>NW_022196904.1:122597171-122611457 GCF_008632895.1 Mastomys coucha | reverse complement strand
TTTTTTTTTTTTATCAACTTGACACAAACTAGGATCATCTGGAAAGAGACAACCTCACTTGAAAAAATGCTTTCATTGGATTGGCATGTGAAAAAGTCCAAGGGGCCATTTTCAAGAAAATCCAAGGGCCCAGCCCACTGTGTGCAATACCACACTGGACAGGTGGTCCTGGAGTATATAGGAAAGCAAGCAGATGAGGTTGGAGAGGTGGCTCAGCAGCTAACACTGGCTGCTCTTCCAGAGGACTGGGGTTTGTTTTCCAGCACCCATATAATGACTCTTAATCACCTATAACTCCAGGCCTAGGGGATCAGGTACCTTCCTCTGGCTTCCTTGGGTATAGTATGGGAATGGTGCACAACTTATATTCAGGCAGACTTACCATGTTCATTTAAGAAGTAAAAACAAGACAAGCATAAAGCAGGCTGAGTTAGCCATGGAGAGAACAAGCCAGTACTAGCATTCCTCCATGGACACTGTTGGTGCCTGCTTCCAAGGTTCCTCCTTGAGTTTCTGCCCCGACTTCCCTTCACGATAGACTATAAGCTGTAATAAATGCTTTCTTCCCTAAGCTGTCTTTGGTCATGGGGTTTATCATAACAAGAGGAAGCAAAGCAAAGTAAGACAGTGAAAGACCTTGTTTTAAAGAAAATGTGATGGAGAGTCATTGAGAAGCGTACCCAGCAGGGACGTCTGGCCTCCAAAGGCATACACGCACATGTGTACCTTGATACACCTGAATACACAAACCACAGTACACATACATACCCTACCATACCCCAAAAGAAACAGAAAGAGCGGGGAGGAAAGGAAGGAGGGAGGGAAGGGTAAGGAAGAAAGAAGAAAGGAAGGAAGGAAGGAAGAAGGAAGGAGAGGAAGAAAGGAAGAAGAAAGAAGGAAGAAAAGAAAGGAAGAAGGAGGAAGGAGGGAGAGGAAGGAAGGAGAGGGAGGAGAGGAAGGGAGGGAAGAAGGAAGGAGAGAGAGGAGAGGAAAGGAGGAAGGAAGGAAGGTAGGCAGGCTTAAATTAAGTTTGTTCTTTGTTAATACTTCAAATAAGTCTAAAATTTTCTTTCTGTTGCCTAGTGAATCAGGAGCAGAAAACAGCCCTGAGAGGATGGGAGGGGGCGGGGTGATATTAAGTGGCATTCTGGAAGTCTGAGTCACACCTAGAGTTAGTGTGTCACCAGCATGGGAGGGAAAGAATATGCTTCGTGCTGAGCCTTGGAGATCTTTGCCAATTCACACAGCAAAACCCAGTGGCCCAGTTCCTGAGCTCTGGGGGCTTCACAGTTTCCTACCATCCAGAGGAGAGTCAGACCTGGGATCATCAATTTGAAATGTGGAATGAACAATAGTGAAGTAATGAAGATAGGAAAAACAAACAAAACTAGACAGCAACAACAAACAAAAAAACAAAAAGCTCACTCTGCACAGGCTTCTAGTAAAATCAATTATTCACTGTTATTTGAAACTCAAATTTAACTGGGCATCCTACATTATATCTGACAACCACGGGCTTGGGATTTTCTTTTTTGTTTTTCTCTTTTTTCTCTTTCTTTTTCTTTTTCTTTCTTTCTTTTATTTATTTATTATTTATTTATTTATTTATTTATCTTCAGGAGCAGAGTTCCAGCCCACGACTGCCTGCTGATAGGTAGCACACTCCACTAGTGGCAGAAAGACAATGTGCTCATGCAATGTGTTCTTTGTCTGAGCTACTCCTTATCCATATTTAAATCTAACCTTTGACACAATCCCAAGGAGACGGTCAGCATCCAGCTCACTTCCAAATAAAAATAATACTCAAAGCACCAGATAACCAACTCCAAATTTCCCGGTCCCATCCCTGCATCTTTTCGCCCCACCACAGTGACCCGAGTAGCCCCACAGCCGCAGGGTTCTCTCAGCAGCACAGAGTGCTCATTCCTACACTTTCTCTGTCTTGTTTCCTACCACTTCCTGTCCAAAGCTATTTATTCGCTGCTACTCCTTGTTCCTGGCTAAACTGCCATCAACCCATGGAAAGAGGACAAAAGGAACCGATTGTGATGGTTTCCCCTCCCTGGGGCCTTTCTCCTAATCCTGCATTTGAAAGTTCCCTTGGAATGAATTGACACTCAGCTGAAAACTGAGTATTCCTGTGACCCTGGGCTTGGTTGGCTCATGAATCCAGTTAGTGACCTTCTATTCTTGGTGTAGATCCACTTTTTTTTTCTGTTCTTGGTATAGTAATTTTGATTTTGCTGGACATATAGAATGAAGAATTGGGGGAAGAACCTTAAGAATTTTCTATTCATTTCTGAATTTTAATTATTCTTTTTCTTAATGGCTTGATACAACCCATAAAACATCCTACTAGGGAGAAATGTAAGAATTAGCACAGGGGCCTGGGGGATGACTCAAGAGGGTGGGAGTGATCACCTTATAAGCATGGGACATGAGTTGATCACCCACAAGGCACCTAGAAAAGAGCCTGGCCTGGTGGAACACCCTTGTAATACTAGCCTGGGAAAATGAAGACAGGCAGATTCCTGGGGTTCACTGGTCAACTAATCAAGCCTATGGAAAATTCTGGGCCAATGAAAAGACCCTGTCTCAAAAATGACATGGATGGCACCTGATGAATGAGAGTTGTGTGTATGTACACACACACACACACACACACACACATACAAACACACACACACACATACACACAAAGAGATTTTGTTTTCTTTTAACATATTAGCATCTATTCTTTCAAGATCCTTTCATGTATCTTTACCAATATACATATTTTAACAAATATACAAAACCATGAGCAACTTTTTCACTTAATTATTATTATACCACTTCCTTATCAGTATCTGTAGGCTTACCTTTTAAATTTTTGGTGGTCATATAATATTCCACTGCATGTATGGATGTGCCACAATGTACTGAATTAATAGACTATTTACATGTACTTTTAGATTTTCCCTCAGAGCTTTCTTATTATAGCCAACACTCGAGTTTCCTTTTTTCTGGAGAGTGAATTCTGAGGAGTGTAATGTCTAAGGCTGAGGGTGTGTCTCACGGATATGAGGGTGAATTGCCAAAAGACTCTCCATAAAGGCTTTGCCTGTTCCTTCCCATCATTTCTTTCTAACTTTATCTCAGGAATTTCCACTTTTTCTTAAGTATTATAGAAAACATGAACACTTTGTCTCTTGTGTGCAGTAAGGATTCTCCACCCAATGTATCTGTTATCTTTTTTGCTTTAATTATGATATTCTGCAAAATTGTTAACCTGTTAGGGAGCCTGATGATGCAGGTGTGTATATTTTTCACCTATCCTGCCCTTCTAGAGACACCTTCCATGTGCCAAAATTATATGTCACTCAAATCCTTTTCTGGCACTCTCATAGTTTTAGACGTTTATATCTCAGGCTTTGAAACGTCTACCACCCATTTCAGCAGAGTGCAAACTTTATATTTTCCAAATGGCTAGCCATCTGAGTTATCCATCACTTTCCCATCAACTGGAAATGCCACTTTCATCGGGTGTTCAATGTCTACATATACTTAGGTCTATTTCTAGATGGTGGTATGATTGCTTTGCATTTTCCCTGGTCCTGACTCAGGACGATACTTACTAAAAGACTGAGATTCTTGGTCCACTCTACCAGGATAGGAACCACGGGTGGAAGAGGAGAAGCTCTTTCACTGTTGGCAATCCTGAGCTTTCTGGAGTGTCAAAGCCTCAGAGGCTGGACCCAGCACATTCTGGCTCCAAGCCCTATGCTCTACTCTCATGTCTGTTTCTGTGATAAAATACCCTGACAGAAAGCAACCAGCAGACAAAAGGCTTTATCTTTTCACTTTCAGATTCTGCCTGACATGGCAGGAAAGTCGCTGTGGCAAGAGCTTAAGGCAGGCAGTTCCAACACATCCACAGCCAAGAACAGCAAGAAATGAATGTACGCACGCTCTTACTCGCCTATTGGTGCCCCGCTGGATTTCTTCACTCTCGCCTAGTTCTGGATCTCCTGTCTAGGGAATGGAACAGTGCTGGCCTGATCTTTTCATATCAATAACTTAATTAAGGCAGTCCCCCACAGGCCAACCCAATATGAGACTCTTGGTAATTCTACATTGTGTCAAGTTGACAAGTAAAGCTAATGACCACACCCCGAGACCTAAGAACCTATTTTTTTTCAGACTTTAAAAGCCAGTGACTTATGGCTACAGGCACTCAAGTTGGAGGATTATGGCTCTGGGCTTTAACCACCCCAGCCCTTGGGAGCTTTTGTAAACCTTGGCTTCTGGCCACACTGCACAGTGGCATCAGATAGCAGCAAGCAGAAGCAGGCAGTGCCTCTAGTCTGACATTGCTTGCTCAGACCTCAAACGTCAGGATGCTGAGCCGCGGACAGTGATCATGATACGACTGTCTGGCCTAGAGTCCCTGAAACTTTTGGGCCTTTGGTAGTTCCTCAGAAGTATTCTAGTGAGCATGGTCTCTCACCTTCAGCTCCTCACAGCCCTTGTTGTCTGTACTGTATCTGTCCTCTGCTGTCTTTGCCATCGTCACTCTCAGGAACTCCTCAGCTACTCTCTCATTATTATCCCTCTGTTACTGCTGGAGTCTGTCATTCTTCCTTTGTGCTACCAGCTTGGCCTACTTTACTACTGATATATACCGAAAGTAGGCAAGAAGAGTCCACTTTAGGCAAGTCTTTCAGTAGACTTCATGTTGCAACATCAGGGGGCAGCACAGGAGGGTGGCGTATCTCCGGGTTGGTTTACAAAGTGAGTCAAACGTCCTGATTATTTGGATAAAAAGAGGGTGTGGCCAGGGTGTCTGTCGAGTCAGTTCCTCATTCAGCTAAAGAACTGTGTTTGCAAGTGTTGCTGCACACAGTCCAGTGTGCAAACGAGAGACTGGTCACCAATCTTCATAGTCCCAAATGAAAGACTGTTTGAGCCACCATGAATCTTCTTTGAACAACCAAGAGAAATGCTTCCATTCCAGTTTGCTTCTTCGTTACTGTGATAAACGCCATGACCAAAGGCAATGGGGAGAGGAAAAAGTTTATCACATCTTACAGTTTAGAGGTCATCGACAAAGTCCAAGAAGGGACGTGGAGGCAGGAACTGAAGCAGAGACCGGAAGGACGTGCTGCTTACTGCCTTACTCCTAGCTACTTTTCTTATCCAATCCAGACCCACCTTCTCACGGATGGCGCCACCCACAGAGAGCTGGCCCTTCTTCCATCAATTAACAGGCAAGAAAAATGCTTTGCCTAGAGCCCATCTCACAGAGTAAGTTTCTCAACTGAGGTTCCCTCTTCCCAGATGACTCTAGTTTGCATCTGTTGACAAAAAGCTAACCAGCACGCTCCCCTTCTGACCCGTGTGGGAATGGCTACAGGGTCTCCTAGAGTTTATCATGCCAAAAAGTCCAGCATGAGCTGCCGAAACCGTTGGAGCTGAGGCAGTGCCCTTTAGAACTGGAGTTGTGCTTCAGCTGCAAGCAGCTGTAGCTGCTGTGTAGCTTCCTTCTGATGTCCATGGTTTCAGTCTAAACTTTCCTAATGGTGTCTGTGGAGCGTTCGAAATAGCTGGTGCTGGTGTGAGGGAGTTCAGCTGGTGGTTGACTCATAATTCTTCACTCAGAGAAGCTGGGATAGTTGGGAGGACTTGACAGCTACGTGTTAAGGAACCAAGTTATCCCAGTCCCTAGCAGCATGTTTATAAGAAAGTAAATGTTTAAAGGGGGTACTCATAATAAAGGTTTATTAGTAATAGTAATGGTATTTTTTGAATATTTATTTATTATTATAAATAAGTACACTATAGCTGTCTTCAGATGCACTAGAAGAGGGCGTCAGATCTCATTACAGATGGTTGTGAGCCACCATGTGGTTGCTGGGAATTGAACCCAGGACCTTTGGAAGAGCAGTCAGTGCTCTTAACTACTGAGCCATCTTTCCAGCCCAGTAATGGTATTTAATGGTGCTTTAGTAACACTTGGCTCCTGACTCAGTGCCCCAGAGAAAGTCTGATCCATCTTATGAAAACGAGCTCTGTTCCACAGTTCCTGGTTCTCCACCAACACACGCTGCTATCACTTGATTATCTCATCTCAGCATCACAGGAAACATTGCCCCTTCTTCTCTTTTGTTGTAGTGACTGGACTGGGATTGGACCTAGGGTCTTAGCCAAACATTATACTGTTGAGCTATAGCCCCAGCCAGTACTTTTCTATTATTTTATTTTTAAGTTGGCTTTAATGAATATGCATCTTATCTTTTGACTATAAAATTAAATAACAGAAGGTAATTGATTAAAACATGTATGTTCTATTTATTACTCCTGGTCATAGCTCTTGCCACATAATTTGAAGTGTTCCCTTCCAATCCTCAACAGATGTTTACAAGCTAAAGAACAGGGCCACGTACAACTATGCAAAGGAAATGAGCTATCCCAGTGTAGGGCAGACAGTCAGCCAGAGCAAACCAGGAAAACTGCTAAATGCTAGGCCAGTTCCACACTACATGGGAAGTGGCTGCTGACCTCAGCTGTCCCAGCTGACCCCTGCTATCCCCTCAGGGCTGCCTCAGTGCCACTAGCGTGGCATTTCTCTTTATATCAGGTTCTGCATGGATATTCACAAATGACATTTGTGTGTGTGCCTTTTCCTGTCCTATTTATGGTCAGGATTATACCATATCCATAGAAAGATTTGAAAACACTCGAACTTTTTTCTTTTTTCTCCAGGTATTCCCTGGAAAACCTAAATGTCCCAAGAGTCCCAAGTTCTTTTGTTAAAACTTGTTTATCAAGGCCTCAAGACTTCTCGAGGAGGAAGAACAGTAGTGGGTGAGGTCTTGACTGTTATGTTTATCATAGTCCAGAGCTTGGGAGAACAGTGCTAACATTGGCTTTCTCAGAAATCTATTTATATGTTTGCAGCATGGGCCATGGAGTTGGCTTCCTTGATTAAATCCCACTACCACCAATCTGCATATGTTTCTTTCAAAGGTTATATTTTGTTATGTTTTGTATTTGGAAATTTTAAGAGGCCCCACATACCCTGTATCCACTGTTCCCAGTATTAACATCTTATGTATGGTTCAAACTGGTGCTGAAATGTTATTAGCTGAAGACCACAGCTTAGATTCCTTCCACTTCTACCAAATGCTTCCTCCTTTTCTACCCGAGGTTCCCACCAAGAATCCCATATTGCATTTAGTGGTCATGAATTCTTAAGTGCTCCTAACTGCAGTGATTTTTCTGATTGTCCCATTTGTGATAACCTTGAATTTTAATTTTAATCTGGTTGATTGGTTGATTGGTCAGTAGGTTTTATGAAACATGCTTTCAATCTCTAGCCTTGACCCTATTATGAAGCCCCAAATGGCCTTGAACTCATAAAGCTCCTGCCTCTCTACCTCCTATATGCTGGGATTACAGAGTGAGCCATTCAGCTAGGTCTGGGTTGGTTTATGGGACTGGGAATTAAGCCTGACTTAGTCACCATGTTAGTCAAGTGCTCTACAATTCTGCTTCATCTCTAGCCCCTGCCTTTAGCAATTTTGACTAGTGCTTCTCAGACACTGTTCAGGGAAGTCCCACAGAGAAGTTTATCTGCCCTTCTTCATCCCAGAAGCTGTTGCTGGATGGAGGACCATAGGGGGAAAGTTTACCTCATCTCCCCATTTTAAAGGCTTGTGCCTGCTGAGGTCCTGGCTGGCAATCCAGGACTGTGGGAGGAGGCCTCCAAATGTACCAATACCCAAGTACTAAGGTTCACTTCCCCTCTGGAGCACAGAGAATCTGCCTAACTTATTCAGTTCCCTGGCAGGGAGGCCTGTCTAGTCACCACCTGCTGAACTATGCATTCAAATTAAGGTGAGTTCATGACTGTCATTGAACTGTTTGGTTATAATACAATACTTTTCTCTTCCTCCTCCTCCTCCTCCTCCTCCTCTTCCTCCTCCTCCTCCTCCTCCTCCTCCTCTGTCTTCTTCCCTTCCCCCTTCCCCTCCCCCTCCCTCTCTTTTCTCAGGTTTCTCCACCTTGGAAGTTCCTTTCAGTTGGTTTCTGTGTCCCTCACTAAGGGGCCTGGGGGCTTGGGTTTGAGCATAGCCTTACTTTCAGGTCCTAAGAAGCTTCAGGCCCGTCTGGGCTATTTCCTGTCTCTGTTCTGTATCACAATTAGTCTGAGGAGCTTAGATTACTTTGACTCAGTTTGCTTGGTATTTGAAAACAAGGTCTGTGGGGTCTCAGTGTGCCCAGTGACTCTGGATTGTCCTTTTCCTGTTCCATTTAATGCAGTTATCTGCCACTTGTTGTGTGGCCCATGCTGCTTTTATAGTTGGAATTTCCTAACAATTCTTGGAGGAAACGGAAACACCCAAAGCAGGGAGGGTCCTTGTTTCTCTGCAGTGTCCATAGCCAGGTGGAGGTCTTAAACTCTCCCTATATTTTTACACTTAATTAGAGTTCAATGTAACCAGCTCATTATATATATATATATATAAATGTGCACCAGTATTTTGCCTTATGTCTGTCTGTCTGTGTGAGGATGACAGAACCTCTAGAACCAGAGTTACAGACGGCTCTGAGCTGCCATGTAGGTGCTGGGAATTGAACCTGGGTCCTCTGGAACCACTGAGCTATCTCTCCAGCCCAAGCAACTCCACTTTTATTCCACCAACATTCATAGTACCCAGGCAACAAATGGGAGGAGAGCAGAATAATTAAGCCAGGTATGGGGGTACCTGCCTATGATCCAGTACTTAGGGAGCCCAGGCTGAAGGATTGATGAACACCCATGGCCAGCCTGGGCTCTGTAGTGAAACCCTGATTCGGAACAAGAATAAAGAAAGAAGGGAGAAATCTTAGGGGAGGAGGAGAGGGTGAATAGTGGAATATATGTGATAAGAAATCAGAAAGGGAGACTCTAGTGGTTTGCATAACAATGGTCCCCCATAGGCCCATAGATTGAGTGCTAGGTCATTAGGAAGTGGCACTACTTGAGAGGGACTGGGAGATGTGGCCTTGTTCGAGTTGGTGAAGCCTTATTGAAGGAAGTGTGTCCCTGGATGTTGGCTTTGGGGTTTCAAAAGCTCAAGGCAGGTCCAGTGTCTCTCTCGTCCTTCTGCCTGTGGATCTGGGTGTAGAAGTCTCAACTTCTCTAGCACCATGTCTCCCTGTGTGGCACCACCATCATGATGATAATGGACTGAATCTCTGAAACTATAAGCCAGTCCCAATTAAATGTTTTCCTTCATAAGAGTTACTGTGGCCATGGTGTCTCTTCAGAGCAATACAGCACTAAGAGAGATACTTTTTGGGTGGAGAAAGAGGACCAACTATGTGCAGCTGGAGGGAGGTAATCGAGAGAGGGATGTGACTGAGAACAAAGTATAGAAGTATAGCAGCACTTATGTAAGAAGACGCTGTCATAAAATCTGCTTTGTGTGCTAACCTAAAAAGTTAACTTAAAAAAGCAAAGATTATGGATGGAGAGAAGAAAGGAAGAATAAAGAAAACAAGGAAGGAAAGAGGAAACAAAAAAGAAGAAAAGATTCACAATCAGTATTGAACAAATTTGAATTCAAAGAGACTTCTGAACCAGCCCTGAATCTTTCGTTGTTCATAGTTTTGAAGATGTTAGGTATCTTTGATGTGACTCTGAAAGTTCTAAATTTGTTTAAAACGGACTGGCTTCTTTACCTCCAGTGCACTGAACTTCATTGAGGTGACCCCGGAAGGGTGACAGAGCTTTTAAACAAAGGCACACTCACTTGTAAGCAGGCTGGACAACTGTCCTAAAACACTTCTCTGCTTGGCAGCTATGACATTTCCTTTAACAAAACTTGTGAGATGCCAGGCGGTGGTGGTACACGCCTTTAATCCTAGCACTTGGGAGGCAGAGGCAGGTGGATTTCTGAGTTCAAGGCCAGCCTGGTCTACAAAGTGAGCTCCAGGACAGCCAGGGCTATACAGAGAAACCCTGTCTCAAAAAACCAAAACCAAAACCAAAACCAAAAACAAAACCAAAAACAAAAAAATAAAACAAAAAAAAACTTGTGAGACTTATTAAAACTCAAAGAGAAGAAGAGTCATATGGCTATTCTTTTGAGTGTTTTTATAACTTCCTATTTAAATTTCTTTTCTCATTTTTTAAGCACCCACCATTTCTTTCTTGGTTAGACCTCAAAAGAGACTGGCCAACATCTGACCAACAATTTTGAATACACAATTCATTGTATTTATCATATTTGTCCTCATGCCTCCTACTTCAGTAATTCCTAATGTTATCTTTTAGCTGAAAGATGAAAAAAATAGCTCCTATTTTGTTATTCCTTCTTTTTCTGATTTCTTGAATTGAATGCTTGGTCTTTGCACTAGTTACTTTTCTTTTCTTTTTTTCTTCTAAAACACACAACTGAGGCATTATAAGAAAAAGGGTTCATTTGGACTTATGGTTCCAGAGGGATGTGAATCCATCACTGTCACAGTGGAGAAACACTGCAATCAGCAAGCATGGTGCCGGATCCGGAAATTGAGAGCTTGCATTTTGATCCATATGTAAGAAGAGGAGAAAGAGAACTTGAAGTGCTGTTTTGCATTTTGAAGCATCCCCAACAACATACTTTCTTCAACAAGGTCATGCCTCCTAAGCCTCCCCAAACAGCCACCAAGTTGGGGTTGATGGAGGAGTATCCAAATGCCCAGGCTATGGGGGACAAGCCATTCAAACAACCACAACTGTTTTTTAATTTTAACATTCATTGTTTTGTTGTAAAAAAACTTGAGATAGTAAGTGTTCTCTCTCTATTATTTTGTCATGAACTTTGATGCACTGTACTTTGGTTTGTGTCAATTTCTAAAGGTTCTTCAACTTATTTTATGTTTTCTTTTTAAGTTTTATAATCTAGAACAGTTTTATGGTTTTTTGTTTGCTTATTTGTTTTGTTGTTGTTATTGTTTCTTTTTTGAGACAGGGTTTCTCTGTGTAGCCCTGGCTGTCCTGGTAATTGTTTTGTAGACCAGGTTGTCCTCGAACTCATAGAGATCTGCCGCCTTTGCCTCCAAAGTACTGGGATTAAAGGCACATGCCACCATGCCAGGCTAGAACAGAGTTTTTAAACATCCAAAGTATTAATTTGTAGCTTAACTTAACTATAGTCAGAAGGTAATAGCCAGGATTTCTTTCTTTACAAGCTGATAATTCTTTGTGGCACAAAATATGAACATATGTTTTGAAATATTGCATGGTTTTAAGTAGATCTACTATTTTCTGTGTACTGAACTTATACCCCACATCTTGGTATATACAATAATTATGCATATTATCTAAATATCTGTGTCTTTGTTTGTCACAATTTTTGTTAATATAGCTTTTTATCATAATCTTTGCATTGCAGTATATAATTATAATCATTTATAACTATCTTATTTATTAGATCACTTCTCTAGAAAACTCAAATACCCTTGTACCATCAATATTTTTTCTCCTGGTCTAATTGTGGCTTAGCACCATGCTTCCACTAGCTTTTTTTGTGTTAAGATTGAACTGCTTTCATGATTTGATTTATAGAACTCACATTATGCTATTTCTCATCACCCTTGAAGACTACGAAACACGTTGTAGGCTTGTCTCATTTTCACAAATGTGTTCTTAAGTTATTTACAATTTGTGGCTATTGTGAGTGAAAATTTTTCTTTCTTTTTTTTTTAAATAGCTTTTTTTTTTTAAAGATTTATTTATTTATTATATGTAAGTACACTGTGGCTGTCTTCAGACACTCCAGAAGAGGGAGTTAGATCTTGTTACAGATGGTTGTGAGCTACCATGTGGTTGCTGGGATTTGAACTCAGGACCTTTGGAAGAACAGTTGGCGCTCTTAACCACTTAGCTATCTCTCCAGCCCTGAAATTTTTCTTATATTAGACTTTCTAATTATTGTGTTTATAGTAAATTCATTCAGGTGGTAGAGTCACACAAAAAGTTCACTTATTTCAGTATCGAGAAAGTTAATATGTGTTCATTCTATGCATGGCTTAAACATTTCTATGTCTGTGACTTTCTTGACTTTTCCTCATGGTTATGAGAAAACCATAGACATACATCTGTGTGTCCTTTTATCAGGGATGCACCCCCCATGCCATCCCCACACAGTTGTCCTCTTGACAAGGGAAACTGAGAAGGGGGACAATTGCTTTTCATCCATGTTTTAGCCTGAGTTGTGCAAAACATTTTGAATTATCTTTACTCCTTTTCATTATTTTTCTATTTTTATTTCTAATTTTATATTTTTTCTGCTTTCTCACATTTCTTGATCAGTCTAACAAGAACTGACTGTGGGTTTCTTTATTTCCTCTTTAAAAAAACAGCCCTCAATTTGATTCTGCCATGTTTTGTTTGCTACTCTATTCATTGTTGTTTATCATTATTGACTCATTCCTTACTTCTTCTGTTTGTGGTTATTTGCATTAGCTATTTTCTGCCTATCTGAATTCTTTAATGATTAATAGTGAGAGACTTAAAGACTACAACATTTTCCTCTGAGAACTTCAGGATACAGTCTGGGTTGCTTTTGTTATTTTTATTTTTAGTTACTGTGCATTTGTGGGTTTGACACCTCCCCCCACCACACACACACCCCCCTCTGCCATCAGAGTAGTCAGGAGGCATGTGATCACACACCATGAATGAAGGTGAAGCTGTGTTTATCTTCCTTTGCTGCTGCTTTTAGCCTTATTGCATTGTGGTAGTTAAAAGAAAGACTAACCTTATAGCTAGACTTTACCAGGTATTGTCTGTACTCAGTTTTTGCAAATGAATGAATGGGCACTTGAAAATAAATGAACAAACCC
Source organism: Mastomys coucha (assembly GCF_008632895.1). Taxonomy (NCBI): domain Eukaryota; kingdom Metazoa; phylum Chordata; class Mammalia; order Rodentia; family Muridae; genus Mastomys; species Mastomys coucha. The sequence continues at coordinate 122,598,602 of NW_022196904.1, read as the reverse complement.
AACAGGCTTTTTGTTTTATTTTTGCCTACATCCTTATTTATGCTTAGTTTATGGAAGTCATTAGTAACTAAGAAAAGTGAGTTGTCTCTCTTTATTATTATTATTATTATTATTATTATTATTATTAATAGTTTACCTTTTTCTGCAAGTTTTACTTCATTTTAATGTTAAATTTTTGGCAAATAAAAAGCATGAAGCGTGAGACCTTGGGTGCAAGCTCTGCAGCCAGTCCCACAACACCCAGAGGAAGCTCCACTTCCAGGCACTCTGACACACCCAGGATAAGAGGTGAGCAGGAACCAACATCTGTCCCAACACTGGGAGTAACTGGAACCAGCGGGACCAGGCACACAGGAACTCCACCAGCCCAGTGACTCGGGTTCCTTCAGGTCTGTCTGGGTTAGTGTTCTGAGCAGACCTTGGGCGCAAGCTCTGCAGCCAGTCCCACAACACACAGAGAAAGCCCCACTCCCAGGTGATCTAACAAGCCCAGGATCACAGGATCCCAGAATCACAAGACCACAGAGACAGCTTGACTCTGAGGAGTTCTGACACAACCAGGATCGCAGGAAGAACAGGCTCCAGTCAGATTTAGCAAGGGCAGGTAGCACTAGAGTTAACCAGATGGCTGGGGGCGGGGGGCAAGCGTAAGAAAATAAACAGCATAAACTAAGGTCCCTTGCCATCATCAAAACCCAATTCTCCTACCATAGCAAATCCTGGACACACCATCACACTGGAAAAGCAAGATTCAGATCTAAAATCACTTATCATGATGATGATACAGGACCTTAAGAAAGACATAAATAGCACCCTCAAAGAAATACAGGAGAACACAGGTAAAGAGCTAGAAGCTCGTAAAGAGAAAACACAAAAATCCCTTAAAGAACTACAGGAAAACACAAACAAACAGGTGAAGGAAATGAGAAAAACCACCCAGAACCTAAAAATAGAAATAGAAACAATAAAGAAATCAGAAAGAGAGACAACCCTGGAGATACAAAACCTACGAAAGAAATCGGGAGCTATAGATGCAAGCATCACCAACCGAATGCAAGAGATAGAAGAGAGAATCTCAGGGGCAGAAGACACCTTAGAAAACATTGACACAACAGTCAAAGAAAATGCAAAAAGCAAAAAGCTCCTAACACAAAACATCCAGGAAATCCAGGATGCACTGAGAAGACCAAACCTAAGGATAATAGGTATAGAAGAGAGTGAAGACTCCCAATGTAATGGGCCAGTAAATATCTTCAACAAAATTATAGAAGAAAACTTCCCTAACCTAAAGAAAGAAATGCCCATGAACAAACAAGAAGCTTACAGAACTCCAAATGGAATAGACCAGAAAAGAAATTCCTCTTGTCGCATAATAATCAAAACACCAAATGCACTAAACAAAGAAAGAATTTTAAAAGCAGTAAGGGAAAA
>NW_022196904.1:122570533-122596078 GCF_008632895.1 Mastomys coucha | reverse complement strand
TTTTAAATGTTAACAAATTCAGATAAATTGAAACCATGTAACTTTTCTCATCATAATGCAATAAAAGTGTAAAAAAAAAACATGAAGTGTATCATTTCTCTGTGGCTTTTTAAAAAACTCAATGGTCTCCTAGAATTTGTTTGTCTAATACTAATATCACAAACACAGCTTTCTTTCCATCTGCTACCTGATGTGTTGGGAAAGTGTCTGACCCTAAAATCATATAGATTCAGGAACCCTGGGGGGACAGACAGCGTGATGGCAGGAACTATAATAATGACTCTCTGAGGAGCCCAGCATTACACAAAGCCACTGACACCTTATGCAAGAAATTTATCTGTGAGGACATTTACCCAGACACTATCCTTGTGATGGATACTCAGAGCCAAGTATTGCTATTTCAAGGCAATACAAAGGACCTCTAAGTGTTGCATGAGAGACCCTTTTTTGCCTTTTGTCTACCCAGATTCACTTAGGATCTATCAGAACATCCATTCCTCAGATTTTTCAATCTCCTTGCTCATTCATCAATAAGATAGCTCTCTTTGAAATCTCTATTACAGGGGTTGACAATATCTTTGTCCTAATTTCTAAGCCTGTGCCTCAAGGCATATAGCTGGATCTAGTTTCTAATCCCTTATATAAGTTCTTTTAAAAAACAAATTGAACTTAATTTTCATGACCTCTGCATTTATGTTTACAACAGAAATGTTTCATTTCAAATTTATAATCTTATTTTATATTTTTGGGTTAGTTTTTTTTTCTTCCTTGGGCTTTTCTTGTTTCTTTTCCCTTTCAATATATCTTTTGGATGTTCTGCTTCCTGATTTTACCCAGAGGCAGATGGAAAGTATCTAGTCTGTTTCAGTTCCAACTAATGACCATCTTTGCAACTTTAAATACTGGATTGATTCAGTGGACTGAATCACTCCACTTGCCAGTCAGAAGGAGATCTACCTGAGGTCACTTAACATTGCTTTTATTTAGATTATACCTATTTCTTCTAATTTATGTTACATATTCTAGTCTATTTAACTAGTATATATTTTCTATCCCAGATCATCATTACATTTTTAATGTTTTTTATTTTGAGACTATAATGCAATTACATCATTTTCCCCATTTTCTTCCCTATAAATCATAACACAATCCCTCCCTTTTTCTTTCAAATTATTGGCATATATATATGAGATAAAGGCCAAGATTAAGCAAGATTATATATTTCTAAATATATAAATATACCCTGTTCAGTCTGTGTAATGTTATGTGTACATATATTTTCAGGGTTGACAGTTTAGTATTTGTGGTGGTTTGAATATGCTTGGCCCACAGAAAGTGGCATGATTAGGAAATGTCCCCTTTTGAAGGAGGTGTAGCCCTTTTAGAGGAAGTGTGTAAGCAGGGCTTTGAGGTCTCATATATATGCTAAAGTCTGGCCATTATGATCCAGATCCTCTTCCTGGCTGCCTATGGAAGACAGTCTCCTCCTGGCTGCCTTTGGATCAAAATGTAGAAGTCTCAGCTCCTCTAGTACCATGTCTACCTGGACCATGATGATAATGGACTGAATCTCAGAAACTGTAAGCTAACCTCAACTGAATGTTTTCATTTATAAGAGTTACCTTGGTCATGTTGTCCCTTCACAGCAATGAAACCCCAACTAAGATAGTATTAGTCAACCATCTGGCGTGCTCTTCCCCAGGGAAGGTCATTTCTCCCACTCAAAACTTTCTTTGGTTGCTGTAGTTCTTTGCATAGGGCTGAAGCTACATGAGCAGCTTTGTGGTGCTATGGCTGTGACTCACCTGATGTGGGTGCCGGGAACCAAATACAGGTCCTCCATAAGAACAGCAAGTGCTTTTAAAGCTGGGCCATCTCTCTAGCCCACAAGTTCTATTATTTTAACTTTCTTAACTTTGTCATGAGAATTCTCTAGATTTTGCACATACACTCATACCCTGACTTTAATAATATAACTACCAGTAGTGTAGCTTTACTTGTTTAGATTAAATTTTACCTCTGATTCTTTCAGTGGTTTTCCTACTTAAGCAACCCTTTCTGTCCCACATCTGAGGGCAATGTGTCTCGTTAATCCTTGTACATTTGTGATTGTTTTTGTGCTGTCATTATATATGAGTGGCCAAGTAAGAACCCTTATATTAAATATGCCCCTTCCAATTTATGAAGATTTTTTTACATCAAATATCTCTCAGCTGAATTCCTAGCTTAACTTTTCTCAGAGAGTTATCCTGCCTTTCAACCATGAAGTATTCCTTTTTAAATTTTGTTCTGTTCTGTTTTTAAAGTTTCAAGCATGCCTGAGTGTGTGTGCATGTCCATGCCCACAGAGGCCAGAAGAGGGCATCAAGTCCTCTGAAGTTGGAGGAGTTATGGGCAGTTGTGAGTGGCCTGATATGGGTGCTGAAAATCAGACTTTGTTTATTTGCAAAAACAGCCAATGCTTTTGACCACAGAGCCATTTCTCCAACCCCTTCTGTATTTCTAAGGTTTGGTAAATTTCCCTAAGATATTGAAGAAGAGTTACAGAAGCATAGGTAGACAAATAAAGTTAAAGTGGGATCCCTGAGATAGTGGCCTCCTGCCTCAGGAAGACATTTGGTAAAGAAAAGTGGAAGACACAAGGATGGGTATCTAAACAGGATCAATATGGGAAACAGGTGAATCCAAGGACTCTAAAAACATTCAAGCCATCATCAATTTAGTAGATCTCTAATCTACAGGCCAGTCCCAGACCAAATGGGTAAAGCTGTTACTTTCTTTTCCTTATGGCTTGGTCTTCTGTCTTTCTAGGTTATGCGATTCTTTGTCCATTCTTGTCAGGGAATAAGCTTACATCCTTGTTACAACATGACTTCCTGATGTCAATCTGTATTAGTTACTTTTCTACTGCTGTGATAAAACACTATGGCCAATGCAACTTATAATAAGAAGTATTTACTTGGGATACTGGTCCATGATGGCATATCACAGGCATGTCAGCAGAAATAGCTGAGCTCTCATCTCTAACTGTAAGCAGGAGGCAAGGAGTGTACTGGGGACTGCAGGAGCTTTTGAAACATCAAAGCCTGCTCCACCTTGACATACTTTCTCCAAATAGGCCACACCCCCTAATCCTTCCCAAGCAGTTCCACCAACTGGGAACCAAGCATTTAAACAGATGGGCCTATGGGTCCATTCTCACACAAACAACCTCATGATCTCTGTTTCACTGAGTTGGATGAGGGAGACTTGATGCTTTCACAGATATTCCTGTTGACGGTACTTTCCTTCTCCCTTTGTCAGTACCCTCTCCATTCAGGACTTTGGTGAGCTGAGGTTCAGTTACTGTCATCTACCCTCCTCATCCACTGTCTTGCTTCTAATCTTACGTTTTTTTTTTTCTTTCTGTATTTCATTTACCACTCCATAAGTTCTTTCGTATGTCTTTTGACTTCATTTTCTCCAAAGCCAGTGCTTCTTGTTGATAATAGATTGGTGATACATTCTTCCATGGGGTTTACTTTGTCTTCCATTTTTTCTCTTAATTCTGCATATCCCTACTCATACTATTTGTGTTTTGTTGTCCCACTGTTGCTCTTAAGCTTTGTTGGAATTTTGATTAGTTAACTTCCCTGTGACTATGATGCTGCTGCTGTTACAAAGTGTAGATTTAATGGACCAGAAAGCATCTTCTGGGTGGGGTCAGAGGACAGAGATGTTCCTAATGCTTATAGCCCATAACATCATTCTATGTTCTCTAGGATCTCTTTTTCTAGTTCTTCCTACTTAGCAGAAAAGGGAAACAAACCTCATTTTTAGTCCTATGCTAAAGAAAACAAATAGGTTTTAGGTTAAATTTACCCAATAATCTCATGATATGGGATGAAGGCCCCATCCTTCAAGAATCAATTATGCCATCTAAGTCTGTTCAGGTGAGAAGTTTATTTTATTGATTTCCATTGTTGGGCCTTATGAACCAAGTAGAGAACTATCACTAAATCATGATGACAGCCACAAAAATAAATGGTGAAGTCCACTCCTGTCCTTGCTCAGAGCAAACAACTTTCGACCAGCTAGAGTGGCTGGAATTAAAATCCAAGGCTTCTTTTTCAGTCAAAGGACAAAGAAGCCCGAAGCAATTTCTCTTTATTCACTAACTCACTGAATATGTATGTTGTCCTCTCCCAGGCACTGTGACAAGGTGAGAGCAGTGAAGCAGTTGGCCTTGGACATCTCTGTCCCGTCTGGATGCTGTATCCATATAGGATATCCTCTAACCAGTTAATATCTTCCAAAATCCTCCAAGTAGAAATATTTCCATCCTGGAGGGAAGCTCTGTGTGACTCTAAAAGTAAGCAACTTGTAAGTCTCAGGAAATCACAGAAAATTACAAGATTCACACCCCTCCTCCAGCGTCTCAAAGGCAGTAAAGGCTAAGGAGGAGACTCTCTGACCTGCTGGGCTACCAGTCAATCATGTAGAGTGCTCCAATCACTCACCTTTCACAAGTCACTGCTCATGTTGGACGGATGTTTTGCTGATACAAAAAGTCATTTCTGGTCCTGTAACTTTTTAACCCACATCCCCCTAATTGTCTACAATACAGTCATTTGCTCATCATGCTGGACTTTTATAGAACCCTTTCTTTGATGATGCTCTATCTGGAGCAAGTAAGCATCTTTTCAGGAAAAGCCACATAGCAACGCAAGGTCGGAAAACCTTGGGAAGCATTCATCATTTTCAGGCTATGGCAATGTGATTGCAGCATGGGAGTGATACATTAGACGCAAAACCTGCAGGCTGCAGCGAAGCAGGACATAGACTGACCCAGAAGGTGGCCTCTTGCTCCATCAAGAGGAACAAACAGTGAACACCATTCAGCTAGATACAAAGCTGATCAAGGTGGTTATTCAGAGAGACAGCCATGTCCTTCTAACCATGTCCCATTATTGTGTCATAACCATCGTAATCAGGTGAGCTGCAGTTACCCACAAGAGAACCTTAACAGGTAAGGGATGTCGACATTCCTTCATAGAAGAAGATGGGAAGGCTGTCAGACTTACCTGAGATTTCTGCACCTCCTCCTTGTGTGAAATTCTACCCTAGCTACACGCAGTGCCTGGAGGCGCTAGAGTACTTACAAGAGGTAGAAGGTTAACTGGAAGGGACATGGATCTATGCAGCTGTGAAAACATCATCATGGTGCATGCTGACATGAGACTTTCCAATACTGCAGCTGTTTGGGGATTACCCCATGCTCCTCTGAAAGCCCCCTCCTATGCTCTTGTAAGTGTCCCCCAATAAACTCATGAATACCCCAAAGTAGATTTGGCACAATCATTCCTTTTTCACCGTGGGTGCCCTATCTGGGGTGAGTGTATTTTGTTTACATGCTCAGCACCCTCCTCCAAAAGCCTTGTATAACTCAAAGGACCTTTCAGATAAACACCCTGAAAATCTTATTTATGTTTCAGTGTCCTTCAAGCAAACCCAGAAATTTTACCATCCTATTTTCTAGCAAATTCCGAATTTGTAAAACCACATGCCTCTCTTATCAGATGGAGACCTCAGAGATCATCCCGTCTTACCCAAAACCAAATATCCCCAGAGCCTCTCTGCGAAAGCATAGGATGGTTTCAAAAAGACTCCCACGTCTGTTTTCAAACTGTGTCAGAAAAGTAGATTAAAGGTTTTGTTCTGAGAAAAATGGGGATAAATATTGAAACATAAATTATGGTGGTACTAATAATCGCATATTTGTGCTAAGTAACTAGAAAATTATTTGAGCATTAATTCCGTTTACATATGTTCGTTCCGATCTGTCTCCCCGAAGCGTGTGAGTCTTTGGGCTTTGAAACATTTAATCACTTAGTAAGCAGCCCTCAATGGGATTGCCTCTCATTTATTGTCTTTATTGATTTTCCACACAGGAGAATGCTCATGGTATAGGAGCTGACTGCCGGAGTGAAAGAACTCTATCTTACTGGTGCAGAACAAAAGCTCCCCTTTTTTCCTTTCCTCTTTTTTTTTTCTTTTTAAAGGGCAACCCATTTTCTTCAAATCACCAACAGAGCCAGAAAGCCCTCCTTCCATCTATCAGTGGGCTGTTCTTGCTGTGTGAGAGAGTGTGTCATTCAAGTGACTACGCAGAGGAATACTTGGCTTTTAAGCTTAGTTCTCCTCGAGAGCAGAGTGGGCCCTGAGGCTCCCTGTAATGGTAACTATTGTCAGCTTGACAGGATCTAGAATCAGCTAGCTAGAGACAAATCTTTCTGGGCATGTTTATGATGGCGTTTCTACACTGGGTTTTATTGGGATAGAAAGACCTATCTTGAATGTGGGCGGCACCATGCCCTGGGTTGGAGTTAGGGACTGAATCAAAGGTAGAAAGCCAGGCAGGCAGCAAGCACTCATTGATCTCTGCTTCCTGACTGTGAATACAATGTGACCAGCTGCCTCCGGCTCCTGCTACCTTGCTCTTCCCACTCTGATGATCTGTACCCTCAAACTGTGAGCCAAAATAAACCTCTCCTTCTTTAAGTTGCTTTTGTCAGGACAAGAAAGATAACTATATACTCCAGAAGCACTCTTGGGTCCAGGGTGACACATGGATCCGTGCTCCAGTAGACTCTTGATCAATACAGAAGACCCTTTCTGAAGACAGTGCCTAGAAAACCCTAGAATTTGGTTTATTGGCACAGATAAGACGTCTTCCTGGGTTTGTTCTTAAGGGAATGTCCAAGTGACTTGATGATAGGTTGTCATTTACAGTTCAGACCCTGAGCCCCTCTGCTGCATTTTCCTAACAGCTGATCTACCAGACATGCATTTTGGGTTGATAAAGGAAACCACTGTCCTTGTCACTTAATGACTGAAGAGAGAATTTTGTGTGCTTTATTCTACCAGGGTTCCCATTCTGGAGGCAAAGATGCTGGCCACATGGCTGTGGACATCACTGATTGATCTAGGACACAAAGCCTTGCTCAGGAATTCTCCAGACACATGTGCCATTGTGAAGCCACCCACAGCAATAGTAGCCCTAACTAAGACACCCAGGGTAGCCTTCCGAAGCTCTTCTTGTGTCCTGAAGCTCAAGCCCAAGAGGAGAAATGGTAGGTAGATTGCAGCTTAATTGAGTTGGAGAACAAGATGGGGAGCCAATCCTAGCTGAGGTCACAACTGTGTGTGTATGTGTGTTTCAATCCAGCTTTCCTTTTATGAAAACCAGGGAGGTCACTGGAGTCCCACTGAGACAGGACAGAAAAACAGAAATTGTAGGGTCATGGAAGAGGAAGAGAGCTCTCCCACCCACTCGCATACACAGAATGAATGCTCAGGAGTCTAGTTAAAGCCTCTGCAAGCAGAGCGTCAAGAATCCCAACTCAAGTGACAAGTGTAGAAGGCCTTTACCCCTTCCAGCTGGAAGCCTGATAATTTCTAGGAGTCCAGAAACCTCATTTACAGGGAATCCATGCCCCTGTGCATCCCTATGGCTCCTGGCTTTGATGAGATTTAATCCTGTCCAAGGCACCTCTAAAGCCTATGCTCTCTCTTGTCAAAAATGAAGGAAAGGAAGGAAAAGTCCCTTAGTGACCCTTAGAGATGTTATCAGAGAGCCACCCAAATCATGTCCATGTCTACCACAATAATATGTAAGCCTGACCTTCCTTGAGAGGTCCTTACAACGCTCTCTGCATTTATCTCTCAGTTTTAATAAACTTTAACTCTCCTTCTCACGGACTCATCCTGAAATTCTTTTCTATGCTTGCTGCTGGAGCAAATAACCTAGAGAAGAGGCCAGACAGCTAGATGCCATGGGGCTCCCTAAGGCAGCTGACCACATTCCAGACCTGTCTGGGGATCTGCCAAGCCTGACTTGTACTGTTTACCTGAGCAGATACCACAGGAAGTGCAGTGCAGTTCGCTATTCCCTGTCAGCCAGTGGCTTTTATGTGTGACTGCTTCACAACACAGCATGTGGCATGGGGAAGGGCCTCACTTCCAGCCCCGGGGTTGGCACTGAGAAAGGAGGGGTAGAGACTGGTCTAGCTCTAACATCCAAATCAGCTTTTTTTCTAAATAGGCACAGTCAGTTTCCTACCAAGCCAAACTCAAAGTTGTTCTGAAACTGTGACAAAATGGGACTAAGCACTTCCTAATTTTGCCTAAACATATTACAAAATCTGTTAGGGTCAGAGCTTGGGCCCTAGTAACTCTGTGGAGGCCTAGCCAACCATCCTCAAGCCATTAAAGCAACAAGGAATAGTGAAAAGGAGAGAGAGGAGGTGTAGACTGCCTTGGGCAGAGGAGCATAAAAAGAGACTTAGTGACAATGCCTACTCTCCAGTCTGAGTACCGGGTTCTGACATAGGCTGTGATCTAAATGGAAACTGAGAAGTGTATCTGATTGGGAAATCGTGGTCAGGGCATGGTCCTGTCATTACTGACATCCTTGTCCTGGCTTCATCACCTCCTCCCAAGTAGTCTAACAAAGGTCAGAACTGGATGACATCTCTTCTCCAGAAACAAGTTCCTCTCCAACTAACACAGACTTAACCTTTTCCCTCTCCTAGGCTAAGATTTCTAGGGAAACGCCAATTCCTTGGAACCATTGTTTCAGTAGTCCGACAGCCAAGGGCAGGGAGGGACACAGGTATCTTTAGATCTTCATCCCTGCCCAGAATAGCTACAGTTAGAAACTAAACAAAGTCACTGTGCCACCAGCACCAAAAACCCCGCTCACCAGCCATGAATGACTGTAGGCTCTTCACCAGTGACAGCTTCTCCGCTCCCTGTGGGTAACGTTCTGAGAGCTGTAGGCATCTATAAGTAGGTAGATTAATAGAAATAAGGATTGGTGTGCCTTTGGCTAGAGATTTGCTGTACTCATTCTTAGAGGAGACAGAAACACACACACACAAAAAAAATATATCCAGTTCAAAATGTAAGTTCATATTGTACAGAAGCAAAATGTCCAGGTTGCCAAAGATTTTCTTGCATTTCAGTACACTCAGACAGTGGTTCTCCATGTAGGTTGTTGGACTGGGTTCTGACAGCAAACAGGAGGGAAAATCATACTAATAGTGTGTGTGTGTGTGTGTGTGTGTGTGTGTGTGTGTGTGTGTTCACTTATAAGACAACATTACTAACCAACCCACACCATTCCCTGACTCTTGTGCCATCTTGCAGACTGATCGGTTCAGTAACATAACAGGGTTTGTAAATAAGGGATGATTTTGTAAGGTACTTGGTTATGATAGGACTTGAGTGTGTCTCCTTTGTTGAAGACTCAGTTCCCAGTATGGTAAATATGGAAGGTGGTGGGACCTTTAAAAAGCATAGTCTAGGGAGAGATGAAGGGGCCATTAGTGAAACCACTGATAGAGGGATCAAGTTCTTTTGGAGTGTCAGTTATATAACAGACACTTCTTTGAAAGTTTCTGTTTTGAAAGCCCAGCCCTTCCCCCTACCTGTGGCTTCCCCAAATGCTTGCTTCCTCTCACACTTGCTCTTGCCATGATACATTTACTATAGGTAATATAGCCAGTGAGCACTCTCACCAGAGCCTGCACTATCTTCTTCAAATGTAGAGCTAAGCAAACCTCTAATCACACAGAGTACCTCATGGGGCTCTGGCAGTTTGTTGTAGTCATGGAAAATAGATCAATAACTGTGGTTTGTTATTTAGGTGTTCATTTTTATCAGTAATGCTTTTATTTTTAGTGAGATTTGTTCTAGTCTCTCAACCCTACAGACGAGATTTACTGAGATATCCAGTCATAGAATTGTCCTGCTTCCTAACCGTATTACATCGCCATGGAAACCTCTGCTTCTCTGGACACACTCCAAATAACCCAACTAAAGCCTGTGTTCCATCTTGGATTCTTTCTGGCATCCTCCTGCCAAGCTACCTCACAGTTCTCCAAGGTATGCACCTTCCTTCATCACCAAGACCATGCTTATGTACAGCATGTTCTTGGAGGTGATGGACAAGAGGGCATTCCTTGACAATGAATTACTGTGTATCTTTGATACAAAATGAGATAAGGTCACTTAATACCCAATTGTGGTAGTTTAAATATGCTTGACCCAGGGAGTGGCACCATTAGGAGGTGTGGCCTTTTTGGAGAAAGTATGTGGGCATGGACTTTAAGACCCTCGTCCTAGCTGCCTAGAAGCCAGTTTTCTCCTATTTGCCTTTGGAACAAAATCTTGAACTCTCAGATCTTCCTGCACCTGCCTGGATGCTGCCATGTTTCTACCTTGATGATAATGGACTTAACCTCTGAGCCTGTAAGCCATCCCCAATTAAATGTTGTCCTTATAAGAGTTGCCTTGGGGGGCTGGCGAGAGGGCTCAGTGGGTAAGAGCACTGACTGCTCTTTCGAAGGTCCTGAGTTCAGATCCCAGCAACCACATGGTGGCTCATAATCACCTGTAATGAGACTGGACACCCTCTTCTGGTGTGTCTGAAGACAGCTACAGTGAATTACACCAGAGGGAGCGGGGCCGGAGGGAGTGGGGCCAGCAGAGGTCCTGAGTTCAATTCCCAGCAGCCACACACATGTTCACGGCCATCTGTACAGCTACAGTGTACTCATACACATAAAATAAAATAAAATAAAATAAAATAAATCTTTAAAAAAAAAAGAGTTGCTTTGGTCATGGTGTCTGTTCACCCTAAGACACTTGTAAAACCCTAAGACACCAGTCTTCCTCCCACAAACCTGTACTTCCATCTAACTGTAAGAAAAGGGTCAGGCAAGACAAACCTGAAGGATGTTCTACAACATACCTGGCCAGAACTCCTCAGAACTCTCAAGACCAATACAAAAAGGGAAAATATGAGAAACTCCTGCTGTTTGGAGAAGTTGAAAAAGCCCTCAAGAATAAACCATTATGGCTTGGTTATCTTAGATGGGATCGTGGAACAAGACAGGGACATTAGAAAAACTTTCGAGGCTGCCTGTCTGCCTTGCCACTGGTGTGCCTGGAGCATCTCTGATTAGCTGCTCAGGGGAGGCAGAACACAGTCACTTTCTGTAACAGCCATTCTTAGTCTGTGTTTTTCCAGGCAGGAAACAGCAGAGTCTGGGATACTTGCTGTCTCCTGTGTACCCACATGCTGCTGGCATACTTCCGGAAGTTGGGAACTGGGCTTCCTGGTCCACACTTCCCCTCAGGGAATCCATATTCCAAGAGCCTGGGATGGGGGTGAAACCAGTTTAGTGCCCAGTGAGTGCCAAGAGTATGGAAGGGCTGGGAGAGAGAAGACCTTCTACAGGAGATTTAGGAGTAGCTCTTTACGAAGAATGCCTCTCCCTATAATGACCCTTGATGAAGACACGGTACTTGCTTGTTCAAACTGCTTTAGTTGATGGTGGATGTGAATGCATACACCTTACTCATGGTGAACCAGGGATTAAATACCTTTTGCAGGAAGGAGTGCTCAGGAAGGAAAAGCTCATTGGCTGAATACTTGGGGCCTATCTAGATATCTTATTAGCACAGAAAACTCCAGGGTTTTTATGCAAAGTGATGGATTATTACGGTCTTCTCAGTGGTGTGCTGTGGTTGTGTGTTCCAGAGCAGGTAGAGGCAGGCAGGGAGTGGCCCCATTCCTACTGTTCTCAATTCTGAGATTTACAGGGTCTGGGTTCATTCAACCTTATCAGTTCTTCTGTCTGGTGGCACAATTCATTTGCCCCACAAAAACTAACAGAACTCATAATGCAGAGAATTTAGCTGATGAAAACTGTTGCTTGTTAGAGATAAAGTTGCTTGGGTTGGTTGAAATACTTGATGAGGCATTGTCTCCCTCCAGCTCTACCACTGTCCAATCATTTCTTTCGCAGGCAAGTTCACTTCATATTAAGTAACACGGCATCTCCTTCTGGTTCTTGAAAACCCAGGAAAGAGATTCTTGGTTTAACAGTCTCATTCTGTGCTGTGAGAGGCTGGTCAGAGCCAGGGATTCCTTTCTAGACTCTGAAGTCAGCTCCTCTAGAACCCCAAGGTCCAGCAAGTTTCCTAGTAATGGGTAGAGAGCTGTTTGGATTGGTTGGCCTGTATCCCCTTGGCCAGCCCCAGCTGCTGACTCAGCCAGAGCACATCAACAGTCATCTCATGTCATTGATGAGATAAAGTCTCTTCTTGGAGAAGCCACGTCACCACTCCCTTCCCTTCCCTCCAATGTGGGATGAGAGGGTGTATCACCACACAGGTCCATGGAGAAGATGGAGTGATGGGTTACACTGTGGAGCCTTTCCCATTCACAGCCAAAGAACTAGCATGTGTAATTCCACTACTTCATGAAGAGATAAGCAATTATTAAAAGAAAGCCATGCTAGTTTATTTATAGAATTATATCTCTGTCCTAACAATATGGAATCTTTAATGCAATTAACTCGTGTCATTTTTAGACCTTTTTTTTTTTTTTTGTAAAAAGTAAATTCCATAGGTCATTGAGGGTACCTGTGACTAACTGCAACCTTAGCTATCAAATTACCACTGTTGCCTAATTTATCATTGAAGACCCAAGAATGCCATTAAAGGTAATTACTGCCTGTATGAGTCAGAAATCGTCTACAACTGAAAACAATGAATCCAATTAATTTAAGAGGTCTGTCACATGTGTTGTAGAACCAAGCTTAATGAATTTGCACAATGTATATTGTGTTTTATGAGGGCAAATTGGAATCCTCACGATGCGATGGACCTGGGTTCTCCTGGTAAGACTACTTGGGGTGGTAGGATGGGAACAGAGAAAGCCTGGGTTCCTTTTCCTACTAGTAACGGTTTCATTCACCACCCCACCCTAAACCCCTGCTTAAATTGGGACTGGAAACCCCTGAACCATCTCTGTTAGGCTTTTGAACCACTGAACGACACAAACACACCTTGCTTCTGTTTGGTTTTGATTGCTTGCTTGGCCTCGATTCCCTGCAGCATTTGGTATGATTGAGTGATTTTCAGTTGGGTTTTCTTGCCCTGCCTCTGCTAATCTGCCAGTGGTTGGTTTTTACAGCATTGCTACAATCTACTGCCTTGATCTTTTGCTGGAGTTTTTAAAGGGGTATTTTATTGCCTGTCATTACCATTCTCAGTAGCTTCTGGGCACTGTCATTTCACCAGCCTAATGTGTTACGGAGCATGCCACTCTCTGGGCCCTAGTCTTTGAGAGAGTTTCTGTTTCCTCCCAGGAGCTACATTCTCCTCATTCCTCCAACCACTCTGCTTTTTGGCCCACACTTGATTTTTTTCGTTTGAAATGAGATGTTAAAAGTCTCAAAATGACAGATAATGCCATTTAAGACGAGAACAAACTCTTCAATGGCTCATAGTATTACATTTGCATAGCCTTCGCCCAAACTGCAGCAGGACAGTAAAGTCCCATTCTACATATGTATGTCTATTTCAGAAATTTCCTATGAATGGGACTAGGTTGAAGACCCGAACCTGCATGTGCCTTCATCCAATGAGCACTGAGTGATGCTATCCTCTGTAAAGCATGTGTGGAAGTCTTTCCCCACAATATGTCATCTGGGTCTTGTGGAGGAGTGTAGTCCTTCTGAAAAACAGAGACACTTGTGAGCAGGCAAACAGAATCCTTACACCATGCTCTGGAGTCTGAACAAGGACTCAGGCAGTATGCTTGCCTGGGCAGGAACTAGATGGCTTTTGTTGCCTGAGCAACACAGCCAGAATGCTCATATGCAGGGTTCCACATTCATTGACCACTGACAACAGGCCAATCAGGGAGCTGCCTGCAGCACAGAGATAACAGGAGGCCTTGTTAAGGCGTTGACTCTGTAACCCATGGGCTTGAATGTGAGTATTTCTGTACTCATTCATTCATTCATTTGTTCGTTCGTTCAAGGAACATTAGCTGACTGATTACTACAGAGCAGACACCAGGCCGGGTGTTGCAGATCCAAAGATGAACATCACCGAGCCACCATTCCTACTCTCATGGAATTAATGCTCTAGTCCTATTTCTGCATAGCAAAAGAGAGTCCAAATCACAGCGATGGCCACACAGCCAGTGTTCAGTCTTAAAGAGTAGCTTACTATGAAAGAATCTTCATGCCTATGCATCCTAATGACCACCTAACCGACCCTAGGGCATTAGTCTTGTGTACCTGCATCTTATTTGTCTCTCTTCTTCCCTTCCATTGTAATGTAAACCTCACTTTTCTTTTTGTATAACACCAAGTGAAGCATGCAATTAAACTATTGTTGTCACTGTGTTCTAGGAGAATACCAGCATGTGGTTTTAGTCTGTGACAAAACATTGCTTGGTATGTGAATGGACAGGAGACCAAGCCCTACCTGGTTGTTTTAAGATAGATTGGGGGCCAAAATCATCAGAGAGTTTTCTAAAATGCGTGTGTGTGTGTGTGTGTGTGTGTGTGTGTGTGTGTGTGTGTGTTTTATCCTCTAGGGCAGCAGTTCTCAACCTGGGGGAGGTCACATAACAAATATCCTGCATATCAGATATTTACATTACAATTCATAACAGTAGCAAAATTGCAATTACAAAATAGCAACAAAAATAATTCTATGATTGGGGTCACTAGAAGATGGGAAACTATAACGGTTGAAGCATTAGGAAGGTTGAGAACCACTGCTCTAGATACATTTGGATTTTTTTTTTTTTTACCAAAGTTAACATTATATTAATTAGTCTTCCTTAAATGAGGGATGGAGAAGTAGCTTGGTGGTTAAGAGCACTTGCTGCTCCTGCAGAAGACCCGAGTTCAGTTCCCAGCATCCACATGGTGGCTCATAGCTACCTGTAACTTCAGCTCCAGAGGATTTGACATCTTCCTCTGGCCTCCTCAGGTACACTTACATACAAGACACCCTGACACAAACAAACACGCATGCACATAAAGAAAATTTTTAAGAAAATATTTAGGAGGGGTATGCTTTTATAATTACAAGGTAAACTAGCTCCCTGGAGTGGTTTCTGCCATTGCTTCCCTTTAAGCAAAGGGGACAGAGTTGCCTCCCATAGGGATGCTTGGTAGCATCAGAAGCATTTTTAGTTGTTATGATTGTGGGTACTATTGGTATCCAGTAGGTTCAGGCTTGGGGTGCTGTTAGACATCTCACAATGTACCAACAACCCCCACTCCTGTCACCTGCAACAAAGAACAATCTGTCCCCAAATGTCAGGTTTTCAAAGGTTGCCAAACCCTGCTTTTGAACTAACCCACCTTGAGACACACTGCATGCAGGTGAGGTTGCCAAGACCAGATGACTCTGTGAAAGCAGAGCCCAGCATCCTTCTCTCGCTCTCTGCTCCCCTTCTTTGTTTACCCATCATTTGGTTCTCTTGTGCTGCATGGCTTTTTGTGGCTTTTATGGATTCAATCTTTAACTATATGAGCTTTTCATTACCCATTCTGAAATCGTGACTGGTTGTAATGTAAATTACATAACACATCTTTCTGCAGCTTGGGATGCTGCAAGTTAACCCTCCCAGGCTGCTTATCTGTCTTCCACCACCTACCTACATTTTATGCACGGTGCTTGGCATTCTGGATTGTTCCTTTCATATTAATTTCAATGGTGCCTGGAGGGTCCCTCTCACCATATAATAGGTTGCTTTGTGAGCGATTCCAGTAAAAGAACAATTCCTCCCAAACAGTGAGATACTCTGGAATGTAAAAATGATACCCTCCGTGCATCATCCACATTTGTAGCATGCCACTCTGTCCGCAATTGTAGTGAAATTAAAATGGAAGATGAATTATTTGTCCCTTCTTTCTTTTTGAAAGTGTCCCCACTGTTCCAGGTAGCACTCGCCGCCATTTAAAACAACCAGAACTCAAAAGTTACCAGTTGAATGTAGATGAATATTTATTTTGTATCTAAATTTGCAAGCCATTAAATATCCCTTGTCCAGAGATCATTATTTCCATCATAATGGACCTCTGATGTTTTCAGGTTGTTCCAGTTTGTGATTGACCATTTGAAATGCACAGTTGTTTGTCATATTCATTGAGCTGTCACCCCCTTTAGCTCCCTGTGGTTGTCCCTCCTGCATAGTTTTTCTCACCATGATGTCTGAAGAAACTGGCCTCTCCCTTTTCACAGATCCTCAGCCTGTTGGGAAAATTAAAGAGACTTTTAGAGAAGGATGCCCATTTGGCAGGATGTGTGGAGTCTTTCAAAGGCACTGGTTTTGAGCTGTTTGCTTGGAATCAAGTCTGTTGTTTCCTGATAGCTGGCTGGTATCGTCCTCCATCAGGGGATTATGAAAAGGCACAGTAAGAAAGTAGTTTTGAATCAAGAGTCTGATGTTTTTAAGCTAGATCTTTCTTTGTGAGAAGGCTTGGTTTCCATCTTAGTCTACAGTGTCTGAGTTTCAATATTTACAACTTGTACCATGGCAACAGAATTAAAGTATTAAGTTATTAATTATAATGTTGGGGCAGGGCTTCAGCATCCCTCCAAGCATCTACATGCTGCTACTGCTGCTTACTCTGGCTGATGCTCCTGAAACCATCCTGGCAAGGATAAGGACATTTTAAAGATACTTATGCACCTCCTCCAGCTGTCGGACTACTGAAACAGTGGATCTAAAGAAATTAGAATTTCCCCAAGACTCTCATGCCAAGAGAAGAGAGAAAGCTGAGGCCCTGGTGCTGGCCAAAGAAGAGTTTTCACACAGTTCTGACAACTTTGTCAGAGTTCCTTGCAGGAGAGACTGGGAGCCAAGATAATGGTGGACTAAGGGTGGATGAGACTCTATCTTGATCAGCACTGATAAATGCAAGCATCTTGCCTTCTATTTAAACTTAAACATCTTATTTAAACTGGAAGATGGAAATGGGGGAGATGTATGTGAATCTCTTCTTTCCTCATCCCAATGTAGTCGCATGAATAGATTTTTCTCAGCTTTTCACCAGTATCTGTCCCTTTTACTAGATTATAGAAGACAGGTAGCCAAGCCTAACTTGGGGATGTCAGGACCTGGGCTGTGATGCTAAGGGCCCCAGAAACATTACCACCTTCCTGGTATGACCATGTCTATGGCTGCTCCTGGGGCAAATATCCAGGGAGGTAGAGTTCCACTTTCTAACCTGTCCACTGGCTTCTTCTAATGTTTCACCCTAAGCTGCCTTCTTCCTCATTTAACCTATTTGACTCAAAGAATAACCTATTCCAGGCTGATACCTTAGCTCCCTAATCAACAAAATGCCTTTCCCTTCACTGTTATTCACTTAACTTACCACTGTTATTCACCTAATGGACTTAAACTCCACATGGAAATTCCATGGAGCCTGCCTTTCAGCCACTTCTACTGCAATTCTCACCATCTCTTCTCATAATTCTTCATGAAATGTAGGTCTCCCTCTACTGGGGCTCATGGGCCAGCTGAGCTTTAGACCAGTGAGAAAGCTTTTCCCAGGAAATAAAATATGAGTCCTGAAGAATGATACCTGAATTGACCAAGGCTTCCTTTTTAACAATAACATTGAGGACTAGGTGTTAGAAGTTCAAGGTCATCTCAGTCTATGTTTTGAGTCTGAGCCCAGGCTGGACTACATGAGACCTTGTCTCCAAATGTCTCAGACAAATGTAATATATTTTCTCTTCTTTGTGATTCCTGACTTTCATATAGCTACATAAGATAAGATCTGAGTGACATGAAAGTAAAAGTAAACTAACTATGGAGACTGAGGAAACTAAAGAAAGAAAGACACAAAACCAGAAGAGATGTGAGGAAAAAGATTCTTGTCACACAATATCTACACCTTCCTTTCTTTTTCTGTTGCTGTGCTAGAATACGTTGGCAAACACAACTTAAGGGGGAAAGGGTTTATTCTGGCCCATAATCCATGCTGGCAGGGAAGTCAGACCAACAGGAGCTTGCGGCAGTGGTCACATTGCATCCGTGGTCAAGAAGCAGAGCAGCATGTGTTCATTTCACCTGTTCCTTTTTATACAGTCCAAATTCCCAGCCCAGGGAATAGCGTCACCCATAGTGGATATATCTTTTCATTTCAATTTACTTAGTTATCAGAATGTCTCACAAGCATGACCAGATGCCCACCTCCCAGATTAATCTAGATTCTATCAAGTTGACAGAACCATTGTGATACATATATGTGTCAAAACTTTTAAAAAATCATAAAGAGGAAAAATATGGACAACATAACTACAGGCTTAACTTATCAAACAAAACAAAACCCAAGTAAGATAGCACTTAGGACTTCTCTGTAAATCCTCTCTCTAGAACAAGAGCACAGAACTCAACAGAACAGTTAAAAAAAAAAAGAAACACTTCAGAACACTAGAAAATAAGAAGGCACAGCACAGTAAGGAACGGTTGGTGGCTTTTCTGTGTTTATTTTATCTATGAGAACAAGGGTAGTTGAGGGGGATCCTGGGTAGTTAAGGACTCCAGCCACTCTCTCCCCAGGCTCTTCATCCCAGCTCTGTGGTGTGCATATCTACCAGGGTGCAACTGGACTGTCTTTTCTTAGGGCAGAATGCAGAAGAATCTGCACCCAAGAAATGCTACAAGAAGTTCTTTAGGTTGCAAGCAAAGAGACTCTAACCAAAGTCCCTGTGAGGAAATACAAAGCACCAGTACAGCTAATTAGATAGGTAATTATGAAAGACGATATAAATTACAAGAGAATATAAATAGATCTGTTCTCGTTGTCTTCTGTTAATTGATTTAAAAGACAATTGCATAAACAACAATTGCAAAACTGTATTATTGAGCTTATGACGTGATGACTGATATCATGGTAGGTGAGCACTGACTGGAGAGATGCAGGCACAGAACTGAAGGACTCCATGTGATTATGAAGCTGTATGATAGGATCTATGACACACAGAGATGAAATGTATATGATAATGGCACAAGGAAAGGAGGAAGAAAGAATGCCAGGAAATATCTATTTAGTACAAAGAAGGCAATAGGAGCTGAAGCTGGCTCCATGGAAAATGAGGAGATGGGAGGAGGGGCACACAGTGGCCCTTGGGTAGTCACAGCACACTAGTGATTGAAGCAGGATCTTCCCACCTCTGCCCAGTCTGAGAGTTCTAGATTCAGCAAGAGACACTTTGTCAATAAATAAAGTAGAAAGCAATTGTTAAAGACACCCAATGCCAACCTACACAATACACATATACACATGTTTGCAGTGCCCACCTATATTCAAACAAGTGTAGGCATGCATGCTCATGTATACACACACACACACACACACACACAGCTGGAGAAAACAGTGCATATGTTATCCTGATTATATGAAATTCCACAAAATATGACTGATCTACAGTGATAACAAAAGCCTGGACCTCAGGAGGTCCAGAGGGCAGGAGAGGGACATTGTGAAAAGTCTGGAGGAAGCTTGGTGACAGGACCACTCAGTATATTAATGGTGAATCCACAGAGGTGTACATATAACCAAGTTTGCCAAATCACATACTGAAAACACATATGGCTTATTATATGCCATCTTTACATAAGTAAAGTGTGGTTATGTGTGTAAGTACATTTACACATGTGTGCATGTGCATGTGAAGGCCTGAGATCAGCCTTAGATGCTGTTTTCTGGAGTACATCCACCTTATTCGGCAGGACAATGTCCCTTCTGAATTTCACGGAGCTCTCTGAGTAAACTAGGCTGTCTGGCCAGTGATCCCCAAAGATCTTCCTGTCTCTGTCTCCCCAGTGCCAGGGTTACACACTCACAACATCATATACGGCCTTTTCCAATGGAACCAAATTCAGGTCTTCATGTCTGCATGGAGAGACAGGTGCTTTACTGAATAAGCTCACTCCCCAGCCCTTAAGTAAGGCTTTTAAGGAATTCCCATGAATGAGTTTCATTATGTCCTGTTGCCTGCGTCTCACCTTCTGCCCCAAACGGTAACCTAGAAGTACCTATCAGCTACTGTGCATGTTCCTTGAACTTGTAAATGAATGAAGGGAATAAGAAAGCTCAGTAACCATCCTTCCATACATCCTAACACAAAGTCTTAGTATTTTTTTTACTTCTTTCTGAAAACTGAGGGTCTGGAATTTATATTTACAGAACTATGTTCCTGTGTGGATGGCAACTGATATCAATTTCAGTAAACCAGAAATACAAAGGACTGCATAGATTTTAAATTTATAGCTGTAAAATCTGTAATAAAAGCAGAAGCAAGTATCATGGTCAGTAATTGAAGATATTCATTTGGCTGAAGGAAGGGTACCTATGGACTGCCTCTGTCACCAAACCTATTTGTTAAATCAGTACAATTGATATCCTGCGGACTATGGTCCACTGCAAGTTAACTCCGGTGATTTATGCTTCTATAACACGATTGTGGTTAGCCGTTAGAATTTAAGACTCTCCTAGATTTTTCTCTAAAATCTAACCAATTGTGCTGTTTATAAAAAGTAGAACCACGGAGCTCATACCTACTGAGCCCAGGATGCCTTTTCTAGGCATCTGTCCTGTGGTCTCTCCTGCTGCCTGCTACTGGGTCCTCTCATTAGTTGTTGGCTTCTGTTCTTTAGAGCCGTAGACAATCTGTGTCCCAGGGTGATTTACACAGCAGCTACTAAGCAATCAATAGCATTTTTCTTTCTTAAATAGTTCCCTAGCTTAGTTAATCTCATAAATGTTCCTTTCAAATTACAAAGGCAGAGTTCTTCTCGAGGACACCTCCAGGGGCCGACAAAGTACAGTGACATTTCTACCTGCCCATGTTCCTTTTGCAGGGTAAGTTGAAACTTGGAGGTCAGGTGAGGGGCAGTGGAAAAAGACAGTGAGCTTTAACCTCTAACTTGGGTTCAGATGGTGGCACTTCTACTTGGTGGCCATTTGATGGCCTCCTTCTTTGGTTCAGAAGATTTAGGGAGATTGTAAATACCCTTAGGAAGTTCCCATGGGGATGTTATAAGGTCATAGTTATAAAATATGAAGCCACAGCCAGTGTAAAGCACATGGCAGGCTCTCAAGAGATGTGAGCTTGATCACTTGTTTTCATAGACTTTTCCATGTTCTTTTGACCATGGGAAAGCAAACCCATGTTAACTGTAGGGCACATGGACTGTGCCACCAGAGTCAGCATAGGACTGGTAAGGTGGAACATGCTCAAATCCTGAAAATCTCAGAAATCCTGACCAGCAGGAGTAGAGATAACTCCCTCACTGTTTCCATGCTTGCCTTGGGGCACATAACCAGGACTACCAACCAGGTGCCTAGAATGCCTCTCCATGGTGATGAGGCATCCCAATAGGCTGAGTTTTCAGCTAATGACTTCCCCTTCCTGGATATTCTCATGCCCTCCTCAAAATTATATAATCCTTGGTGCACCCCAAATAAAGTGTATGCATTCAAATTTACCCCCAATAAAGAAATACAAGCAAGCTAAGATTGTTTCAGAGAGTTGCTTCATTACAGATCATGGGGGAAGGCCATTGCCTAAAACATAGCACTGAGATTCTTGAAGAAGGCCTGTACACCCCCACACACACCCCCACAATACACACTTGCTCCAAATTGGACTGGGATCCTATTCGTCCTGGACTCCACTTTGCCCTTCCAGCCTGGTGGCAGAGGCATCTGACACCCCAAAGGGAGATATGGACCGTAGAACCGCATTCTGGAGAGGCAGAACCCAGAGCCACCCAGCTGTGACCTTGGATAAATCAGGCTTTGGTTTCAATACTTGAAATTTAGGAATAAATTCCTAAATTTCAGCTGAAGGATGAAAACTAAACAGTCAACATTCAAAAGTTACATCAACTACAGAGCATAGGTAATGGAAGATGGCTGTTCATCTTTTGGAGCTGTGCCAGGCATGGTATTCGTATTCCTTACAAGATGGGATTATAGATATAGGATTATAGGTAAGGATCTCAATGGATAGGGTCAAATGCTGTCTGGGCTTTTCACCACAAATCACGTAGCTTTGAGATGTGTCTTTGTAAGGTCATAGAAAGTTTGTTCAGGCGAAGCAAGACAGGACACCAGGCAGGAATGATCTCAGTTTCCGTCCATCAGTGCCATCCTGTCTTTCTTTGTATTCCTAATCATGGCACACCTCACTCACTTCTAAATGTAATTATAGCTAACTCAATAAAAGAGAAACATCTTTACCCTATCTTAGCCTGCTTTGTGCTGCTATCCTAGAATACCACAGACTGGGTAATTTATAAAGAAAAAAATGCATTTTATTATGTCTCTTGTTCTAAAGAACAAGATCCAAAGACCTAGTCAAGAACTAGCAAGTAGAGCCAAGCTCATTTTCATAACAAATAAACTCTTGAAGACAATGTACCCTCTCTTGAAATAGCAACAATGAACCTATTGGTAAGGGAGGAACTTTCACTACACAAACTTTTGAGATAGCCCTAGGGCTAGTGGTAATTTGATGCTAATTCCGTTTACTTGGAAGGGGCTTTGAACTAGGAAGGAGTCAGCACTTAGGTAATTTCCTGTAAACCTTCTTCCCACCTTAATTTGTAAAATAAAGGCTAGAGCTGGTGATTGGGCAGAGCAAGGGAAGGTGGAGCAGAAAGTTGAGGAGAGAAGGAGGTGTAGGAGAGAGAGGAGGAGGTGGAAGGAAAGCAGAGTAGAAGCAGTGGCCCGGAGAAACCAAAAGTTATAAGGGGTCTCATAGATGGGGAAGACGGTGGGGAAGATGGTAGTGTAGTGGTAGATCTGCCCAATCTAGGTGCACAGTTTGTATTTATATTAATTGAGTTGTGTTTTCATTGCTGGGGCATATTTGGGTTGGATAATTACCACAACATAGACACCCTTCACAGGCCCCACCTCCCAGAATTGCTGTACTGCACTGAGTTTCAGGAAGATGGAGTCAAGCCACACCCACTTCCAAAGACTCGGTTCCCCATCTGTCCTCTTTCTACCAAGACTTGCTATGTAGCTAAGGATGACTTTGAACTTCTGATTCTTCTGTCTTCATCTCTAAATGCTGGAGTCTACAGTCACATAGACTATCAGTGCCAGTTTATGCAGTACTTGGATTGAACCCAGGCTTCACGCATGCTAAGCCAGCGTGCTCTCCACTGAGCCATACTCCAAGCCCTGCCCTTTGTTACTTTTAGTTTCTATTTTCAGTGTTGCACGGGCATTAAAGTTGAGCACTAAAATGCTTTCCCCTTAAAATTTCTTGACATTTTTATGTTTGGCTTGATGCCTGTTCTGTTCTCGAGACTGCTTTGTTGGATGTCTGAAGAGTGTTTATTCTTTGTTCTGGTTTAAAATTTTTATATTGGGACATTATATTGGACTTATAAAATTATGTCATTCCAGCATCTAATGACCTTACTCACGTTGGTGTCAAGAAGACCTGTAAGCATTTCAGCAGTGTCTACTACTGTTAGGACGCCCCGATACCATTGTTCCATTAACCCCATCCCATTGGCTTCCTCTTATCCAGGAACCAGCCACATTTACTTCACTTCTCAATACTATGGAGTTGTTTATACATAATGTTTTCTTTCTATGTCAAGGGTCTTGGGCCAAAGGGAAGAACGACCCCATTACTGCCTCATGTGCCAAAAGTGGAATGAGAGTGTTGTGTGCAAGGAGAGGGGACACTTGCATAAGGGTTCTGGGTGTGCTGCAACCATAAAGGTCTCCTGTGTATACAGTGTGGTCTGCAGCAGGTACTGTGGGGCACAAAACACATATATGCATGTGAAGTTTTATAACTGGCTTTATGACAATTTCATATATGTTTATAACACATTCCAATTACTCTCACCTCTTGCCTTCTCTTCTCTCCTCCACCATCCCTGTTGATCCGTCCTCCTCCTCCCTACAAGTCACTTTCCTACTGTCTTAGCAGGGTTTTGTTTTTAATGATTAAAAACACCATGACCAAAAATAACTTATGGAAGAGGCATGGCAGCAGATGTCCAGAATAAAAAGCTGAGAGATCACATTTACAGTCACAAACTCAAGGCAGACAGAGGAAACTGGAAGTGGGAGAAGGCCATAAACTCTCAAAGCCCACCTCTAGTGATCCACTTCTTTCAGCAAGGCCTCACCATCTAAACCTTCCTACACAGCGCCACCAACTGGGGACCAAGTGTTCAAACACCTGAGACTATGGGGGATAATCTCACTCGAACCACCACTTTTCTGTCTTTTCATTTTGTTTTTGTGACCTAGTGAGTTTAGCCACGGCCATCTGTGTGGCCATGGGTTTAGAATTAACCACTGGAGGCTGCTGGGCTCACAACAGAAGGCTGTGACTGCCTCTCCCTCAGAATCTGTAATAGTTCCACAGGGAAAGGTAGCATCCCCGTGAACAACATCCTGGCAATGATTAACTTTCTGCAGCCCCAGGGCAGGCAGCCAGGATTGCTGCAGAGCCCCGGTCTTACCCCAAAGCTGCATGTTGTACTTGAGTCACCTTGGCAAAGCACTTAACTCTCCTGTCCGTCTCCCTGCTGCTCCGTTTCCCAGCTGCCAAGAGGGCATAATGATCAGATTGGCCTTACAGGGCTTCTGTGGGATTCTGTGAGATAACAGGAAGCCCTTCACCCACTCTGGGAGGTTAACAGACAACACTGGAGAAGGACCTCTCAGACAGCAAGCTCCAAAACATCGAGGAGAGGCACGATGGAGTTTGGAAGCTCTTGTCTGTTCACCTGGCTCAGCATTGGATATGGTTAGTCACTTAAGAGATACATTTGGTTATTAGGCTGAAGAGAAATAGCTTCTTCCACTTGAGAAAGTTTTCACTCTGGTGGAGAAACGAGAACAAATGAAAACCCCAATTCCCAAGTTAGAGCCATATGAACAAACATAAACGTGGCTTGTGAGCTCAAGCTGAGAATTGTTGAAATAACGAGGATTCGGGAAACAAAAAGAAATTGGTTCTATTAGCTCACATCTGCCTAGAACAGGTTTCAAAACAGAAAGATGAAGAAGAGCTCAAAGACGGAATGCCGTTCACCATGTATATTTTCTAAAACTTTCCTTCATGAGGGTGAGCGGAAGTTGGTGTTTGCTGTGGCTTCTACTAGCCCAATGAGACAGCTCAGTCTGTAACCCCTTCAGAAAATCCTATTTCTTTTATAACTTACATAAATCGTTCTGGAGCTGGGCATGTGGCTCAGTGGGTAGAGTCCCTGCCTAGCATCTATGAAGCAGTGCTTTTCATCCCCAGCGCTCTATAAACTGGGTTCTGTAAAGCATGCTTATAATCTCAGAACTCAGGAATCAGAGGCAGGAGGACCAGAAGTTCAAGGTCACCCTCCATTAAGCAGTATGCCTAAAGCCAGCTGAGACTACCTAAGACCAGTCAAGGAAGAGAAACAGAAAGAACAACACCAAAAAGAAGAGCAAAAGAATGAGAAAGGGGGAGGGAAAGAAAAAGAGGGACAGGGAGAAGGGAGGAGAGAGAAGGAGAGAGAGAGAAAGAGAGAGAGAGAGAAAGAGAGAGAGAGAGAAAGAGAGAGAGAGAAATATATTCAGCTTATCTCACTTTAAGGATACACTTGATGTTTTTTTAAATAAACTTTTTTTTTTTTTTTTTTTTTTT
>NW_022196904.1:122566242-122570470 GCF_008632895.1 Mastomys coucha | reverse complement strand
TTTTGTAGCTCTTTCAGGAACTGTAGAGATGGCTCAGTGGTTAAGAGCATTAACTGTCCTTGCAGAGGACCTGGCTTCTGTCCCCCGTCTCCACAGTGGATAGCTCACAACCACTTGTAGCTCCAACTCCAGGGAAACTGACACCCTCTTCTGATTATAAAAAATAAAGTTTTCAAGCCATTAATGGCAAACAGTGAGCAACCCGAATGGGAAACTCATTCTGTGTTGGAGTCAAAACGAAATATGGCTGAAATTTCATCACTAGAGCAACTGTTTAGGAACGATGAGTCCATGCCAATGTGTGTTACCACGTCATCCATCCACACCCCTGACCGGTAACCTGATCCTTTCAAAGAGATACATAAATTAAATGGCTTCAGAACTGGCATGGAGACAGTACAGTGTGAGTGGACCACGACACTATCCACAAGCAATCCAACAGGCTTCCCTGTGACTTTGACGGTGCTGGGATTTCCGGAGCTATGAACCACAGCACAGATGGACCAGGTGGTTGTCTCTGATAGATCAGTGGAGACAGGATATGGAGATGTAGACTGATCACTGCATCACAGCCAAGTTTCAACATTGCTGGGTTCCTTTCTTTTTTTCTTTGATAGTTTTCTTTGGAAAAACCATTCAGTCTTTCTCCCCGTGTCCTCTTCAACCAGCTTCTGCCCACTGTCTTTGGGTCTGAGAGCACTATGTGGAGACATGATGTTCATTAATTATACATCGCCATTTATTGCATACTTAATGCTCCTCCAGAGACTCTGTCCCTGACTTCTTTTACTGATGTTGTTGTAACAAACACAGTGGAATTAGTTTTCTTTGATCATTGCCTGTAGTGATCAGATAAAATTCTTTCTCAAAATACCTCTCTAGGGACACTCTTAGGAGATGGAGTAGCATACCAGAGTGGCTAGAGTCTGTCTTGAGTCTTAGGATGATATGGGAGCCAAGTCAAAAGAATTCATTCATTCCTGGTTTCAAAGAGAGGCCACTTAAAGAAGCTAGCAGCTCTCGGCACAGATTCTGGGGTTTGCACTGCCCAGCTAGGAAGGTGCAACAAAATGGAGACAAATCAGAAAGCATCCCAGCAGTGACCGTTCCAAAGGATCTGGCCATGACTGCCAGAGGAAGATTCCAACAAGACGCCCAGGCTATGGAAGCAGCTGAAAAAGAGCTGTCAGGACAAACAGGTGGACTTCCAGATTTCCATGCACAGATGGAATCCCGGGCTGGACAAGTAGCTGAAGTAGGAAAATGGAGGCAAATGCCCTGAACCCTAGTGCAGCCAAGAAGACAGGGCTGGAGCTGAGGGGCTTCACATATGCAGACTCTGATGCAAGCACAAAGACTTCTAGGGCAGGATACTACAATGAGCCAATGGAGGCAAGAGCTGAAGTCTGAGACTAGAGGACAGTCAGGCAGAGTTGGAGACTTCCCTGCTTTCGACAGGCTTAGCATAGACAGTAGGGTACACCACCACATCACACAACCTCTGGTCCCATCTCCCCCTGAAGTCTTTGAGTGCTGTCCCTCAGACCCATTGCCATCATCCATATCATCCAATAGAGCATTGCCTGGGAGGCCTTCGGAAGCATTGCTGGGTCTCTGTTCCTGTAGGATGTGTAACTGTTGCAGCCTGGGGGCCTGAGCAAGGAGCCAGAATTTTGGCCACATCTTCCAGGGCTGCCTACTTCTAAGTCACCAGATGTCATGTTCCTAATACTTCCCCTTGTCTGGCCATGCTGGAAAGAAGAACAAGGACTATTTGGTACATAGAAAGGAGGTGCATACGGGTGTCATGTCCTAGAGACAGCTCCTCTATGGAGTGAATTAGCAGATTGAGATGCCTGCTTCCCATTGCATACTTTAGTCAGGCTGACTTCTGACCCAGACACACCACTGTCTTGTGCTTGAACAGAGGTAACAGACATTTGTTATCACTTTGCATTTCTTCTGTAGTTTGGCTTTCTTTTTATTTT
This sequence comes from Mastomys coucha, assembly GCF_008632895.1. Taxonomy (NCBI): domain Eukaryota; kingdom Metazoa; phylum Chordata; class Mammalia; order Rodentia; family Muridae; genus Mastomys; species Mastomys coucha. The sequence goes on along the minus strand of NW_022196904.1, from coordinate 122,568,482 downwards.
AAAATAAGTCCCTGAACGTGGATGGTCATGGAAAAATGTGCTGTTGGATAATTGCATATAATCTCCCAAACTTCCTCCGAAAACAATTGGTGAGTCTCAGAGAACTGTCATATTCTATTGTGTTTCTCTGTAGCAACAAGCACTCGGGCGGGGGGGGGGTGAGGGAGAGAAAAGCAATTTTGCTGGCTTCATTTTCTTGCAGATGAGAATCACTATTGTGATTTTGTAATTAAGTCTTTTCACATCAAGAAAAAAGGGTATCTGTGAAGTGTGCACGGACCCAAATGGAAAAGTTAGTTCAATAAAAAGCCATGATTATCTTGTGTTTATTAATGAGACAAATATTTAATAAAAAGATCCTCGCTTTTCATCTCTCTATTAGAAACACTGCAACTTAAAAGTGTTCTTTTTTGGACATGCTAGTGCATGGTGCGCTGAAGCCGGTAATTGGAGGAAGCCCTCCTGGCAACTGGGCGCTATGGGAGCCCCTTTCTGGCCAGCTCAGGATCAGGCCTGGTGAGAAGATGCAGGCCCATAGGTTGTGCTTCCCAGGTCTGGACTGGAAAAGCTTAGGACACCTTCATGTGAGAGACATCAGCTTGGAATTAGAAATTTTTTAAAAGATTATTTATTTATTTAATGTATATGAGCACACTGTCACTATCTTTAGACACACCAGAAGAGGGCCTCAGATCCCATTACAGATGGTTGTGAGCCACCATGTGGTTGCTGGGAATTGTACTCAGGACCTCTGGAAGAGCAGTCAGTGCTCTTTACCATCTCTCCAGCCCAAGGAATTATTTATTTATTTTATGTATATGAGTGCTCTATAGCTGTCTTCAAACACACCAGGTGAAGGCATCAGATGTCCTTACAGATGGTTGTGAGTCACCATGTGGTTCCTGGGAATTGAACTCAGGACCTCTGGAAGAGCAGTCAGTGCTCTTAACTGCTGAGCCATCTCTCCAGCCTGAAGTTTGAAATTTGAAGTCATCCAAGGCCTGGATAAGATTTTGTTTTAACCCACTTGCAATCCCGCCATAGGTCACTCATCTCTGGTGAACATGGATTCTATTTCCACTCTGAGGCTAGATACAGGTTCCACAAGAAACAGAGCAGGGAGACAGACAAAGAGCTCTGCAAACCCAAACAGCTGATGAAGGAATCGTGGGGAGAGTTGTGTTTCCAGCCCCAACCAGCCCAGAAACAATCTTTTCTATGCCTGCCCTTGCTCTGAATAATGACCAAGATCTTTGTTTTTATTAAAAAGCTCCAGGCACTATAGCTGGGCAGATTCTGAGCTATTTTAACCCAGCAATGCTGGCCTGGCCTACTGCCAGCCACGTGCCCGTTACCTGTCATCTTAGTCTCTCCTGGCATCTCCTTTTTCATTCGTGTCCCAATGATGGTAACACTCCTGGTCCCCACCTGAGACCCAATCTCTCTCTGGGCCTGGAAGTCCCACCTTTTCCTCTCCTGCCCAGCTATCGGCTGGTCATCCCTTTATTTTAACCAATCAGAAGGTGATAGAGTACAATGTTTCACAAAATACTGAGTCAGAAGATGCTTCATAATATTGGGAACCATGAGAGCCCTGAGATAAATATCCTGCCCCAGCTAATTGAGAACCCAGAGATTAACATCCTGCCTGACAATCACAAGGATGTGAACCCTGAGATTAACATCCTGCCTGACAATCACAAGGATCCGGCTTGGCCCTGGGAAAAGAACATTCACGGAAATCCACCCCCTCTCCACCTGTCATCCACCCCCTCCTCACCTGTCACACCGGAGCTCAACCCCAGAAGAGTTTGTAACCCTCCATCTCCCTCCTTCCTCTCCCCCTCCAAGATTTTTGCTTTAAATATGATCGGCTGCACTAAGTAAATGGCTCTTGACAAGCAATGCTTCCTTGAGTCCTGTCGTCTCTCTCGTCCATTCTTTATTCATAGGTTGTGACCCTCCTCGTTCCCCCTGAATAACGTGACCTGCAGGCCAGGTCAGGTGGCGCCCGATGTGGGGCTCGAGGCACGGGTCACTTCCCGGACGGATTAAGATCGCGATGGAATCCAGGTTCATGACTGACACTGCTCACCCGGCTGCTCAAGTCATTAGGTAAGCCATCTGTCTTAGACATCTCAAGAATGAGCCATTCCATGTCTAAAGAAGTCGGCTTTATAAAGGACTTAAAAGAAGCTCTCAGAGAGAGGGGCATAAGGGTAAAGAAAAAGGACTTGGTA
>NW_022196904.1:122554298-122561706 GCF_008632895.1 Mastomys coucha | reverse complement strand
ATTCTTTATTCACAGGTTGTGACCCTCCTCGTTCCCCCCGAATAACGTGACCTGCAGGCCAGGTCATCATAATAATGACAAAACCAAAATCCAGACTGCAACCACATTCACATCTCTTAGTACAGAAGTCAGCATTTGAATACACAGTGCATAAATAAATACAACCCCCAACAATCAATCTTGTCCCCTTAAGGCCTTCAGTTGATTATATGTGGCCCTCCCATAGAATGGATGGTCATCTGCTTTACTCAAAGTATACAGTTTTAATGTCTATCCCATCTGAAAAACAAGTAAACTACCTTTACGGAATAATCTTTGTCCGTATAACTGGGTACTATGTCCTAAAACAGGACTAGTCTTGAGCTGTCACCAACCAGTACAGTTTGGCTGTCTCCTCTTCCTGTGTGGCCTGTTTAGGAGTTTGATTTCTTCCTTGTAAAGTGAAATAACGATATCTACATCCCCAAGTGATGAGGACATTGACATATTCTTTTCAATCTTACAATAGCATCTAAATTTCTGTATTATATATATCATGTTTTGAATTATGGATTCTGATCTTGTCTTGCCTGAATATTCCAGAGGATTTGCTCTTCATACTGGGTGGCAGGGCAGCAGTAATGTAGCTCACAGACCCTCAACTGAGAGTTGAGATAAGCATTATCCTGGAGGTACTGTGTTGTGGGACTGGAATGCTTGGGAAATATGATGGTTGGAATGAGAATGGTCCCATAGGGTCATACATATGAATATCTGTTCCCTCATTAGTAAAACTGTTTTGGAAGGATTAGGAGGTGTGGCCTTGTTGGAGGAGATGTGTCAGACCCAGATCCAGAGGCAGTCAGTCCCCTCCCTCTTCCTGTCTCTTCCCCCTCCCTCTCCCTCTCCCTCTCCCTCTCCCTCCCCCTTCCCCTCCCCCTCTCCCTCTCCCTCTCCCTCTCCCTTTCCCTCTCCCTCTTCCTCTCCCTCTCCCTCTCCCTCTTCTTTCCCTGCCCTGTCTGCTGTTTGTAGATAAGGATATAAGGCACCCAGCTAATTCTCCAGCACGATGCCTGTCTGCTTCTAATTGTAATGATCATGAACTAGCCCTCTAAAACTGTAAGCAAGCCCTCAGTAAAGTATTTTACATTTAAGAGTTGCCTTGGTCACGGGGTCTTTTCATAGCCATAGAACATTGACTAGGACAGGCAGGCTAGGCCATGAGATGTATTTTTGACTTGTGGATTTGTCAGGGAATAATCTCAGCTAGCTCAAAGCTTTAACTCAAAGATGAACTGCAATATTTCAGAGTGCCATTTCCTCCTTTTATATCAGACTTAGAACATCCATTTCTCCTGGTTATGGCTGCTGAAATATTTAGGCTCCTGTTAAGCTGACCCGTTGTGAAGTAACTAGTTTTGAGTGTGTTCTACACATTAGGCACCATTCTAAGCTGGAGACACAGGCATGAATACAGCAAGACCCATTCCATGTGTTGCGGCACTAGCCATAATCCTTAGGAACTGCCATCATTAGCTTCATGTTTGAGTCTTATGGTGAATGTCAGTGCCCTGTGAAGACAAAATGGTCTAGCCTGTGCATCCCTGTGCCCCGGAAGATGGAGACATTGGCACAAGCTCCTTTGAGCTGGGAGAACACCTATATTCCAGGAGACATCTAAACTGCTTGTAAAGGAGCAGTCTTCCCTGCTGGCTGCACGTGCCTCTTTCCTGAGGCTGTGCTCCCGAGATGAACGACTGTGTATTTTCATCTTTACATTCAGACCTGAGCTCAGGACTTGTTGCATAGCTACTCACTAATATATTTCCTGTAAAACGACTGAGTGCATTAATATCTTCACCTTTCATCACATAGCAACCCATGGTAAATCACAAAAGGAGAGGAAAAGAATACTGTATTCTTTAGTCAAATAGAAAAGAATCTGTACCTTCAGAATGGACCGGTTTTTGAGTCTCAGCAGGCAAAGGGAATCAGGGCACTGTCTGTTTTGAATTTCCACTGCAGTTCACTTCCCTGTGCTCTGGGTAGGAGAGAGGTTGTCCTTGGCCAGCATGTGGCCTCAAGCTCTCTGAAGCAAAACAGCAGTTCTCAGTACATGTCCTTTAACTCCACATCTGAGGGGAATGGCTGCTCTCCTCTCTGAAGGAAATCTTGAAGAGAGGCACTGAAGTTATTGACCTAGCAAATAAAACAATCTACCTGAGGCTTGTCTCCATTCCAGCACATGCTAAGCATGCACATCCTGTTGTCTAGGAAGCCTCCTGGGCTGTAGATGCTCTCCCAGCTGTGAGCATTGTAGAGATCCAACTTCTCCAGCTGCAAAGCTGTGCTTTCTGCCTGGTCTCTCGTATCAAATCCAGCTGCCAAGATAGTACAAACATCCCATCCCTTCAGCATCTTCCTTAACTTCCACTTGCTTAAGAGGAGCTGGTGATGTACTTCAAGTGATGGTATGAGATATTCCAACATGTCAGTAGCTGGGGATCTGAGCATTCTTAAGCTAGCACTGGACACAATGACGTGTCAAAAAAAAAAAAAGCCACATGGGTGACTCAGAGCTCACACACACTTGAAGAGAGCCTCATAGGAAGAGAAAAATTACTCATCTGCGGGTTTTTCTGTAATTTTGTAGAACCCAGCTTTCTGTGATCTGTGTTAGTATCCTCTGTGGTCAGAAATGATAACAGGTATCTTTGTTACTTGTCTTGTTGCTGTAACAAAATGTCTATTAAATGCAATTTAAGAGATAGAGAATTTATTTTGGTTCATGGATCCAGGGTGCCTTGCTCTAGAGAAGTTGTGATGGTAGAGCAGGAGATAGCTGGTCTTGTTGCATCTGACTATAGCACCTGTGCTGAAATGGGGGCAGGGAGGGAGATGAAAGGATCCTACAGACATACTCCACTGGCCAGCCAGGTTAGACAGAAAGGCAAGCTTTAGGTTCAGTAAGAGATCCTGTCTCAAACACCATGATGGAAAAGCATCTAAGGAAGATGCCTTCGTGCCAGCCTCTGGCTTCCTTCTACATGCAAGTAACTGCATCCGCACAAATGTGTGTGCATATGTAACACTTAAACAACTAAATGAGGGGCCATGGAAATGGCTCAGTGGTTAAGAGCACTGGTTGTTATTGCAGGAGACATGGATTTAGTTTTCAGAACTCACATGGTGGCTCGTAGTCATCTATAACTCCAGCTCCAGGGCTTCCGATGTCCTTTCTTGACCTCCACAGACACCAGGCATGCACACATGCCAGTGGAGTATGTCTGCAGGATCCTCTCATCTCCTTCCCTGCCCCCATTCCAGCACAGGTGCAATAGGCAAATGCAACAAGACCAGCTATCTCCTGCTCTACCATCACAACCTCTCTAGAGCGATGCATCCTGCACACACACACACATTTAAGCAACATATAATAAAATAAAATAAGGAATCTCAACAAAAATGAAACAAGGGTGGAGAATAACAACATATTAAAGGTGGCCTACCATAAGAATATTAAAATACATTGCTCAGTAGCAGAAGGATCAGAAAGTCATTTTGCTTCTTGTATTGGTTAGGTTTTTATTGCTGTGATAGCATACCATGACCAAGGAAATTATAGGAGAAATAATTTGTTTGGGCTTAGAGTTCCAGCAAGTTAGAGTCCATCATGAGAGGGTGAGAATGTGGCATCTGGACCTGCAGCCAAGACCTCACATCTTGAATCACAAGCAATAAGCCAGGAGACCAAATTCAAAATGGAAGACCAAATTCAAAATGCCCCAAGCTTTTAAACCTTAAAGACCACCAGAGCCATACTTCTTCCAACAAAGTCACAGCTCCTAAGCCTTCCAAACAGGGACCAGGTAGTCACATGTCTGAGATATGGGAGACATTTCTCATCCAGACCATCTTACTTCTGAAAATCTTAGCATTACAATACAGCATGTCTTTTCCCCTTAACCTATCTTCTGCTTCCCATCTTTAGCCAAGCAGTTCTGACTTATTCAACTGATCAAACAAGCAGTGTAAGATAATTATCCATGCATGGATGCTTTGGAGTAAAATACATCTAAGGAGTAGTTCAACTTTCTAATTTTTCAAAAACAAAAGGTGCCAAAGAGATGGGGGAAAGGAGCAGCCATGCTTACGACGTGGCTAATGAGATGCTAATGTGCACAAATGAATTTTGAAAGAACACAAATATTGCCTGGAAATTAATTATACCTCTCCCATTGTCTTCAAAAAATGGAAGATTGAAACCTGCATCTCGATGTTTACTCTGCTTAATTTTCAATTGTTTCTTTGATGTTTCTGATAGAAAGGTTTTGCACCTGCAAAGAAAAAGGGCTCTGAGCAGATTGTGAGCCCTCTGCAAACACTTCATCAGGAATGTTCCCTGTCAGCCTCCCCCTAGCACAAGGGAGCCTTGATGATATCTTTGTGTGTCTTTGACTCCTTTTGATTAATAAATGCAAACAATTTTTCCCAGTAACCTTGCAGCAAACTATGCATGACAATTAGGGACAACCTCCAGTGAAGGAATGCACCAAAGCCTGTTCGTGCTTCCTCTGCTGCAAAATAAATGGTTGATGTTTAATGCTTCTTGACAATTAGAGAATGAAATCTCCGCAGCTATGCAATTTCAGTAACTGTTTATTATTCCTGTCCCCTGCAATGAAGGATCAATGTTTATGACAATTTTAACTCCACTCCGGATAGACAATTTGATTATCTCTTTCCCTGAGTTTTATGTCCCATTATTGAATTCTTGGGTGCAAATATCACTGGCTTTTCACAAAATGGATTTGTGATGTTGCCATCCAGTCTGTTGAACAGGCATTCTAAGGAAGCCAAGTGTGACGCTCATGGACTATTCCATTCTTGCTTTCCAGGGCAGAAATAGCCTGTGAAGAGTCAAACTCTGTTCTGGTCAAAGCTTGGTGGTCATCTGTCTGGGACATTCCCTAGAAGATTATGTCTTTGCTTGTGGCCTCACCCTCATACAGAAAGCTCAGGTGACTAAAGGAGCTCAGCGCTGAGTGTCTATATATCTTCAGGAGGTACCATCCTCATGGGATTCAGGTCGGAAAGCAGCTTAGGATATGTAGCACATTCAGAGCCCAGGCTCTTTGTACACAACCTGCCAAAGAGAAAAGAGATCACAGCTCAGCATTGTCTGCCTCTTCTAGATTGTGACTCTCAGCTATCTGGCTTGTCCCTGGCTTCTACCAGTTATCCATCAACCTTCCTGTCACTCAGTCAGTCAAACCTACTCAGTGTGTCTTTGCAAGGAACATGTCATTCTCAGGAGTGATGGCGAGAGCTGGTGGTCTTGAGAAAAGGAGGAATGGTCAGCAGTTGATACCTGGGCCTGCTTGGGGTGGTAAAAGTCAACAGGTAGGTGGTCCTTGCTATTCAGAAATGTCCTGTCACCAAAGGAGTGACATATTTATTGGACCATATAGGTCATGGAATGTGACAAGAGGGAAGATGACCAGAACAGAGGGATGGGAAGAAGACAGGCAAAGGTTCTGACAGGGTAAATTAACCTCAGTGAATAGGAAGAAGAAAGGAGCAAGTGGACCAGAAGCCATGTCTGGAAGAAGCTTCCTGAGGTAGGTTGTGAGCCAAGGAAAATGAAGTGGAGTTTTGTGCAGCTGTGTGACCTGAGGACAGTGTTTCTCAGAAGTAGCAGAGGATGGGGCATTTGGCACATTCTCACAGGCAGAGTCATTGTCCCATCTTGAACCAAGGTCCTGACAGTTATGAGGATTTGATGGCATAGTTCATATGTCCCTTAGTAGTGGAAGTGTGTTCTTACAGACATATTATCAGGTGATTTCACTATGGCATGAATATCAGTTAAGCAAACTTACACAGGCCAAGGCAGTATGGTCCACAGCACACCTAGCAGCATGATGTAAACTGTTGCTCCTAGGCAACAAACCTACATAGAATTATGTACTGAACATTGCGTTCACCTTAACCCAGAGGTACCTGTGTCTCCAAACATCTAAACACCTCATTAGTTTATTTTTCTCATCTCTATAATAATCCCTGAAAGAAAAAATGTAGGGAATGAATGATTTATTCTGAATTAGAGAGGTAAAATTCATCATGTTATCCTAATTAGTTCTTGTGATTTGACACAAATCTAGACACACTTGGAAAGAGGGAGTCTCAGTTGAGGACTTGCCTCCATCAGATGTCTATACAGGCCTTTTTTTTTTTAATTGCTAATTGAGGGCCAAGACACTGTGGGTGGTATCATTCCCCAGGCAAGTAGGCATTTATATACTTTTGTTGCTGAGCTACCTCAAATAATATTTAGAAATGTGTGGGTATATTATAAATGTGTAGTTATCTGTGATAATAGACAGACTTCAAGTCCTACCTCTGAGTTACCTATCCATCAACATCATCTCAAATCCATTCTATTCAAACAGGGTAAGATGGCTTAAAGAAAACTACTGTGGAGGAGTGAAGGACCTCAACTTTATTACTCTAAACTGAATACATTCAGATAAAACGATTCCCAAATTTTATGTAAAATAAGATTGATATGCTATGGAAGGGCCACTGCCATTAGAGAGCTAGTGATCAGCCTGGCAGGCGCTCAGGGAGAGGATAATTCCAGAAGATAAATTCTTCATCCTTCATTCACAAAACTGATATTCTGCTTCTTTCCACTGGCACATCCTGGCTTCAACTTGGGCACCAGAATTCCAAGTGGCTATGAGAAGTGAGGAGCCACGCTGCCCTGGTCCACAAGGAACCAGGTGAGGCCAGAGATGTAGTCTGCTTACAGAAGATAGTATAGTGACAGCAGGAGGTGACAAGCCTGCAACTGCATGACAGCCAACACGTAGTTTTAAAGTCTTTTAGCCTCTGTGAACCTCAGTCTCTTTATCTGTAAAATGTGTGCAAATTCACCCAAGGTTCAGGATTTAGAGTTGAGAATGTCTGTTGAGTGCTCCTGGGTTTGCCAGCCATACCATTTATAAGTTATATGTGTTTTTTTTTTTTAAAGAAAAATGCTATAATACCATTTTTGACTCTTGCTTGGTACACTCCAGAATTTGGCAAGTGGTTATGGAATATATGGCAAGGGTATATGTTTTTGGAAAATAAGCTTAAAGGCAAATTTGGAGCTAGAGAAATGTTTAGATCTGAGTTCACATCCTCAGAACCTGTGTTAAAGCCAAGTAAGAATATGCACCTATCGTTCTAGCGATGGCAAGATAAGGGTGGAGACAGCTGGTTTCTTGGAAGCTTGTGGGCTAGCTAAGCAAGCTTATGCAGCTCTAGGCTGTAGCGGTTTGACTGAAAATGTTCCTCACAGGCCTGACACCATTAAAAGGTGTGGCCTTGTTGGAGTAGGTGTGGCCTTTGTTGGATGAAGTGTGTCAGGGGTGGGGGGGGG
>NW_022196904.1:122546112-122554286 GCF_008632895.1 Mastomys coucha | reverse complement strand
GGGAGGGCATGGTCGTTGAGGTCTCAGATGCTCAAGCCAGGCCCAGTGTCTCACTTTCTTCCTGCTACCCGCTGATTCGAATGTAGAAATCTCAGCACCATGTCTGCTATGTGCCACCATGCTGCCTGCCATGATGACAATGGGCTAAACCAGCCCCAATTAAGTGTTTTCCTTATAAGAGTTGCTGTAGTCACGGTGTCTCTCCACAGCAATAGAACCTTAAGACATAAGCTAATAAGGTTTGTTATGTCAAACAAAAAGGTAGAAGATCCAAGAACTGACACCAAAGGTTGTGCTCTGACCTCCACACTACATGAACACCTCTACTCATGTGCATACACACACACACACACACACACACACACACACACACACACACACACCAAAAGAAAATGGAAAAAGAGAAAAAAGAAAATTTAGTTGAGATATTAGGTAAAAATTGGATTGTTATTGGGTCAACACAAGCTTGAAAACAGCTTCAATCCTGAACTGGAGACTTTGGGAACAACACTCACGTCCACTGCAGAGGCTACCCGCTCAGGACAAACTTCATTTCACTTTTATGGGCTAGCTCTTAGAGCAGGCAGTGGCAAAGGGCAGTTGAACCATTCTTTCCTGAGACGAGGAGAAGCTGAATGGAAGAGACAAGGTCAGAGCTGTAATCCTGAGACAGCATGCTTAGAGAGAAGGGCACACACTACAACACAAAAGCCACATGAGCCAGATGCTCACATGGCCATCTCACACCATCCTAAGGAGATCCCCAAGGAAGCAGGAGGGAGCTGTCACTAGTCCATACCACAAAGAAAATGAAAAACTAGGGCCCAGAGAGGTCAAGGTTACAATGTGTGACCCACAAACAGGTAGACCCCAAGGACCGTATTGTGAGCTGACATCATTTCCCATCCGAGAACCAAGCCTGGAAAGGTGTGCCCTGAAGACACTGCAGAAGGTGACATGTTAATGAACATATTCCACAGAGACCATCATATTTCATATTTATGAGAGTTAATGTAGACAGAAATAATATTAAATGCATAGCAATAGATTAAAATACCTTTAGAGAAAAGAGGTAATTAAGAAGCAAGGGTTGGAAGGTTTGATTATTTAAAAGAAAAATTGTGTGCGTGAAGGGAGCTGCTCCCTAAGCGGTGAACTAGAAGAGCGAGGAGAGGCGCTTGCTTCACAGAGAGGACCAAAATATGTCATGGTTCTCAGAGCTTTGGCTCAGGACACGCTGCTCACAAAAGAGGCTGCGCTCATTACTGATCGAGCCCGCCGCTGCCGACTCTTAGTGTGAACTCGTAATCAGGGTATTTTATAGTCTACCTGGCCACAAAGAACAACTGGACTGTGGAATGATAGAGCAAATAAAAAAGCAGTAAAGAGCCAGAGTGATGGTAATGGGAGAGTCTAAGTACCTGGGGCCGAAGCTGAGCGCAGTGAGGACGGGACATAAAGCTTGAAGTGCTTGCAGAGGAGGCTTGGGATGGAGAGTGAGAGGCAGGGAGGAGGGGTGAGGAGGAAGGAGCTCACGGCACTGACTCTGGAATACAACAAATTGCTACATTACACCACACGTGTAATCATAACAGGCGTGGGCACTTGCCACTTGTCCCAGAGGTGTGCTCCACCTGCCTCCTCTAGACTTCTGTGTCCATGAGCTCCCTCAGCATCCAGTTCCCTGTAGCCTTGGAAGGTTTCCACACCTCCTGTGATGGGTCTAGCAATTCACCCAGGGTTTCTGGAAATGGACCGCGGATGCAGTAAGTGTCAGCATCAACTCCCAAGTTGTACTGAATTAGTATTGTGGTACAAGGGATTGAATTTAGGACCTTATGCTCGCTAAGCAAGCACACTGCACTGAGCTGTTATCACAGCCCTCTGCTCTTAAATGTAACCATTACAGTGTTCAACGCAGTCACAAAAAGTTAGTGAATTTGTTTAAAATTATTATTATTTATTACTTGCTGAGTTGGGGGGTACACGGGCACATGTATGTACAAGTGCATGCATAGATGATAGGGGAGGATGTCAGTTGCCCTGTTCTATCACTCTCTTGTTGTATTCCCTTGAAACAGGAGCTCCTGTCCAGGGAGCCTTGTGGCTGAGCCCACCCTGCCACAGTACCTGGGATTACACTGCATGAGCAGCCATGCCTGAGTGGGATTTGAACTCAGGTCTTTACATTTGCATGGTAAGCACCCTTATCTGCCTAGCCATTATTCTAGCCCATTATTTAAATTTTAAATTGTATTTCTGTCTTCTAATTTTAGTTCATCACAGCTAGATCTTCCTGTAAAAATAAATACTGCTCATATCTTATAAGCCATTTTCTTATGATTGCTTATGAAACAGAACTGCACAGCATAAAAATGGTATTGTTGTAACTGGTCACTTGAAAACAGTTTTCCAGCCAGGATTGAGTCTGGTCAGTGATGTGACCAGTGTGGCCTTGAAATGCTCTGAGTCACTGTAGCTGTGGGAACACTCACCAGACACAAGCTCTCAAGGCGACATACGGGCACAGGAAGCCCCAGCACAAATTCACCCATCAGTGCCACGCCTTACAATGCACTGGCCCAGTGCAGAAGCACGGGAATTGAGGAACAGTAACAGCCACTGTCCCCTTCTCTACCCCTGAGGATGAGAACCAGGCTGACCTGGGTCCTGGGACAAAGTTGATACTGACTATCAGTACCGAGACTGAGAAAACGGGTTCCAAACTATTCACTGACCAGAAGTTTCACAAGTGGAAGGGTGTGATGTAACACCCACCGTGGCTTTGACATCTGGAGAAAGTGCTTTGTGAGATGGGTCACTGAGATACCAAAGTCTGAGCTCACATAGGAAGGTAATATGGATGCATACCGCCCAGGAACCACCTGAGCACACAGGATTTGTGAACAAGGTGCAAGCTAGGTTCTGGAGGCAGAACTCGCTCTGCAGATATCTAACGACCCTTTGTCAAGGGCACAGTCACTGAACTTCAGGGCTGTGGTTTGTCTCCTTTACTCCTGGAGCATTTTACTTGAGCATACCAAACCTTAAAAGGAATGAGAGACAGACAATGACCGCCTAGCTTCCTCCTTCTTGATACAAAAAAATAAAACCCTAGCAAAATATTATTTTAGCTATTTGTTCTGAGATTACACTTTCCATTTTCAGGATGTTAATAACGGACTCTAGAGGGATTTTTTTTTCCTGGGCCCAGTAGCAATGTTATAAAATTAAGCATCCATGTGAATGAGGGGAATTGAAGTAATTATCTTGCAGAGTAGAGGAAATCCACCTCTGTCCCAGAGTACCCCAGACAAAGAGCACAGCGTCACTCGTAATAACTGTTACTCCAAAATCGGAGCTCTGCTGAAAAGCAGGGTGCTCACCAGTACTTTGAAGCCCCATCTCTCCAAATTATGGCCCCAGGAAAAACAGTGCCTTTTCCAGTGGCTCTTTTTGGTTTTACACAGCACAGCAATGTGCAAGGAACTGGCCCACTGGGAACACATCACTGCCATATCACTCCACTGTCTCTTCTGCTGATGCTGAGGGACCCTTCTGCCCCACGGAGACACCTAGATGAAAACAGAGACCGCACTGAGATTTAGGGACAGGGATTATTCTTGTTCCCTTCATAAAGAGTAGCACTCAGAACTATTCAGGTTTCAAGGACTAGGGAGATGCTATGAGAGGTTATTAAGTGTGTGCTATGCAAACATGAGGACCCCAGACTCGGGATCTCCAGGACCCAAGTAAAAGGCTGGGAATGACGACATGCACCTGAAACCCCTGCATTAAAGACAAGAGGATTTCTGGATCCTGTTGGACAGCCAGTCTAGCTGAGTCAGTGGATCCAGGTTCAATGAGGGAACTTGACTCAAAACATAATGAGGAGAATGATTGAGGAAGATGCCAGACATGGACCTCTGCCCTTCATTCACACACCCATCTTCATATACACACAAGAATGCATGAATGCACACAAATGCACGCACACATAGATGCACACACACACTTACCTCAGAGCCTTGGGGAACCGGACTAATTCATAGAAAACACTTGAAACAGTTTAATGCATGCTACCCAGTTGGTAACCATTAACCATGAGATGTTAAGAACGGAGATTACATCTGTAGGTCCAGTCAGGAAAAAGAATGGTACTATTTTAACAGGAAGAATCTAACATACGACACTGGGGAAGAGGCAAGCTAAGAGACAGGGAAGTGACAAAGACATGACTGTAGCAGCCACAACCCACCTGGAGACAGAGAGCATGGACCGTTAATGGCTGTGACATGCTCTGCTGGCCCTTGGAATAGAGGCCTGGAAGAACTCAGTTTCTGAACCATGAGAGGATATGGTTGCAACATCTTGGTTTTAGGTTTATTATTATTTTTTAAATTTTCATGTGTATAAGTATGTCTGTATATTTGTAAGTGCATGTGCTTATGGATGTCCCAGGAGGCCAGAAGAGGGTGCCATGTCTTCTGGAGCTGGAGTTACAGCTGATAAGGAGCTGCCTGATAAGGGGGCTGGGGATCAAACTCCAGGCCTCTACAAGAGTAGCAAGTCAAGTGCTCCTAACTGCTGAGCCATCCCTCCAGCCACAATGGTGGCACCATCTTGAAGCATGGAAAAGGAAAAAGCCTATAACTTGTCAGGGAAGGAATAGACAATGATGGTTACTGCTGGGGAAATCCCAGCAAGAAAGGCCAGCACAAAAGAGCAAACCTGGTGTGGTGTCCTCTGTCCCCTACCTCCCCCTTCCAACTTGGGACCAGCTAGGAAAGGAGAATTGGAGCCGACAGAAGCTGGGTTGGGACTTCAAGACAGGACATCATATGAAGTGTGGCCAGGCTTGATAATAATGAACTGGGTTATGTCAGGAAACAGAGAAGGGCTCTGTGCTCCAGTGTAGTGTAGAGCTACTGGGATGGACACGTACTGAAAGATACACAAAGATAAAGACATGATCATGAATACTGATAAGTTGCGAGAAGGATGTGAATCTTGTGACAAGTTTGGGTTGTGTGACTTGTGGCTGCTTCTTTGAAAAATTTATTTCCAAGCTGAGAGATGGGGTGTGGAGTGGAGGTCCTACTTACAGAGCGTGAGGACGGAGTGGGGTGGGGACTGTCTAAGCAGAGGGAACAACACACAAGCAAGAAGGTCACAGAGCTTCCTGAAGCTTTCACTGTCTAGCTTCCAAAAGAGGACATATTTATCCCCTCCACCCCGTGACCCACCACTGACATGCCTGCAAACAAAGGGCAGTGGGTTGTCTGGACAACAGATTTACCTGGTGATTCAGCATGTCTAGGGGTCATGCTGGCTAGGGACATCAGTTTGGATTTCTGGGTTGAAGATTTCTGGTTAGAGTTTGGCTTGACTCTAACAATCAAAAGCTACCCCCACCTCCTCCCATATTAAATGGCCTATTTGCTTAGGGCAGCTTATATTGATGCATTTCAATCCCCACCATCACTAGTAAATAACCTTTATTGTTTGCTCCAAGGACCTGTGTTCATTTGCTGTTGTCCTGTTTCTGTGATATGGGATAGTTTGAGGACCAAGACAGTGGCTTGACAGGTGTGTTAATTCTTGGGGGTCAGGATTCCCTCATTCATTCTTTCAATAAATAGACCTGTGCTGCTGTTGCATGTCAGGAAGGATTCTGGATGGTACTTGTCACTTAACACATCTTACGTGTACATTTGAGAATGTCTCTTCAGATTCATACTTATAAAATTAGCCACTTGGGAAGACACAGTAGAAAGCCTGTTGCTTGTGCTTAGTGCCACAGCTATGCATGGACCTGCTGGCTGATCCCCAAGTCATCAGAGATGTCCTCTGTGCACTGAATCCTGGCTTGGTCTACCACCTCACAACCAAGTTTTGTTTCTCGGCATGGTGAGGGCTACATGCTCCAAGGATGGGGCTTGCTGCCTGTGAACTGTAGCTTTGAAGAGAAACTTGCTTTGAGCCAGGGAGGAAGGCTGAGGGTTAGACCAGGTTAACCTGACAAAGCCAACTGCTAACTCCTTCCAAGGACAGACATGAGAAATCTCAAGAAAGTAGCTACACCCTCAGAGAAGGCCGAGGTCAAGAATGACCTGAGTTCTCATGGAGCCAGTATCTTGGCCTGGGTGGGATTCAGAAAAAGACTCTCATCCAGATGTGTCTGCCCATCTGTCATCCCAAATGGCCGAGGCACAAGAAATGGCAGTTCAAGGCCATTGTGTACTATGTTGTCCGAACTTGTCTCAAAAAAAAAAAAAAATCAGAAGGAAAAGGAAGAGGGAGGAAAAAGAGATAGGGTAAGGGAGAAGGAAAGAGGGGTTGAGAAAGAACATTCAACCAAATACATCAGAACTGGGCCATCATCCTTGGGATGGTAAGTCAATTAATGGCCCCTTTGGCTACTCCAAACACATCTTACCATGCTAGCAGTCCTCACCTGTGTGCCTCCTGACATTACATGCATCCACTTACATCTTTTCCAGCACCCACTAGCTTCTGGGTTGTCCACACCCTGTTGTCCATGGAACCTGGCCAGAAACCCAGGAGCAGCGTCAGCCCCCATCCTGGGCTCGGTGCAAAGCAGGCAGCCCAGCTTTGGCAAGCTCTTTGTTTTCCCCCTGAATCTGTGGTCAGGGCATCTGCAGATTAGCTAATGGATGATCCTCTGTCTTGCCAAATGTTAATGGTATAAAATGTGATCATTTTGCTGACAAATGTAAACAGGTTTCCTTCTGATTCTGAGTAGAAATAATCCCTCAGTTTTGTACTCTGGGAACATTTTCAGCTCCTTCCTGTGATACGGGGAGGCTTTCGATTGCAGCTTTCAGGTGATAGGTGTGTGATGTTTTCTCATTAGCACCCTAATGATAGATCCGATGAGTCCCTGTCTGCAGTGCCCATCTCACAACCGAAAATGAATTTGTTGCGGCAGAGCTGCTGCAGATGCGTTTGCTGTCTCGCCTGCTTGGGGAAGACTCTTCCCCTCTCCCAGTGTCCTGGAAAGCATGGGGCCCAGTGCCACCCCCTCATATCTTATTTTACTGCTCACTGGGGAGGTGATGTTTGATATATACCTTGGCTTAATAGGATAGTCTAGGAATTTTCCCACAGGGAGTCATTTTGTATACACCTCTGTTTCTGCAAAATATACAAACTATACTCCCCTATGGCTCTCATTATGACATAGCTCCCCAAATTTTAGCAAATAACCATTTGGAGTTTCTTAGAATTTTGCATAAAACCCTATTCTGAAGAGGCAGTGGGTGGGGCTTTGTTCGGCCACCTCTAAATTAAGCATGAATAAGTTATTAATTTATTTGTGTTTCTGTTATTGTCCCAGGCCCTGGGGGAAACAAGAGTAAACAAAAACAGTCCAAAAAGACCCAGAAGTGAAGGAGAGTCTGACCATACCAATTCCAGAATCTAAGGAGTGTGGTTAACCTCACAGTGTGGACATTGTGCCACCCAACCTCTCATCCCTAGACTCAGGAGCCTGCTCACTCCAAGTTTGAGAGGAGTCTCTGTAGTCGAACCTGATACCCAGGCCTGGAAAATAAGAGAATCTCCAACAGGAAGACAGCCTGCTGGGGGACGAGCTCTGTGCTCCACACACAAAGGAGAGTAAGAGCAGAGGGGGTGATGGGATCATCACCCTGACTTCTCCCTTGTAAAAGCTCCTGTACAGAGTTGGGTCTGGATGAGCTGCAAAATGGCAGAGAGGAGCAAGGAAGCCTTTTGCAGATCCCTCTGGAGCACTGACTTCTTGGGCCAGGCTCACAGCAAATATCCAAGCAGTGTTTGCTGCACAGCTGAAGGTGGCCACTGCTGAAAGGAAGCACAAAAACCAAACCTGCTTTCAACACCACTGCCTCCCTTCCCACTGGAGCCCAAGAAAAACATCTCTACTCACTCAGCCTGCAGCTCCAGCACACACGAGGCCAGGAGAGGCTGTGGGAGGAGGAAGTGAGTTGCATTGAACAATTTCCCTGTGACTTTCAGGAGGTTTGGGTGGGCAAAAAATGAAAAAGGAAGAAACACAGACAATGTTGAGGAGACAGTTCAGGAACTAAAAGGCTTGCCTTGTAAGCATGAGGACCGGAGTTTGATCCCCAGAAAACACACACACACACACACACACACACACACACACACAC
>NW_022196904.1:122530628-122545257 GCF_008632895.1 Mastomys coucha | reverse complement strand
CACACACACACACATACACACATACACACACATACACACACACACACATACACACACACATACACACATATACACACATATACACACATTTGCACATATACACACATATAAATAAAAATGTATAGATATTTAGATAAATAGATGAAAGAGTAGATAGATGATAGGTGATTGATAGATGATAGATGATTGATAGATGATAGATGATTGATAGATGATAGACAGATTATAGATTGATAGAAAGATAGATTATAGATAGATAGATAGATAGATAGATAGATAGATAGATTATAGATAGATAGATAGATGGATAGATGGATAGGGAAACAAAGGAAGAAAGAAAGAAAGAAAGAAAGGGAGGAAGGGAAAGAGAGAGATAGACAGAGAGAAAGAGAAAGAAAAAGAAAGAGAAAGAGAGAGGAGAGCTGGGAGTGGAGGTTCAGGTTTAAAATCCCAGCACTATAAAGAGAGAGAGACAGACAGATCCCTGGGCCTCTCCAGCCAGCCCAACAGCACAGTTCACTTGTTGAGATCCGGGCCACTGAGAGACCTTATATCAAAAAACTAAAATGGATACCTTCAGAGGGACTTCAAGACAAGGTTGACCTCTGGTCTCCACATGCACATGTGCATGCATATGAGCCTGGACACAAACACACAAACATCCATATGCACACATACACACACAAACACACACATACACACACACAAGAAAACATGGAAAAACTGGCTAACTGCAAAAGGATTATGATGAAAAATATTTACTGAAAACAAAAGAGCATTGTTGTGTGGGGAATCCACCAGAGAAGGCCACTCAGACTCGAGCTTAAGCCAAAGAAAGTCTTTGTCAGCGACCACACTGAGGGCTCGGGATCTCAGCATTGCCCCAAGCCTTTCTCAGGGTGAGCTTTTAAGAAAAAAAATATCCTGGGTTGATATATCTCAGTTAACAAGAACAGTTAGCCAGAAGCAGAACTTCAGAAGCCAAAAGGCAAGGTTAGTACATTTAAAGACTTTCCCAGAACTGTGGGCTTTGATGGATTATGTCTTTGTTCTCATTTTGGCAGGTGTTGCTGCCTATGTGCTGGGCTCTAAGGCCTGAATGATATTCCATCGTGACATCGGTTGTGATAAGGTCTGGGGGCCTGTTGACCCCAGTAGGCTTGTCACAGATATATCATCTAAGAGGCAAGGTAACTGAGACATAAACAACATCACATTGTTTAGACGCAACACAGAGAACTTCGGCAACTTGTCAGTGGCTGCACAGCTAGAAAATGGTAGATTGGATTCAAACCTGGCTGCTGGGCACCTACACCTACATGGCATGTCAGGACAGCAGTGTCTGAGACATGTTTTGAAACAGAAACAGCTTCTCTCTGAGACTGGGAACTCCAGTGTTAATAAATCAGATTAGAGCAGTGCCTGGGACTTTCATTAGAAAGGCTAAATGTGGGAGTCTAAAAATGTCAGAGAAACCAGACATCATGGATTCCTTTTCTTGGAGTGAGGTCTCTGAGTACAAAAAGGGTGCTGCAAGAGTGAGGCCACTGGGTGAGCATGGACAGGCACGGGTGTGGTCAAGATGTAGCAAGCCTTCTCAGCAGGAAACTGCAGGAGAGAATAAAGAAGATCTGGATAGGGTGGTGATGAGAAGGAGAAGGGCTAAAGCCAGTAAATCCCAGAGACCAGAGCTTAGCAAGAGGGCCCAGGGATTGGCAGGGGGCCTCCCAGTCTTCATTTGTCAGCCAGCCTCCCTGCTCACCTCTACTGGCCTCAGCGCAGAGCCAGGGATGTTGCAATGAGCAGAATGGGTAAGAGAGATACTGGTACAGTACCAGGCTCCAGCCATCATTAGTGTGGGCACAATGATGAGCACTTCCTGTGTGTCAGCTAATCATTTCCCCCAGGGAGCTGGAGATGAGAAAGATTCCACATGTCCAGACCAGAAAATAGGATGAGAGAGATGAGCTCCCTTCCCATGTACACAGAGAAAACACAAGAGTCCTGAAAGGGGTAGTCATAGTGTCCAAACGCAGGCAGGGCCGTGCTGTGAACTGCTACACAGAGCAGCCTTCCCTACGGGACAGCAGCAGACCGTATATTCACACCCACCATGTTTACTTGGAAGTCACGACTTTCTTTCTTTCTTTCTTTTTTTAATTTTGTCATTTTCTTTTTTTCTTTTATTGAAAATGTTCCTTTCTCATACAATACATCCTGACTATCATTTCCCCTCCCTCTGTTCCCCCTGCTTCCTCCTGACTTCCCCTTCCTTCTAGACCCACTCCCTTTCTGTCTTTCATTAGAAAAGGACAGATCCTTTTTTCCCTCACACTACCAAACTATTTCAAATGATCAAAGCACCATTCTGCCACACTAAAAGTCCCTTTTTACACTTTATGCGCAACAAAATGATTAAGAAATTTAAGCATTCTTTTACGCTCCAGTCACACATAAATCTTATTTTTCAATATAAGTTCACATTTCCTAATGTATGTCATTTACATGAATAGTAATTCTATGGATATTGACTGGCTATGTCATGGAATTTATGTAGATGTCACTTTAATGCTGTAGTTTTCACAGGGCATTTGGAATACATTTCAAATATGTTTGTTGCCTGGTTATATGGAAACTTTATATTTTATTTTTGTGATGACTTTCCATAATGTCTTTCACATTTGACATGTACCAGGGATGAACCCTATTTTAGCTTCCCCTCAGCCCTGCTAAATCTGAATTCTTTTGACAGTAGTCATTTGAATGGGTACAATAAAGTGACTGCAGAAATATGAAATTTATGTTCTTCCAAAATTTCTATTTGCATGGTATTGAATCCGTAATCCTGTGTGAGAATCTGGAAATCTACAATTGCAGAAATCTAGAAACAGGAACCAAATTGAGGTAGAATGCCACCATGTGCAAAGCACTTTTGAGTTTATTATATGTGTGCCTAGAAAAACACAATTAGGTGTGGGGTTGCAGGGAGAGGTGGGACTACCTTAAAAAAGAAGAAACTGAGGCAGGTGGAGCATATGCTGTTTGCTAACATGACTCCAACCAGGTTTCACCTACAAGGCTTTTACTCAATGTCAGGTCCCCCATCCTCCGCATACCACACTGTAGTTAAATCCCAACATCTAAATACATTCTAGAAATATGGCTTGTACATATGGTACTATGTAAATATTTACATATGGTTTATGTGTACACAAGAGCGCACACATACTCTCTCTCTCTCTCTCACACACACACACACACAGAGAGAGAGAGAGAGAGGGGGAGGGAGAAAGAGAGAGAGAGGGAGGAGAGAGAGAAAGAGAGAGAGGGAGAAGGAGAGAGAGAAAGAGAGAGAGAGAGAGAGAGAGAGAGAGAGAGAGAGAGAGAGAGAGAGAGAGAGAGAGAACCTGTTCTGAGCCTATAGTAGTAGGCTTATAGACAAAGTAGCTCTTTTCCTGCATTGGTTGAACTTGGCCAGGCTCAAGAGAACCAAACAGCAATCAGTTGTGAAACAAGAGGAAGTCAGTGGTGGGGAGCAACAGGGCCTATGTGAAAGCATATATATTCTTGATTGTGTCCATTAGAGTGTACAACATCAAAATACAGTACCACCATGGAACTCAAAGCAGGAGCAGACACTGATCAGTGCACAGCAACCTAACAAATGAGAGTTAAGACTGTCTGGTCCAGCCCATCACCACGTTTCATCCAAGCCATTCACTTTCTCTCACTCCTCCTGAAAGAATGAGCATGGACTACTGGCAAAGTCAGGTCAGGAAGCCAGCAATGAATCTCAGTGAAAGCCAAGGCAGTCAGAGGGAAGCAGCTGCTGTCCCCTTACAGACACTCAGCGGCTGCACATTCCACGCAGCTCCAGGGTGAATCCTTGGCTTTTAGCTCCTGCCAGGCCTCTCCCAAAATGGTCCCCGATGGCTCTGCTGGTCCTGGCTGACGGCGGAGGGTTAATTTTGCTGCACATCAGCAGTCTCGGTGGCACCAGCTCCTACAAATTCAGGGAGAATTGTCTTCAGTTCCCTCTACCTGATTTATGAAGGTACTACTTAGCTTCCAGGAGTATAATAAATATTAATTAATTTGCAGTAATCTTACTTAACACTTTTATAGTAGCTTCATAAAGCATAATTAAGATAACAGACCAAAGACTATATCAATACGAGGTATTATTATCTTGCTACATTAATTTTTAAAATACATTGTCTAAGCAATACCTTAATCAGCCAGTAAGTAGAGCTTGGTCACAGTGCTCTCCAGGGATGCTTCCCAAAGGACAAGGGAGTCAGCATATTTCTGATGGGGAAACAAAGGTAGAGGTAACGTAATTTCAGTATCTTCCATTAATTTTGTGACACCCAATAACCAGATGGGGAGATTAAGACTCAGAGAGGTCAGGCACCTCAGGGAAGAGAGAAGCAGAAACTGAAGGAGGATTCCTGTCCCACTTCCAGGGACATTAGGTTCTAGAGTGCTGGTAGACAGTGTATATTCTCACAGTGTTCTCCCAACCAGAGGCACTGGGAGCCTCTGAAGAAGGAAATGGATGGATATGTTGAGTGTTTATGTCAGGGAGCAAAGATGGGGTGTGATGTGATAGTTGTCCTCTGTGGGATTACAAGTTCCTTTTACAGAACATGGATTCTTAGGGGAAGGCAGCAGAAAGGGGTGGCAAGGGGAGTGTTAGGAATTTGGACTTCATCTATTGCCACAATGCCAGACTGTCACAAGGCACATGATCCAGGTGATTGGTCCTAGTTCACATGAGGGAAGAGGAGACTCGGTGAGCCATGGGAGGTGGTATCTCACTGGCAAAGAAGACCGTGTCACCTGGAAGCTCCACACCAAGGCAGAATGCCAAGGACGGGAAATCAAGGGCTAGAGGACGCCCAGCAACATGTGTGGGTTTACTCTAAGTGAGTGGCCACAGTGTGGCCAGAGTCAGAAGAAGGAGAAGTGTGTTGGGCAGCCTGACCAGAAAGCAAGTGGGGTACCCAATTCTGTACATTCTTCTCCCTCTTGTCCTGAAGAACAACAGCAATGAAGACCACAGTGAGAGAGAGGGGTGGGAGAGAGAGGGACAAGAGAATCCTCATAATTCATTGAGGCTTCATCCTGATCTAGATGCCTGCAGCATGCCATGCGACGACACATTGAGAGTGCAGATGCTTATGGGAGGAAGACAGGGTGGCCCCTAAAGCTGCCTCTTACTCTCACAGACTATATAGCAGGGGTGTGTGAGTGTGTGCCTGTGCATGCGCATAAAGCCACACATGTTAGCCCACAGGGTTCATGGCTGTGACTCTCTTCCTCAGACAACAGGTCTCTGCCTCTGGACTCCAGCCTCTACCACCTATAAACAAATGTACTTCCACTCCCAACAAACCATGCAGATACCAGCCCCAAAACTGGTTTAGAGATCTGGCCAGACTGGTTCTCTCTTTTTCTCCCTCCCTCTCTCCTTCCCTCCTTACCTCCCTCCCTCACTCCCTCACTCCCTCCCTCTCATTGCCCCTCCTCTTCCCCCTTTCCTGCTCTTCCTCCCTCCATATCTGTTCTTCTAGATGCCCCCTTACCCCCAACACACAAACACACATTGGTTATTGTGACTCTCTCTCACACTTTAAGCTGTCTCTTAAATGAAACTCCTGTCCTAGGTTTTAAAGGGCAGCCTCCCCTCCCATTCAATCTCCATGCCTCTGACCTCCCATTTCAGACCCCAATCACGGGCTCCATGGTCATGAGGCTGTGTTGATAAAGCTCATTCTGAAGGGTACTTTTGTGTTAACTCCTTTGGAGCCTAAGGGATATCTTCAGCTGTCACTCCTTCATGAGGCAGCCTCTTCCTGGCCTGGAACCCATCCAATAGGCTGGGATAGGTGCCTGTCTCTTTCTCACTCTACACATGGCTCACACGTGCATGTCTTCTGCCCACCTTTGCTGTTGTTGTTGTTGTTGTTGTTGATGATGATGATGATGATGATGGTGATGATGATAACATAGCTTTTGACAATCAAACCCAGTCCTGTGGTTTCAGGGCAAACACTATACAGGCTAAGCCATCTCCACAGCCCTAATAAATGATATTTAAGCTTTCCAATTTCTAATCGTCTGTTGCTGGTACATAAAACTATCGTCAACTCTTGAATGTTGACCTGCTTGGAAAGGATATTGCTACAGTTATTCATTAGTTTCTAGAACCTTGTTGGAGATTCCTCAGGATTTGCTGTGCTTGACACCAAATCTTCTGAGAATAAAGATGATAATTTCATATCTTGCCAGTCTGTAAGCCTTTCCTAGGGCTCTGCCAAGTTTTAGGATTTTGGAGATAATGAGAACAGAGGTGACAGCGGCCTTCCTCGAGCTACTGACCCAGGAAGAGGTGACAATGAACAGTACTTGATTCACTTCCCCCAGGAAGGGGTGGCAGTGGACATCCATGATCTACTGACCCAGGAAGAGGTGACAATGAACAGTACTTGATTCACTGACCCCAGGAAGGGGTGGCAGTGGACATCCATGATCTACTGACCCAGGAAGAGTTGCCATTGCTGTCGCAGCACTAAAGGCCTCACATAAACATTCTATCAGTTGGAGGAAATTGGCTCGACTTCTGGTTTCTGAAAGTTTTCCAAAGCTCATGTTTAATTTTGTTCAGTACTTTTCTTCTGCTTCTATGGAGATGATCACTCAGGTTTATTCTGTTGATGTAAATTTCAATGATTAATATTCTAACACTAAAACAACCATGGATTTCTAGAACACACGTGTTTCTTTATACTAATTTGAGTATATAAAATGATATAAAGGAGTTTTGTCTTTATGTTCGTGCATGAATACAGACATACACGCTGCCATGGCTTGTGTGTGGAGGTCAGAGGACAACCTGTATGTATATTCTGCTCTGCCACCTTGTTGGAGACAGGGTCTATCTTGTTTGCCACTGTATGTGCTAGGTTAGCTGACCTGAGAATTTGAAGGGATTTTCCTATCTCTGCCTCACACTGTTGATAGGAGAGCTGGCATTACAGATGTGTACACCACCATGTCTGGCTTTATATGGGTCCTGGAGGATCTACCTCAGATCCTCACATTTGCATAGCAAGCCCTTGACCCACTGAACCCTCTCTCTAGCCCTGGACCTGCCTCTTTTTTGACAGGAATCTTCCAGAGTCCTTCACTCACCCCTTCAGCAATGCTTTAGCTGTGCAACACAAATTTTAACAAGTTATATTTTTATTTTTGTTTACTTCCAAGTGTTTTCTAATTTCTCTTAAAATTTCTCCCTTAATTTATGGATTCTTTAAACATATATATTCACCTAACAACAGAAGAACAGACACAGAAGATGTGAATGTTTACACAGTGGCCTTTGTAAGCCTGAAAGAAGCTACCTTGTTTGCAGGAAGAGGGATGCAAGCTCAACATAGTAAACAAATTAAACCAGTCTCAGAAAGGCAGATATCATCTGCTTCCTCCCACAAGAGATCCCTAGATTTCATATAGATAGATGAAATCACAAGTGTTTATAGGACATGGCAGTAGCAGCAAAGATGTCTAAAGGAATGAAGAAGGCTGATGGAAGCAGGAGGAGGCAGGAGGAGAAACTTGAGAACACATGGAGAAGGGGCTCAATGTATAATGAATACTTGTATAAAAGTGTCCAGATGCAGCACAATACAAATGTACAACAAATATGTGCAATAAAGATGTCAGTTAATTTTTTTAAAGAAAGACTTGTTTAATTTCCAAATGCCTGGAGCCATCCCAGAGATCACTCTGAAAGTGACTGACAGTTTAATTTTGTCATGGTCAGGGAATATACTAAGGATTGTTTCAACCTTTCCAAATGCTTTACAGCGTGTTCTATGTCCTTACCTGTATGGTCCCCTCAGCTTCTCAGACCTCTCGAGCAACCCCATCACCAGCCACAGAAGTAGTAAACAAGCACATATTGTCTTTCCACTTCCATAGTTACATAGTCAGATCTCTATGATAAATTTTATATTCTCAACATCTTGAATGGTCAGTGTGTCCTTGAAATGAATGTATGCTCTGCTGTTACTGCATAGAATAAATGTCAACCAAGCCTAATTGGTTAACTGTATTGGTCAAGCTTTGTATCTCAAAGGTCAGATAAGAAGCCTCCAACTAAATTGGAAGATTCCTCTACTCCCCCTTTGGTTCTGCCTGTCTTGCTTCATGTATTTAGTAGCTCTGTCACTACACAGATCTACATTTATAACTCCCATCTTTCTGCCATGACACCCCTGTTATCATTACGCACTGTCCATGTTGGGTCCTAGCAGTTCTCTTTGGCTTGAAGATGATTTTATGTGACATGAATATAGTTACTCCAGCTTTCTTATGTGTGCTGTCTGTAAGGCATATTGGTCAGAATATTGAAAATACCTTAAAATTCTATTATTCTGTTGAAAAATAATGCCAATAGCAAGAACTACTACACTATGAACTACAGGGAATATAAAATGTATCATAGAGAGCTGACTATGTAACCATGGAGGCAGATAAACAATATATGTTTGTTGACTGTGCCTATGTCTGGTGATGGGGTTGCTCAAGAGGTCTGAGAAGCTGAAGGGAGCTGAAAGAAACTAACTGAAGAAGCTGTAGATCTGGCTGCTGTCTTCCCAGTCCACAATGTGAGCCATCAATCAGTGGCAACATGCATGAAGGAACACAGTGGCCAGCACCTTTCCACACACCGTCTGTCTACTAAAGAAGCATGGTCAGTACTCCATGAGAAAAAAGAAAAGTGTCACAAGGTCTCTCAATCTTGGGTCTTTTCTTTGTGGGCCTCTGTACATCCAGGGGCCCTACAAGGTTCAAGTTCTTTTTTCTAAACCTTCTAACCAGTAAGTCTTCTGCATACTGTTGCCCATGCTGTGAGGGTCTGGTAACTCATTTAAAGCCATGGTGAACATTATCAAACCGATCTTTTTTTTTTTTTTTTCAAAAGAAATAAGGAATATTTTATTCTGGAGTCAAAGATAAATCACAATAGCCCAGGAACATGAATTCAGAATGTTTCCAAAGACATGTTCCACCATGGAACTTGTTCTATGAGATTTTTATTAGCAGAACAAAGAAAGGCATGAATCAAAGCCTTTACCAAATACATTGGTGAGGGCCATAGGTGGAGGACTAAAAAAATGTGAGGATGACTTTGCTATAGGTCTCAGATGCCATCCATAATGTTTTAAGCTTTTGGATTGGTGGAAACTGTAGTATTCTGCTAAGAAAACATCTTAAGGGTTTTGATAATCAGAAGAACATTAGGTGAGGCACAGAGGAGAGTCCTGAGTGGCTTTCTTTTTTGTTTGTTTGTTTGTTTTGTATTTAGTAGAGTTTAAAATCTTGGCTCTTACTGTGGTACAAGCCCAAAATAAGAACAATTTTTAGACATTGGGTTTCATTGTAATCCAATCTTTTTTTTTTTTTTAATCGTCTTGCTTCCTGGTTTCTCTCTCTCTCTCTCTCTCTCTCTCTCTTTCTCTCTCTCTCTCTGTGTGTGTGTGTGTGTGTGTGTGTGTGTGTGTGTCTGTGTCTGTGTCTGTGTCTGTGTCTGCCTCTTTCTTAGATTCTGTCTTTGCTTTATTCCCTCAGCAGCACATAGTATTGGTGCCCGTGCTTCAACACTGTCTGAGGAAAACCACTCTCTCCCAGTGCACCTGGAAATTACACAGGGTCTTCCTGCTTCTTGAATTCAGTCAACATTGAAAGCGCTATCCTACCAGGAAGAAGCCTTGAGTCATGCCCTGGGTGCTAGCAGAGTTTAAAAGTCACAGGTTCTTGTCCCCATAGGTCACCATAGCTTCTTATCTCCTCTCTGCTGCATAACTTCCATGAGCTTCATCTGGGAACTATAGAGAACCTCTTGTGTTCTGTGTGGAAGCATCACCTGTCAATAAAAAGCTGATGGCTTATTAGCAAAAACGCAGGAACTAGAAGATGGGAGTTCTGGTGGACAGACCTGGGAGATAGTCGGGTGAGGGGAGGTTCATCCTGAACTCTGTCATGAAATAGGACATGTGAAACTGAGGAGAGGCAACTAAACAGCTGTGTGGTGCACATAGAATAGAATAAACAAGCTACTCAGTAAGAGCTAGTCGGGGAACAAACCTTGCTTATGGCCTAGGCATTTGGTAGTGATATTAAGCCTCTGAGTTTTATTCAGAGAACTAGGGCATGGGTGGAAAAAAAAAACCCTAAAGTTATAGGAACACACAGCACTTTTACAACACACACAATAACTGTCACATACAGCACTCTTACAACACACATACACCACTCTCATACACACATGCACGTGCACACAAATGCACACACACACACACACACACCATCACTGTCACATACATGTCTACCCCACATACATTACAAACACATGCCAACCCCCAATTTCATATGTGTTTTACATCCATACGCATGTATGCCACACAGGCACTATTCCAGTCTGCTTCTCTGTTGCTGTGATTAAAGCACTCTGACCAAAAGCAACTTGGGGGAAGAAAGTATTTCTTTGGCTTACAGGTCACAATCCATCAATGAAACATGTCAAGGCAGGAACTCAAGCAGAAAGCATGAAAGAATGGTTGTTTATTGGCTGGCTCCCTCTGGTTAGTGCTTAGCCAACTTTCTCATACAACCTAGAACCCCTTGCCCAGGGGTTACACCACCCACAGTGGGCTAAATCCTGCCTTAGCAATCAACAGTCTATACAGTTCCTCACAGACATGCCCACAGGCCAATCCAAATTGGGCAATCTTTCAACTGAAACACTCTTCTCTCAAATGACCATTGGTTGTGCCAAATTAAAATAAAAATTAATCACTATAGGTAGTCACACATTGACCCCAGGCATCCAGGAAGTTGATATTTTCTCCACAAACACCATCACTAAGGGTTTGTGACTTCAAGGTGTTTATTTCAAGCAAATCCAAGTTCTTCACCTCATTGAGCTTGGGGGCGGTTCCCAACCCAGACTTAGTTCTCTCATCACTAATCCATGCTAAAAACTACTCTGAAACACAGCTGATATTGGGATCCCATCTCTGCCCCAGATAGGCGCTAGTGACTGCTGCTGTATTGTTTCACTTAATCTACCAAAAAAGAACCCCACCTTCTAATACAGATCCTATTGCCATGCTCCCTGGGGCAGGAGGATGCTAGACAGCTTGCTTGAGATCACTCGGCAAGAAAGTGAAGAGCTTGACACCTCAGCCACAGTTTGTCTGCTTAGGCTTTTTTGTCAGCTTGACACACACTATGGTCACCTAGGAAGAAGGAACCTCAATAGAGAAAATGACCTCACCATATTGGCCTGTCAAGCCTGTGGAGCCATGATTGACGTGGAAGAGCCCAGTCCACTATGGGTGGTGCCACCTTTGGACATGTGGGCCTGGGTAGTATGAGAAAGATGGCTGAACATAAGCACACCTCTATGCAACATTCGTCTGTGGTCTCTGCTTCAGTGTCTGCCTCCAGGTTCCAGTTGTGTCGGAGCTCCTGCCCTGGATAGTAAACTGTGATATGGCAGTGTATGGAATGGCAAGCCTCCTCCTTCCCAAGTTGCTTTTGGTCATGGTATTTATCACAGCCACAGAAACCATATTTTTCACCCAGCATATCTTTACTGCTTATAAATCACCATGTTCATTTTCTGTGGAAGCTTGCCACCTTCATTACCTCCTGACCATACTCTCCCAGTTCCCTTGTCTGCAGTCTCTGGATCTAGGTAAATACCTGACATGCCAAGCCAGCAAGCTCAGCTTGCCTCTTGCTCTGGGTCCAAGGATGCTCCAGAGATGGGTTTAAGACCAGCTAGAGCTAACAGGCTTTCTCCAGGGTGCCGTATCTCCACTGGACATGAATGAAAAAATTCAACACCCAGTGACCTGCTAGTAGTCATTGTGTGCCCTGAGTCAAGAGCTGGCTTCAGAGACACTGTTCATTAGCTACAGGGAAGAGTGAGAAGAGACAATCCAGGTCCTGGTCATGTATTTGGATCTCAGATCTGAACCAAGCTAATTAGTCTCCCCCACTGTGTTTTATTTTATGCGCCAATGAGTGATTTAAGTTCTACACCAGTTTGAGTTGTTTCTCTACACCTGGTAGCTTTGAGTCCTGGTGGTTGATGGGATTCTTGCTTTCTCTATCTGTGAGATCCAGCGTGGAGTCGCTTGCCTCACTCTAAAACTGGGTGACATCATACACTTCTCTCTTCTGCTGGCAGCTGGCAAGGGTGGAGTCCAGAGGCAATAGGGTGGAGGGTATGTTTTTATTCCCTGTCTAACATATTCCTGACATGCTGAGCTAATTCCTTTCATTATACTCAAATATGGGCAAGCTATAAATTAGGTGCAACCTCCTTCTGTTTGTCACTCTTATGCAATCTATAAAAACCAAAACAAAATTAAAGATTAAATACAAACAAAACCATAAAACCTATAAAAGTCCAATTAAAAGCACAGATTTAATGTGACAGAGATGCTGTGCTTGAGCTAAGCAGTGTCTTGAGATAAGGCTCCTGGGGCTGTTGTGCCCAGGACATCAATTCCTGCACAACTGTCAGCCCAGCTCCGCCCTGCTCTGTAGAAACCTCTTCTCTCACTTTAGCTCTTAGGATCCCAGGTGTCTGCCTGCCAGGACAAGCATGGGCCTTCTTGGAGAGACACATGTTTATATATGGTCCCCTACTCTCGACTTGCAATCTGTCCCAGCCCCAGCACGGTCCTAGCCACAATTCAATAACAGGATCATAAACAGCATTTTTGGGATACATGGAAAATTTCTCTAATGATCTCACAGTAGTCTCTGTGCTACTATTGTGCAAATAAAAGAATTATTAGTGAGACTGAGAGGAATCCCAGGAATACATGCTTGAATCCAGCTTGAAAAGCCTGTGAAAATGAAGAGGAGCTTGGGGTATGTGAAGCCATGGTTTCAGCATGGCCTCATGAATCTGTTCAAGTTTTGGCATGGGTTTGCCTTCCCATGGAGAGCCTTGGCTTTTTGTTTATAAATTGAAATTAATAAAAGCATTTGCATCATATGTTGATGGCTGCTATTAAGTAAATTATTACATTGGAGCACATAATAGGTCAAATAGAGTCCTCTGCACATAGTAGGTTGCATAGCATGCCTCATGTTCCTCAAGAACCTTGTTTAAAAATTGGGTCTCAGCAAATGTAAACAGCTTCAGGTAAGTCATCCTGGACCTCATCATAGGAACCCACACATATAAGACTGCCGGACAGAAGAGAGGTACAGATGTGAACAATGTGTCCACAGGCTAGGGAATAGCAGAGATGGCTCAGTAGAAGCCAAAGAAATCAGGAAGGCAAAGAACAGATTCTCGGCAGCTCCTCCAAAGGAGGCCACTGACACCCTGACTTTGTACATGTGGTTTCCAGGTCCATGAGACAGTGAAGCCTGTTGCTTTCAAGCATGTCCAGTCTACAGCCCTCAAGCCACACGTAGCTGAGGACAGCAATGGGTGAACACAGCCAGCAACGAAATCCTAACTCACTTGAAACAATAGGAAATAGTTTTACAATTTTTTTGGTAGCTCAATCAAGTGTGAACTTTGTATATTGATAATGTTGTTTCTCAAAGTCAGAAGGCTGGTCGTGGGCTGGGGGGATGGCTCCAGGGGTCAAGGTTCAAGCCAATTGACATAAGCTGGAGTTCCCCAAGCTCACATGGAAGAACAGAGAACTGATTTACCCAAGTGGTTCTCTGACCTCCACGCAAGTCCTGTAGCACACACTGGGATACACAAAAGTACATGTAAAACATTAAGGTTGGATGCACCTACACACTACCCAACTTGTGCTTTGTTCCTGAAGCCACAAAAGCCTATAAATCCACTTAACCCAGTCTTGACAAAGAATAAACACTTGGTAACTGGGTAGCCAATGAGAAGGACTGAAGCATCAAAGGACAATGTGACACGCACTGGGAAGTTTCTATTACCTTCTCTGCAACTCCACCCAGCACGCTAGCCCCACTAATGTATGTGATCCTTGTCATTATAATGTGCCCTGTATGTACAGTGCTTTCAGTGTACAAACCTCTTTGCTGATGTTACCTCTGTTCCCTCTCAATGTGACCCTATGAGAGAGAGAAAATGAGCAATTGCTGCATATTGACCAGGGAATCCTCCACATTAACTGGATAAAATTCGTGTTTAGTATTCAGATTGAATCAAAACAAAACAAAACAAAACAAACAAGACACCAGAATGGAAACTGGTAAAACCCAACTGAATTTGGTGACTTGGTTCATAGTGGTGTGCCAAAGATAATTTAAATTCTTGTGGGGAAATGGGTGAATAGGATGTGAAAACTTGACACTATGTGGACACAACTTTTCTTTGCATTCCTATCATCCAAAACAAAAATTTGTGTGTTTGTTTGTTTGTTTAGTTGGTTGGTTTGTTTGTTTTTTAAGATATAAGAAGGGCTTTCCAGTTGATATAAATATTATGCTGAAGTATCACCAAGAAACCCTCAAGGGATGATGTTCTTAATAAGACCCAAGAAAAGGATTCTGAGCCTCAGCGCTTTGAAGGAACCTCTTGGTCAAAAAAAAA
>NW_022196904.1:122510165-122530618 GCF_008632895.1 Mastomys coucha | reverse complement strand
AAAAAAAAAAAAAAAAAAGAAACCCTCTCAGACTAAAACATCATGGGGAGGAAAAGAACTCCTTTGCCTTTCCCTCCACGTTTTGTTTCTTTTAAGAAGCTATAATTAATGTTTCTCCATATATTCCTGGGAAGCAGAAATTTAGAACAGATACATAATTTAAAGGAGAGAAAATATCTCACCCATGGCCCCAGCACTTAAAGGCACCTGACATGCACATCAATGTGTCTCCAAATCAAAATGTATATGCTATCCCGTGTGCTAGCTATCCCCTCTCCCACGCCTGAGCATCTGAACATCATCCTGCATCCGAGCTGTGGGAGGCAGTTGCGTGCCCCCAGATGCAAATCTCATGGGTACCCAGCTCTTCCCTATTCCATAGTGTCTTCCTACCAAGGTCACCTTCAGGCATTTTGTGTTCACATACCTGTGTTGCATGATCAAGTACATGTGTGAGCTCTCTTCTAGTATTCAACCTCACTTGGAAATGAGAATCAACCAAGGGAGTACTCTGACCTTCCTGTGGCCAAGGGTACCATCTCAGCAGCCTTTATTTCACCCACGTGCCCTGGTGTGTCTAAAAAGGTTGAACCCAGCTCCTGGGTATGCACCCTCTTAAGAGAGAACACCGTTAACCTTCATCTCCTCCAGAATCTCCATGCTCCCTCTTAAATCCCAATGGCATATAAAAGGCATCACAGCTCCGGCCTTGGGGAACAGAAGGCTTCCCTGTGTTCTGCATCACCTCGAACTGTTGCCCCTGTACTTATAAGATGTTCAAGAGAACATCGTATAAGAATCCACGCTAGCCATCAGCCCTATTTCCTCTTTGCATAGCTTAGCCACTCTTTGCTGCCCTGTTGCCAGTTTTTATCTCCATCCTGACACCCACTGCCACCTATCTATGTATTCCTTTAAACACACACACACACACACACACACACACATACACACACATACACACACACATACACATACACACACACACACATACACACACACACATACACACACACATACACACACACATACACACACACACATACACACACACACATACACACACACACATACACACACACACACACACACTTGCTTTGTCATGAGACATCAAGGATACCTGGTATGTAAAAGGTTAAAGAAAAATTTGTTGAATGAATAACAAATGTACGTTCTGGGAGACTGTCCTCACTAAATGTGACACTGAAGAACTTCAGTTTTTCAAATAACCCTTTTTTAAATTTTAATGTTATGTATAGGAGCATTTTCCTGCATGGATGTATGTGTATCATGTATATTCAGTGTGCAAAGAGGACAGAAGAAAGCATAAGATCCCCTAGAGCTGGAGTTACAGGTAGTTGTGAGTTGCCATGTAGGTGCTAGGAGCTGAACCCAGGTCCTTTGCAAAACTAGCAAGTGTTCTTAACTTCTGAGTCCTTACTCCAGCCCCACAATGTTTCTTCTAACAGCTAGATTGCAATATATGCTGCATTTGAATGCTGGTGTCCCCCCAAAACTCATTTGCTGGAACCTTCAGCTCCAACAAGATGGTAGTAGGAGACAGGTGTGGCCTTTAGGAGATGACTGAGCCATAATGCAGGAGACCTCATGAATGGGACGTGTGACTTAATTAAAATGATCTCCAAGAGCTTTGCCCTGTGTGCACACAGCAAGAAGCCGACAGTGTGCAGCCCTCACCACAACTCAGGCCTGTTCACACTTGATCTCAGACTCCCTGCTTCTAGAAATGTGAGGCATAGCCTTAAGCCAGCTGATTCTCAGGAAGTCAGCTCTGACCTCTAGCCTCACATACTCGATGCCCAGGCTAGACTTTGGAGAAAAGCTGAGAAGTCATAAGACATCAATCAGCACAGGAAGTTCCTCCATCCTCTTACCCAACCTAACAAACATAGAAGGAAGCCACACCTGGAGAAAGAAATTTCCCAGGACCCCATCTGAAGTTAGCATGGAAGATCAGTGTTATTCTCTATGACAAAACAGTACCTGTCTTCTAGAAATTTCATTAAGGAAATGTAGCTTAATGATCCACAAGAACTCATAGCTGAAAGGAGAGAGAAAAACCTACTGTCCCAAGCTCTTTAGCGAAAGAGCTTTAATGAACAGATAATACATTTTATAGACAAATAGATATTTTCCCCTCTAGGGCACTTGAAAGCAATCTACATATCTTCTCCAATGTCCCTTTTTCCTGTGGATTTTCTTAGCATATAATCTCCAGAAATGATGGGGGGGATGGTGCTCTGCCACTGTTTATGGAATCATGATAAACCCTAGATGATAGGGCTTGGTGTGGAAGAATCTGGTTAGTTCCTAAGCACTGAGAAATTCAACCTGGACAACAGTGGATAGACTCCAGGACTGTCAGGATACTGATGTGGTTTTAAATTGTATTCTAGATGTCAGCAAAATGGCTCCGCCAGTAAAGGCCCATTTTTTAAAAGCTGGATGATCAGAGTTCCATCCGAGGAAGCCATAATATGATAAAACCAAATGTGGTAGCTTCATCTATAATCCCACCCCTGGTGGAAAGCAGAGAGGGGAGAACTCCTGGAAGGCTCTCTGATTAAGAATTCTGGAGTAGGATGCTCAACAAGAGAGACCCCACATCAACAAGGTAGAAGGAGAGAACCAAATTTTAAAAGTTGTCCTTGATCTATACATACAGGTCACATCATACCCCCACCCCTCCATAAATAAAGAATAAATAAATAAATAAATAAATAGTGCTCTATAAATAATCAAACTGCAGTTGAGAGTCTTTACTTCCTGTTTCACGCTGCCTGCACACCCCAGAAATAGCATGGAGTTAGAGGGCAGGGGTGACCCCTGACAATGGCCTTTTATCTACAAGGAATGTTCCAGAAGGGATGGCTGTGACTTCGCATGTGGAGAGTATCCTGGCCCTTTCTTCCTTACCTGGGTTCTGCTGCCTAGTGGAACTTCCGAGCTCTGCACATATTGTAACCAGCCTGTCAGGAGGGAGATGTCAAAGCTCCTTGTAAATGATTCTTGTAGCAGTGCTTTTTAAGGGACTTCCATTGGCATAGAATTGATTCTCGTGGTGATTAGATGCCATGATCAGATGAGCTTTTATGAGCATGAAAGCAATCCTTCTAAAGCAATCCTAATCCCTATCTGTCACCCTGGTTGTGATGAGGAAGTCTTACAGAAGACAGCCATTGTGGGCAGACCCTCTCATGTATGACACAGATCAACCAACACAGAATGCCCAAGATGAGCAAGGCTGTGTAAATCTCCCCTCTCCGATTCTAACCTGGGTGATACTTTTTTCTGTGTACGGAATTGTTTTGGACTGAAGTTATTAAACCACAGTGAGACCAAAAGACAACGCCTCAGTAATTGTCGTGGTGGGCAGAATCTGGGCAATGTGCTTTGTGCTTCCTTCTGACTCATTCAGTCCGAAATGGCAGCCCAAGCATGCCTCTGCAATGTTCCCCCTGCTCCAAAGTGTGACAAGGACTATAATTCAAATTTATAGCAGTGTGTGTGTGTGTGTGTGTGTGTGTGTGTGTGTGAGTAAGTGAGTGAGTGTGTGCACATGTACGTGTGTGTGTGCTTTTCTTTTTCTTAAACCAGTAATGAAGTTGTAACTGCAGCATTTCTTTCATTACCTATTCATTAAAGATACAGACATGAAAACAGTTTCCATGGCAATGGCTTTGTGGATTCTGAGTACATAATAAGAATTTTATTGTTTACACTAAAGCACAGATAACTGACGGGTGCTATTGTCCCCAGTAAAGTCTTATTTAGCCTCCTGAATGCTGGAAGGGGCAAAGAGCACTGCAGCCAGTGCTCAGCGCAGGCCGTGGGCAGGCAGGGGGAGGGAGGGCTGGGGGGGGGGCGGGGAGAGCCTTCACAGTCATCATGGCAGACTCTCTTCAGGATGGAAAGGACATTTCAGCTACGCCTTTGCAGTGCACTTGAACTTAAATATTCTAAGATTCTAAGGAAAACTAAAACAGAGCCTGTTCTGAAGGTCCTGAAATATTTCCATTCAACATTTAACAGGAGTACATTTGATGCTTTTTCTCTGCTTGTGTTATGAGATGAGACTGCTCTGGTTCGGAGCTGTGCTCTTCAACTTACCAGCTCAAGCTTATTACTTGCCAGTGACCTCGCTGTTCTCTTAGTCTCAGCCTTCTTACCTGTGAAACGGGTGCATCTGAACACATGCTACACATGTACAATATACATACATATAAAGTACGTGGAAGGTGTGTACCCTGGGCTGCTCTGAGTATGAAGTTATCCTGCATCACTGTGCATGTGCCTGGCTTCTATAAAGGATGGTATGCTGTTATCAGTAGCTGCTGTCACAAGCTGATAAAGATTCAGGACTTCTGCCACAGACTAATGACCTGAGTTCCATCTTGGGTTCCCACATGGTGGGAGGAGAGAAAAGCTTGTCTTCTGCCCTCCACACGCCCACAATAGCATGCCTGCCCATAACATGTCCATATATGCATACAAAATAAATAAAATGAAATTTAACTTTTTTTCCCTAAGATTTCGGGCTTTGAACTTCAGACTCAACTTAAAGGGTGCCCCTCCCTGTGGCACAGGGTGGGTCCCCTGCTCTTCTCTAGTACCTTCTGCCTAATGGGCTATGGGTTTATTCCCACCGCTCACAATGGCCCTGCTCTCCTATGGAGAACTGAAGGCTGGCACAGAGGAAAAACAACCCTCTGAAAGAACTGTCTGATTTGTGAAATTAAAGTTAATTAAACCCACTACATGAACTCACTTCAAAGAATCAGGGTCTTTATTGTTAATACTGAAGTTGTTTAAGGTTAATCTGGAATAGGATAGCCTGGGGAAACCAAGGCTTTAAGTTGATGTTAAAGAATTGAGGGACTGTGTGTCCTTGGCTGTAAACAAGAGTGGGAAGGATTAGGGGAGGCAGCTTCCACTGACTCCTCAGCCTGTCATCCCAGCAACACCAGGATGAGAGAGAGCATCAGGCACTGAGAACATAGAATGTAAAGTGGCCTTGCACTCAGCTGTTCACTGGCGCTCTATCACATCTTCTCCACACCTCAAACCTCTCACCCTGGTCCTGTCTGGAGTCTGATGTGGTTTGATGGGTAGGCTCCCCGTCTGTGCACTGGCTGTGTGTTTGGCAAGGCTTTCTCACATCCAGTGATGCAAAGTCTGCCCCTGACATTTCAGAGGGAAAAATAAAAAAACAAGAACCACATTGCTTCGCAGCCTGGCAGCTGGGGTGAAGACCAGAGGATACACTGCAGACAGAGAGGTGCCATGTGGGTCTTATTTACAAACTAGATGTTAGTTGGTTCTGACTGACCATGGTACAATCCATTCCCAGCATGCAGAGTAGTCATTTAGCTCACTAAAGTTATTACTCCACAGACTCCTTGAGAGCCATGAATCTTGGTCCCAGCACTTCAGTGAGGGGTGCTCAACCATGGAGGCTCACTCACCAAGGGCTGTGACCAGACAACAAAAATGCCAATTGTCTGTAGTCCTCCAGGACAGTGGTTCTCAACCTTCCTAACACTGGGACCCTTTAATACAGTTCCTCATGTTGTGGTGACCCCCCAACCATAACGTTATTTGTGTTGCTACTTCATAACTGCAATTTTGCTACTGTGGTGAATAGTCATGTAAATATCTAATACGGGACCCCCTTCAAAGGGGTCAGTTTTGAGACCCACTTCTCTGGGACTTGTGGTGGATAGAAGCAAAATGTGCAGGAAGAGAAGGGAGGACAGAGACACAGGAATGAGCCTACTTACCATTACTGACTTGCCATCCTGCCAGAGTGGGTAACTGGAGATATGAGCCATCACCCCACAGGAAGGCAGACAGGAGCTGGGGGTCTGATTCTGAGCTCTATGCAGGAGTACAAGGTGGCAAAGCTAGCCAGAGCAGCCTTGAAGGTCAAGCTTGGAAGACGCACGTGAGCTGTTTGCAAGACTTTAAAAGCCTCAGTCACCAGGACAGCATGACCTGCCCAACAGGACGAAGCAGAGGCCAGAACACAACTGATACGTAGATAGTGCTTTGGTGAGAGTCAGACCCCAGCTGATACGTAGATAGTGCTTTGGTGAGAGTCAGACCCAGCTGATGCATAGATAGTGCTTCAGTGAGAGTCAGACCCAGCTGATGCGTAGATAGTGCTTCGGTGAGAGTCAGACCCCAGCTGATGCGTAGATAGTGCTTCGGTTAGGGTATTTTGGAGGGGAAAGGGTTGTTTTTTTTAGTAAAAAGGTCCAAGGCAGTGTAATGAGGGAAGGATAATCTTGTCAACACAAGATGTTAGAATAATTCAATTTCCATATGAAGCGCAAGAAACCCTCCAAAAGGCGGGCCGCAGACAGGGAGCAGGGAAAACTGTGTCAATTTATCTGAGGCAAGACAGGCATCTAGAATACACTCAGAACTTTTATAACAAGGCAATGAATACACATGACCCAAATTAAAAACAGAAAGATATTCAAGTAGACACTCTACCAAGAAAGTCCTGAACTGAAAAGGTACTTAGCCTTGTGACAATACCAGAGAGATGCAAACGAAGGCTCACTAGGCAGTGTCACTGCAAACCCACTAGAGCGGCTGCAATAAAAAAAGGCTGACCACACCAAATGCCCGTGAGGATTTCAGGGACCTGAAATACACCCTCATATGCTGTCAGTTGAAATATAAAATGATACTCCCTTTCAAAAACATTTTGGCAGCTTCTTTAAAAGTTAAACATAGGCCTACCATATGACTTAGCCATTCCACCCCAGTATTTACCCAAAACAAATGAAAACATATGCTCACACAAAGGCTGTATACACAAATGCTAGTAGAAATTTCATTTGTAACAACCAAAATCTGAGGCTGGGGAGGCATAAAGCCACAAATGTCCCTCTATCAGGTGATTTATGGAGGAGCTATGACATGTTCACACGAGGCAACTATTCAACATGCTTATGGGTGTACTATTGGTACAACATAGATGAGTCTCAAAATAACCATACTGTGGGAAAGAAGAAAAATGGCCAATAGCATACTGGGTGAGTCTGTCTATATATGGTTCTAAGAAATTTGCCCTTGTCCAAAATTACAAAAAGCAAATCAGTCAAAAGATGGGAAATCACCATGAAGGGACAGGAAAAAACATTGAAAGGAGTTGACCAATACGCTAGGGAGTACAGACAGGTGCCTAAAGTCGTTAATAATGTTCTTTAAATGCGTGCAGTTCCTTGAAACCCTTGCCAACATTTGCTGTGGTCAGGCTTTTTTCATTCTAGACAAATGTATTTCTTAGAACTCTTTGTCTGCAACCCAGGAGGCAAGGTATGCAGCCATTTCTCACATACAGTAGCGCCTCCCTTTGGGGTCCCAGGGACCTCTTTCCAACCTCCGGACCTGTGACACCCTCCTCTTCCGAGCTTCTCACTTCCCACGACATGACTACTCCGTCAGTCACAATGCCTGGGAGTCCCTTGGAGTACCACCATCCCCACCATCAGCATCTCCATCACTACTATAACTATCCATGCCTAGAAACTTAAGAGGAAAAGAAGAAAGCCCAGAAGGTCCAAGTCTGGGAAATCTTTACTCCCTCTATCCATGAGCTTCCCACTTCATCCACAGTGGACCCCCTTTGGCTGCCTGCTTGTATTGCACACCTCTGCTACATGCATAGGTGCATGAATACACACAGATATGCACACATGCACATGTGCATACAACACATACATACATACATACATACATACATACATGCATACCTTCCCACGTTCTTTACTTCCTTTGTCTACCTTTGTCCCCCATGTTAAAAGAGAAACAATCAAGGGCCAGGATCTCAGTTCTACTCAGTTTTTCCTTTAGTGCCAACCACGGTGCCTGTACACAGAAAATGGTACAAAAAGAACAAACCTTGAGTGGGCTTTGAGCTCTGACCCTGGAGGACAGGGTGTTTTACTTCCATCCTTCACATTATTACATTCTCAGATGATGTTTGTGCCCCTCCCTTTGACGATCGGACTATTGAGACAAAGGACTCCAAGTAATTGGAATTTTTGAAGGAAGCCATGCAGGGGAAAGGAAAGGAAAGGCTAGGGCCCTGGTGCCAGGCAGATGGAAGCTCATCTCCCAGGAAGAGATTTCACACAGTTCTGACAATGTGTCAGACTGCCTCACAGGAGAGATTGGAGCAAAGACAATGGCAAATGACAAAGACAATGTCCGTGGTGGACAGTCCACACCTTGCATGTCTCTTGCCCTCAATTCAAACCCCAGCCTTAGTCCAGGATTGGGAGGATGGATTGGACATCTCTGCACCTCTGTATTTGGTCCTCTCCTCAGTATGACCACACTGGAAAAACCTCCTTTTCTGTTTTCATTCTTCCTTATGTCTTTAACTGGTACACTGAGGACAGGGAACCCAGTCTGGTTCATTCATTAAGGCTTCTAGAGCCCAGGCAATGACACTCAAACTCTGGCAGCAACCTGTGCTATAAATGCTTCCTGGGGGCTGAAGTTTAAACATTCAAGTTAAAGGTGACTGTGAAACATGTTGCTTCTCATCTAAAATACCACAGGGGCCACTTGATAAGGTTGATGGAGCCAAGCTTGGGATCCTTACTGCATCCTCAGCCCATGGCCACTGTGAATACATCTGACCCCTTTAGTCATTGATTGTGTTCTGCAGAAATTGCCTGGTTGTGGGGGAAAGGGTGTGAATGTGAGGATGCCTGCAAGAAGTGCTCCCCAGTACAGCCCATGGTGAAAGGGGAGGACACAGTCCATGGTTAAAGGGGAGGACCAGCATCCAGCTGAAGTGCTATGGGCCAGGCCACAGGATTCAGGACCTGGGACAGCCCTCAGTCTTGTCCTGAGTGGGCATAATGTCTTTGTCCCCTTCACTTCCAAGCCAAACTTTGGATGAGTTCTGCCTGTAGAGAAGGGTATGAACTTGGGATATGCAGTTCCCCTCCTCCCTAGAAGTGCACATGACGATCCAGGCACTGAAGAGAAGAACATGCAGTCCTGAAACGGCCTCAAACTTGGCCCCGAGACACCACCCACGTGTTTCCAAGACTCTGCTTGAGTCTGTAAGGCTTCCATCTCAGAGTCCTTGAACGAGTGCTCCTGGCCAGCTGAAAGACTAACAGTCCTCTTCGAAGCCATATGAAGCTCTTGCCTGAGAAAGCCTGTCATCTCTTCCTGCCTCATCTGAATGCTGGATCTCCACCCAGCCTCCTTCCCAGGGTGACTCTTCTCGGTCAGGCACTGGGCTGTCTGCACATCCTCTGGCCATCCATCGTGGTCATAGCAACGAGGAAAGCGGCAACCAGCATGATGGAGAAGTGCATTTTAATATCACCATTCAGCAGCATTAACAATAAGCAATCACTGACTATTATCTTACAGTTCAAGGAGGACTCCCACGCCTCTTAGCTCATGTAATTAGCAATAATTAAGTGGCCTGCATAGGCTATGTGATTAGGAAATGGCAGAGCTAGGAATCGAGTTCAAGTCTGCACCACCAATCTTAGTCAGTATTTTGCAAACCTTGGTAAGTTTTCTATACCTCTGGCCTTTTACTTAATTAATATTTTTCCTGTGATTGATTACATTTTATAAAATAATGTACTGATTTTAAAGTTCCATGTCATTCACAAATAGAAAATAAGTGTCGCTATTGCAAATAGGAGAAAAATGACTATACAAACAAATTTAATGAATGTAAAACAATGGGATTAGTGCTCACTCGATGCCATTGTCTGCAGAAGGTTCCGGGCCTCTGATGGTAGTAGAAAGCTTCCAGGAACTAACTACTGCAGGGGAACTCCATGAGAACAATTCTGCTACTCAGTAAACTTGTAGCGGCTATAGCCAACCTCTGCACCTCCTAAAATCACCTCAGCAGCTTTTGAGCAGCCCACAGCCACCCGTCCAGGGGTGGCAGGACCCCGTGTTGAGTGAGAGACATAGCCTGTTGTTAACCTTCTCCAATGTACAGTCTCCACAAGGAACGGGCAGTGCAGCTGTTGTGACTGTTGGGAGGGGAGGCCACGGGCTTTGTTTCAGACAGGCCAAGACAAAGACCCATCCCCAGACTCTCTCCTGTGGCTGACAATCAGATGTCATTGGTACAGGGCTGTCACAGGCACTGGCATGATTGTGAGAAGGTCTAGGTCTCTTGAGGCCACATGCAAGTGGGTCCCATTATTGGACAAACCTCTGACCTGCTGCAGTCTCCAGTGAGGCCCGCCCAAGGGTTCTGGCAAGGAAACTATACTTGGCTGGTACTGGATCCTAAAGAAAGTCAGTGTGATTCCAAAGGGGAAAGAGAAGAAATTGACATCAGTATCTTCCAGGTCCTTCTTGAAGAATTTATAAAAATAAACTTGCATGAGGTTCAAAACAAGCAAACAGCTGCATTATCTCCAAATAGGGATGTTATGGTTAGAATGTAAGATAGTCCTAGCAGGCTCATGTGTTTGAACCCTTGGTCCCCAGTGTGTGCTGCTGTCTGGGGAGGTTGTAGAACCTTTAGGAGACAGAATCTCACTGTAGGAAGAGATAGTCTTGGCCCTACTTCCTGTTCACTCTGCTTCCTGATTGCAGAGGTAATTCAAGGAGCTGCCTCAAACTCCAGCGGCCAGTCTTCCCTACTCTAATGGACTGGACCCTCTAACTGTGAACCAAAATAAGCATTTATTTCCCTTGGCTGCCTCTTGTCAGGTATTTGGTCACAGGCACAGAAGTAATATGGCCAGTTTTTCTCCTTATGCCCAGAATATCCTGATGACATATTTCAAAATTCTTCTTAGTTCTGTTTTCATTACTAGGCCCTGGGTGTCCTGTGTTGTCACCGGTGCAGCTGAGAAGGCTGGTAGTCTCATGAACACACTGTAATTGTTTGTTTTTTCACTTATCCACCATCTCAATCTCTACTCAGAGCCTGGTAGGTGGCCTTGAGCTGCTTGGATCCCAGGGATGCATTGGCTCGAAGCTTCACTAGCCTCTCAGGAAGGTGGCTACCTGCGGCAGACACAGAGGGGGTCTGCTGTGGCAGAGAGACTTCAGCACAAGATCCCGTGGTCAGCTCCTCCTTACTGTAACTAAACTTCCCCATGGAGGCTCTAAGTGAGGGAACAGACCAGAACCATTTTCCAGCCGACTCAAGGGCCGATGCAAAGGTGAGAAGCATGGATGTGGAGGAGCTTTTGCTTCTGCAATGCAGACTGGCATCTGACACCGAAGCAGAGGCAAGCTCCATGAAGCAGGTGGCAGGTCAGCATACCCCAGTTTCAGTTTTCCAGAGCTCCGGGCTGGTTGGTATGACCTCACAGTTCTTGATTGAGGTGGGGTTTCTGAGAAATCTGCCATCTGTTGGATGCTGTCCAGACCCCATTCTTGGGGTTCAGATCTCCCAGACTGACATTTTCATCCTTAGATTCTGAACTAAAGCTCTCAGAAGGAAGCTTGTTTAACTGATGCTATGTCAGACCAACCATCTTCCCAAGAGCATAGAATCACCTCCTCTCACAGAGGCTGTCCCTTCCCCAGACCCCTTCTGTGACCTGTGATAAGGATTTGAACTCCACTCTCTGTATACAGGCATAGCTCAGCACAATGGAGTTTGGCAAGACCAGAGTGTTGACATGTCTTTGTTTTCCTGAGTTAAATGAATGCTCGCTTCCTTG
The DNA here is from genome assembly GCF_008632895.1 of Mastomys coucha. Lineage (NCBI taxonomy): Eukaryota > Metazoa > Chordata > Mammalia > Rodentia > Muridae > Mastomys > Mastomys coucha. The sequence goes on along the minus strand of NW_022196904.1, from coordinate 122,518,904 downwards.
GGTTTGCATGTGGGAGCAGATGCAACACCTAAAGGGCAGAATTGTGTACCACCTTGGTCGCATGCCTTCTAAGCCTTTTTAGAACAAGTCTATCTCCTCAGTCTTGCTTCCCCATCTGTGAAATGGGAATGAAATCACGCCCCTGCTGGTTCTTGTGAGGTAGGAAATCCAAAGTGTAAAGTGATGCACTGATGCCCTGGGGTATGGCAGCCCTCAAAGGTCACGATCACATCACAGCTCAGGAGGATCTGAGACAAGGAAGCCTCCAGATTTGGGTCTCCTGCCAAACTAAAGTAACCCTGCCACTGCTGGCTGGGGAAATGAGGCACTGAAACATATCCTGCTTCAAAATAGGACCCACAGCATCTTAGAAGCCTCCTGAATTGGAAACTTAAGGTTTCTTTGGAGAGTCCGTTGTGTTGGAAGGTGTTTTTCATGGGCAAACATGTGAAGGGGTGTTTTCCTGAAGTGGACACTGGTGAAAGGCTAAGACAGACTTGTGAAGGAATATTTGGCAGAAGGAGGCACAGGAAAAAGCATGTTCTGTTAAATCAAGCACGTGAAAGGACACATGATGATGGATTCTTTGCTAACTACATGCATGTATTGGTCTGCCTTACATTGTGCAGTTGAGCTGCATTCCTCCGGACTCCATAGAAAGAAACACACCGAAAAATCTTCTGGTGGTGTGTTGAAGTTTCTTGCTGCTTCCATGGTCTCGGGATGATTGGCAGAGTGATGTCAGCTGACACAGACGCACGTGCTAAGGCAAGACCCGTGCTGGGGCAAGATGTGTGTTGAAGCAAAACCCCTGGAGGACACATGATGTTTGGACAGAGTTTAAAAGGACTCAAGGGACGATGACAGAAGCTGAGTTTGGCTTGCTTATAGAGCTAGCTGTACACCGCTTGTTGGTCTTCACTGAGAGAGGCACAGCGAGAACTTTTCCTGGCATTCCTGCTGGTCCCCCCACTGCTGCTGACTTGTGCAGAGGCTGAGACCTGGCTGTCTCTGCTAGGTAGTGCCATTGCTGCTGATTCGTGTTTGCTATCCCAACTCAAGTGAACTGGACTGCTGGTGTATCTGTGAAGTGTTTGTGAGTGGGTCGAGGTGCTGCTGCTAACCTGTGAACTGTACTGCCAATTTCCAGAGAACACAGATGGGAGTTGCTCCAAAGAACCTTTCTAAACAGGTCCACTTCCCCTGTATCCTTTCTTTTCCACTACCTCTGGTGAGTGGTGGGCTAAAAGGGAGGTTAAAGCATTTAAGAACCATCATTAAAAGTAGGTTTTGAAAAAATTAAAGTTACAGCCTTCAGTTAAGCAGAAGCTGTTGGCTTTCTGCTTTTCAAACAAAACACTCTGAGCCCGTTGCTTGGGAGAAAAGACTCGGGAAAGAAACACATGCTCTGTGTGTCATTCCTTGCTTTGATTTCTGCACAGCTCTGCAGGCCAGCAGCTGCTGATACACTCCAGGTAACCTGAACACTGTCGTGGGATGCAGGAGTTTTTGAACTACTGTACTATGATCCTGATCCTGAGGGTCCACTTTTTAATACCAGAGGTATATGTGCACTTTCCTTTAAAATTGTTTCCTCAATGGTGGCTAGTTTTTCAAAAGGTGGAGAGTCACTTTTGCTCACTGTACTGTCTGTCCTGGGAAAAGGGATATAAAATAGCTCTCAGCCAAGAGAAGAGACTTCCCGATGTCTCTGGGGATATGAATCAGTGTGAGGCAGGATTCTGGCCAAGGTGGTTGTACACAGTGCCTCAGGACATGTTGGCCATATAGAAATTTCCAGAAGTATCCAGAAGGATAGAAGTTCCAGAAGGCTGTTTTTCAGAAAGGTTTTATGTAAGAAAGTTCTGCCTCTGGACATTGAGCTGCAGAACTCAGTGTGTCTTCTAACATGTGAAGATAGCAAAATTAAAAGACAAAAGTAAGTTTTGAATATTTGCCTAAGTCCTAGCTATTATAAACCACATCTACAAATGGAAAGGAAAACAAGATATGGTGTTCCTTCCAAGTATAGTTGTGATGGTTAATATTGGTTGCCAACTTAACAAACTGTCACATCATCACCTAGGAGACAAGCCTGCCAGCACATCTGAGGAAAATTAGATTAGCCTTTGGGCATACCTGTGAGGTAGACCTCATCATGTTAACTGAGATAGGAAGCCCCAGATTAACTGTAGGCAGTGCTGCACCAAGGGCTAGAATCTAGGCTTCGTAAAAGGGAAAGAGCAAGCTGAGCACCAGCGTTCCTCTCTCTCTGCTTCCTGACTGCAGATCAATGTGAACAGCTGCTCCAAGCTCCTGCTGCCCTGACCTCTTCTCCATTATGGGCTGTATTCTCTTCAGTTAACTGTGAGCTAAAATAAATCCTTCCTCCTTTAAGTTGCTTTTGTCACAGTAGTTTAATCACAGCAACTGGGGAGAGGGGGGGAACAACACAGAAGTTTTTGCTTGTCCTTATCCATTTTTCCTCTGCAATTCAATTTACAGGAGATTCCCCCACCTAATCTCATCTTTCTGATGAACAGCCGCTGTACAGTCACAAAAACAAGTGGTGGCAAGATCATGTCCTAAACATAAATAAGGGATGGAAACTGTATGCTCTCATGGTGTTTCTGTTTGAGTTTGGGAGTCGGGCTTCATTACTGGAGGTGAACACAATATAAAGGAACTAAAGGTCACCTTATCTACTCGTTATTGGTGGGTGGTGTTTTTACCTGTCAGTTACTCTCCTACAGCCCACAGATAACCATATTTTAAAAAAACTGACTTTCATGAATAATTGATTCCTCCTGTTTCCCAGAGAACCACAGATTGCAGTTATTTGGCATTATATATAATCACTTTTATAGATGATGAATTTTAAATTTTTATGCTGTGCATTCTAATGTTATTTCAAAATGCTTAAATGTTTGAAAGACAGGTATTCTGTAGAATAGAAGAGGAAATAATTCTAAGCCAAATTTTCAGCTCTGACCACTAATTTGTATCCATATTAGCAAAAGGTTAACTTAGCAGGGGCTGGCTGGAGGGATGGCTCAGTGGTTAAGAGCACACATACTATAGTATTTCCAGAAAAGACACGAGTTCAGTTCCCAGCATCCACAGGAAGGGGGAGACATGTTTTACAACCACTTGTAACCCCAGTTCCAGGGACTCTAATGCCCTCTTCTTGTCTCCTTAAATACATACATGTACACACAAACCGTTGTAATATTTTGTCTAACTATTTATTGATTTTTTATAAATTTCACATCATGCAGCCCAATCCCACTCGTCTCCCTGTCCCCTCAAATGCACCCTCTTCCCTTGCAATCTTCTGCCCCCAAAAGAAAAATTCACTGTGAAAGCTGTAGTGTGTCCTACAGTATGCCCTAGTGTCTACACTTCTTTACCTACAAACGTTCATTGCACTGAGTCACTGGCCTGGTTCAAAGCCTCTGGTTTCTGCAACACTGTCATTACTGGATCCTCACTGGGACTCTTCTTGGACATTCTGTTTTTGCCCTGTGGATATCCTCAGCCTTGGATCCACAGCTCCTTCACATGCTCCAGCAGCTCATAGATGGAGTAAATGTTGGGGTGGGCCAACTCAAAGCCCTGGATCAGGGCTTGGGTGGTTGCTAAGATGATCATTCCACCAGCTCTCCTGCACCCACACCATCAGGGTGAGCTCTCCAGCACTGCCACAGGTAGCTTGTTCAATGCCACAGCTGACAAGGGGCATAGCCAGCTTTTATGCTCTCAGGACCAGCTCACCATCACTCACGCCATCTGGGAAAGCTGTATTGTGCTGCCCAGGAGAGATGCAAAGCCAGCTCTTTTGAGTGCTACATCAGGCAAGTATGGGACAGCTCTCCTACCCTTACCCACTGGGGCTGGCAAACTTGTAGCCTCTACAACTAGGACTTGGTCTACTGTGCTGCCAAGTGAGGGGTAGATTCAGCTCTGTGTAGCCCTCAAACATCAGCAGTACAACAGCTCAAACCAGGGATATCTGCATGGCCTTTGGTGGTAATAGATCCCTGCTGCTGCAGGGCCATAGACCCAGACATGGTCCTCATCATCAGCCCAGGCTAGGACATTAACATGTCCTCAGGTGGCATCACCAGCTATCACATTAGGCTCAAGTCTCCACCTGCCCTCATTGTGCACACATCCTTCTGCTTCTCTTTCTCTTCCATCTCTCCACCATTTACTTGCTCATTTTAGTGGACCCAGTGTCCTCTTGGTGTCTGGGGTCATCTTAGGAGTACTATACCATGTCTGTGCTGTGTGGCATCGGACAAGGGTCATCTTGGGTACTGCCAGTCTTGCTCTGCCCTTCCAGCTACATGGAGCTGGGCTGGGGAGTTATCTAGAGCATCATCCAATTCTTCATTTTTATTTGCTTTTATGTGTATATCTATGCATGGGTTTGTATATATGAGTGTAGTGTTCACAGAAGCCAGAAGGTGGCACTGTATTCTCTAGAGCTGAAGTTACGGGTGCTTGGTTACAAGCTACCTCATATGGGTATTGAGAATCGAACTGAGTTCTCTGCAAAAGCAGTAATTACACTTAACTAATGAGCCATTGCTCCAGCCCTCTTATTTTTAAAGAGCTCTTCCCTCATAACTTAGAAATGTATCTGACCGACCTCTCATCTACCCATGTTTCTCCTCCTGTCTCCCCCATCCTACTTCATCATCTCCCTCCTTACACCTCTAGCACCAATGCATCCGGGCAGTACTAACTGCATCTGGGCAGTACTAACTGCTGGGATTTTTCCTTTGTGAGGTTTAAATGGAGCTTCCTTGTCTTTTACTCTTGCAGGACACTCTTTGACACCATTACCAAGAAGGAAAGAGTCCTAAGCAGTGTAGTGTGAGCTATCTTTGCAAAGAGAGACTGTAGCAGTGGGTCCAGAGTCCCCAGAAAAACTGCTTTACTGCTCTGCATTGACAAACCCAAGTGATGGCTCTCTTAGCTTAAAGAAGCCTCCATCAGAACTCATGATCCACTTTTTCAGCTACCAGGAGAGACCTCAGTCAGTATTCTAGCAAGCTGATATGTTATAAGACCTTCAGACTAAGTTCAGGGACAACAAGTGTCTTATTAGGGTTTCCATTGCTGTGAAGAGATACCATAACCAAGGCAACTCTGATAAATGACAACATTTTAATTGGGGCTGGCTTACAAGTTCAGAAGTTCAGTCCATTATCATCAAGGTAGGAATCATGGCAGCATCCAGTCGGGCATGGCGCTGGAGAAGGAGCTGAGAGTTCTACATCTTGCTCTGAAGGCACCCAGGAGAAAACTGTCTTCCAGGCAACTAGAAGAAAGCTCTCTCAACTCCCTACCCCACGCACACACACAGCGACACTCTTCCTCCAACAAGGCCACACTTACTCTAACAAGGCCACACCTCCTAATTGGGCCACTCCCTGGACCCAAGAATATTTACACCACCACAGTGAGTTAAAGTCAGATGTGAATGAGTAAGAGTCAATAGATAACAAAACCTTGCTCTTCAGATTTCAAACAACACTGCAGTTTTAATACACATGCTAAACTTCAGAATCACTGAGGGCAAATTATTTAAATGCTTATTTTTTTGATTCAATATACTTCTTGGAGCCTGAATTTAAAATTAGTATACTTCTAATCATTTATTATATTCTGTCAAAAAGGTAACTTTGCCCTATGCTGCAACTATAAATTTTAAAAATCATGGGCTAGAGAGAAGCTCATTAATTTGAATGTTTGGTCACCAAGAAGAGGCAGTTTTTTGAAAGGATTAGGAGGTGTGGTCTTGTTGGAGGAAGTGTGTCATGGGGGCTGGCTTTGAGGTTTAAAAAAAAAAAAAATTCTAAGTCCAGAGTCTTCCTGCTGCCTGTATATCTGGATGTAGAACTCTCAACTACTTCTCCAGCACTAAGTCTGCCTGTGTGTCATCATGTTCCCCACCATGATAAAGATGGATTAAACCTCTGAAACTATAAGCAAGCCCAAATTAAATACTTTTAATTGAGTTGTCATAGTCATGGTCAGTCTCTTCATAGCAATAGAACACTGACTAAGACAAGGGGTAAACTTACCTGCCACCAATCCTGGCTTCTGAGTTCAGTCTCCAAGACCCACATGGTAGAAGGAGCGAACATACCCCTAAAGCTTCCTCTGACCTCTACTTGACTGCTGTAACATGCACATGTAAATACACACACACACACACACACACACACACAAGTATATTCCTAAGACTTATGGAACATCAAGGAAGAGGAGGTAGGAAGGTTGTAAGAGCCAGAAACCAGGACATCTGCTCTGAGAGAGTGTCTTCAGATAGAGAAGCGACACCCATGAAATTTCAAAAGTGTGGTTGACAAAACAAGACCTTCACAATGACACCAGTTGACATACCAGCATAGAAGGGGAAAATCTCTCAAAGCGCTATCTCTAGATCAAGAGCTACATGTAACAAGTGGCTGCTAAGAGAGGGAGAATCATTCTTCTCCAGGCATGATTCCCCTGATAGGTTATCTAATCCAAAGTGGTCAGCCCTAAACACATACAAGCAATACTAATGGATTCAGCAGTCTATATTTGTAGTTTATATGTATATTATATGTACTCATAGACATATATAACAAAAATAAAAGAAGTCACAAATCTGATAGGGAGTGTGGAGGGGACACAGAAAGAGATGAAGGGAGTAAAGGGAGGGAAGAAATGGTATCAGTGCACTACTTATGTATGAAAGTCTCAAGAAGTTAAAAAACAAACCCACACCTCCTCGGTGAGTACAGATCAGCAGTTAGGATCATTGCAGAATCTGTGTCTCAAGATGTTGCTTTTCATGAAAATGAGAAGAGATGCAAGAGGGCTCAGAAGCGACTCACAAACCTCATGACAGTGCTTAGTGCTCAGTGGAGCCGGATTTCCAGAATGGCTGTCAGAATGTCACCTGCACTCAGGAGGCATAGGATATCTATGAATTTGAGGCTATCCTGGTCTACATAGGGAGTTCCAGGACAGCCAGAGCTAAACAGAGAAACCTTGTCTCAAAAAAAAAAAAAAGAAAGAAAGAAAGAAAGAAGAAGAAAGAGAAAAAAGAAAAAAAGAAAAGGAAAAAAGTGGTGGTTAGGGGAGTTGTAAAAGTGACTTTTTTTTTCTTTTTCTTTCTTCTTTTTTTTTAATTATCTTTAATCTTTTTTTACAGTCCAGTCATTATCCCCTCCAAGTCCACCCTCCAATAGTTTCTTTTTTGTTTGTTTGTTTGTTTGTTTGTTTTGTTTTTTTCAAGACAGGGTGTCTCTGTGTAGCCCTGGTTGTCCTCAAACTCAGTCTGTAGACCAGGCTGGCCTTGAACTCAGAAATCCACCTGCCTCTGCCTCCCAAGTGTTGAGATTAAAGGTATGCGCCACCACTGCCCAGCTCCTCCAATAGTTTCTTATCCCATTCCTCCTTGCTCATCTCCAAAAAGCTATCCCCACCCTCCCCACCCCACCAGGTCTCCCCACTCCCTGGGGCCTCAAGTCTCTTTAGTGTTAGGTGCATCTTCTCTGACTGAACCCACACCCAGCAGTCCTCTGCTGTATATGTATTGGGGGCCTCATATCAACTGGTGTATGCTGCCTGGTTGGTGGCTCAGTGTCTGAGAGATCTCAGGGATCCAGGTTAGTTGAGGCTGTTGATCTTCCTATAGGGTCACCCTCCTCCTCAGCTTCTTCCAACTTTTCCCTAATTCAACCAAAGGGGTCCCTGGCTTCAGTCTATTGGTTGGGTGTAAGCATCTGCGCCTGACTCCTTCAGCGGCTTGCTGGGCCTCTCAGAGGGCAGCCATGCTAGACTCCTATCTATAAGCATACCACAGCACAATAATAGTGTCAGGCCTTGAAGCCTCCCCTTGAGCTGGATCCCAATTTGGACTGGTCACTAGACCTTCTTTCCCTCCATCTCTTCTCCATTTTTGTCCCTGCAGTTCTGTTAGACAGGAACAATTCTGGATCAGAGTTTTTGACTGTGGGATGGAAACCCCATCCTTCCACTTGATGCCCTGTCTTTCTATGGAGGTAGACTCTGCGAGTGTCCTCTCCCCACCACAGGGCATTTCATCTAAAGTCCCTCCCTTTGAGTCCTGAACATCTCTCACCTCCCAGGTCTCTTGTAAATTCTAGAGGGTCTGTTTCCATTCTTTCTGCTGGGCCTCAGGGGCTTCACTCTTGTCCACACCCCCCATACCTGATCATCTTCTCCTTTTCCTCCTCCTGTCCCCTCTCCTACCAGGTCCCTTCCTCCTTCTGCCCCTGTGATTATTTTATTTTCCTTCCAAAGTGGGATTGAGACATCCTTACTTTGGCCCTTCAGTTTGTTAACCTTCTTGAGTTCTGTGGATTGTATCCTGGGTATCCTGTACTTTTTTTGGCTGATATCCACTTATTAGTGAGTGCATACCATGCATGTCCTTTGGGGTCTGAGTTACTATACTCAGGATGATATTTTTTCTAGCTCCATCTATTTGCCTACAAAACTCATGATATCCTCATTCTTAATAGCTGAATAGTATTGCATTGTGTAAATTAACTACATTTTCCATTTCTGCTCTTCCATTGTGGGACACTGTTGCAGGAAACATTAACACCTGTTGTGGGAAATACCTTTAAAAACAAAACAGCCCTTGCACGAGGAGGGTCTGCCTCCAGGGACCGCTTTGACCCGGAGTCTCCAGTGAGAGCTGCCATC
>NW_022196904.1:122459722-122503100 GCF_008632895.1 Mastomys coucha | reverse complement strand
TTTTGGAGGGGAAACTGGGAATGGAGAAATTTACATGTAAATAAAGAAAATATCTTAAAAAAAAAATAAATAAATCTTTAAAAAAAAAGATTGAACAAGCTAAATTATGTCTGTGTATATTGTTATTAATGTTTTTAGTTGTTTGGGGGGAGGGAAGATTAAGTAAATTCAAGCTAATGGAGATAAAAAAAAAAAAACAGCAAGTTTCCTCACTATGCTAGGCACCCATGGGCCACATGTCGCCAGGCAGAGGGGGACGGGGGCAGGGGGAGTGGTTTCCTAAACAGAACTCCAATGGCTCAGGCTCTAAGATCAATAATTGATAAATGGGACCTCATGAAACTGAAAATCTTCCATAAGGCAAAGGACATAATCAATAGGACAAATTGGTAACATACAGATTGGGAAAAAACTTCACTGACCCCACATCTGACAGAGGGTTAATATCTAAAATATATAAAGAATTCAAGAAGCTAACCTCAATAAAAAACCAAACAACCCAATCAAAAAATGGGTATAGAACTAAACAGAAGATTCACAACAGAGGAATCTCAAATGGCCAAGAAGCACTTAAAGAAATGTTCAAAGTCCTTAGTCATCAGGGAAATGCAAATTCAAAAAACCCTGAGATTCCACCTTACACCAATTAGAATGGCTAAGATCAAAAACTCAGGTGACAACACATGTTATTGAGATTGTTTTTTGTAGCAGTGGAGGATGAAGAACTGGGGGTAGTCACTAGAAAGTCCCAGATGCCAGAGGTTCTCAGGACCCAACAGGGATAACTTTAGCCAAAAAATGCAACAAATGGGAGATAGAATCTCTAGAGACCACCTTCAGTGGATAGGCACAGCCCCCAGCTGAGGGGTGGGGCCATCCACCCATCTCAAAATTTTTAACCCAGAAATGTTCCTGTCCGAAGGAAAGACAGGGATTAAAAAATGGAACCGAAACTGAAGGAAAAGTCATCCAGAGACTGTCCCACCTAGGGATCCATCCCATCTGCAGACACCAAACCCCAATACTATTGCTAATGTCAAGAAGCACTTGCTGACAGGTGCCGGATATGACTGTTCCGTGACTAATACAGATGCAGATACTCACAGCTAACCATTGGACAGAGTCCAGGGACCCCAATGGAAGAGCTAGGGGAAGGACTGAAGGAGCTAAAGGGGATTGCAGCCCCATAGGAAAAACAATATCAACTAACTGGACCACCCAGAGCTCCCAGAGACTAAACTACCAACCAAAGAGTATATGTGAAGAGATTCATGGCTCCAGATACATAGGTAGCAGAGGATGCCCTTTTCTGACAACAATGGGAGGGGAGGCCCTTGGTCCTGTGGAAGCTTGATGCCCCATCGTAGGGGGATGCTAGAGCAGTGAGGCAGGAGTTGGTGAGTGGGTGGAGGAGTATCCTCATAGAGACAAAGGGAAGGGAGGAGGGGGATGGAGTGGGGGTGTGTGTGTGGAGGAGTAACTGGGAAGGGGGATATCATTTGAAATGCTAATGAATAAAATGATTAATATAAAGAGAAAAAAGAAAAACAATCACCAAAACCACTGGTAATCTTGGTTAAGACCAGAATTTGCTATTTTCAGAGCACTCTATGCATCTCCAAGAAGAACTCATCGTAACAAAGTACGGTGCCACTCTATTTGTGTGAAACAATAGCCTCTTCCACAGCATTGGATGTTTAACAAAATGAACATGCCCCCGTCGTCACTGAGATAAAAGTATTGATCTTAGAAGCACCATAGCCTGAAGACTGCAGGTTATTAGAAGATAATGCAATCTTGCCTCTCTGCCTCAGCATCTTAACCCCTCATGATGACCAGAGTACTTAATTAGTCAGGCGGAGCATCTCCATAAAGGACAGAGTACAGAAGCAACCAGAAATCCTGGATCAGATATTTTTGTTGTTATTGTTGGTTTTGCCCCCAAGAAGTGGAAAATAAGCTCCTTTCTCTCTCAGTGCCCATAAAATAGACTTGAATCAGGATTGTCAAGAAAGCATGAAACTAGAAATAAAAACAACTAGGCCAGTGATTTCAGGCCATGTGGACAATTGGATGTAAAATGCTGCTTATTACAAACAAACAAGAGACTACCACAGTTACTGCTGGCTTCTACACTAGTTTTATGCAACACATTCTTTATTCTAGGTTGACTTTTCTTGGCATAATTACATTAGACTCAAACCCCAGAGATACCAACCTATTTGCTTAGTATAAGAATTTCACTTTTGGTGCTGGTGAGATGGCTCAGCGGGTAAGAGTACTGACTGCTTTTCTGAAGGTCCTGAGTTCAAATCCCAGCAACCACATGGTGGCTCACAACTACCATAATGAGATCTGACACCCTCTTCTGGTGCATCTGAAGACAGCTACAGTGTACTTAATTATAATAATAAATGAATCTTTAAAAAAAAGAATTTCACTTTAAATATAAAGGCTACAAAGTCACTGGTGGGTTAAAAGTACATGGTCAGAAAAAGATGTGTAATGACCTAATTATATAGTATACATTGCAGGAAAACTAATTAAAGATGAAGAATATATGACAATGGAGAAAGATTTTTCATGATAAAAAGATTCATTAGTCAGGAAGCCAAAGCCATCCTAAATGTATTTGTCCCCAGTCACCAAAGAGCATAAGAAGACATTGGCAAAAGAAAAATCCATATACAGAACAGTATGGGGTAAAGAGAAACAATTATAGAAAACCATTTCAATACTTTGCTCTCAGAAACCAGTGGGCCAGGAGACAGAAACTGGACAACTGAGAATAACACTATCAGTAAATAGTAGTGGGTATTTACAGCATACATTGCAACACTGAAAAGTACAAACTCACTTTAGGCAAACATAGGACATTCTATCCACCAAATCTCGTCTTGCAAAATTTGAAATCATGTGTGATATGTTCTCTGCTAATAGAATCATATTAGAAACCAATACACACTATATTCTTAAGATTCCTAAGCATTTTGAAATGAAATAGTGTACTTCTAAATAATTGATGGGGCAAAGTAGTCCCAGGAGAAACTGGAAGCTATTTCCAACTGAATGATACTTGAAAAAAGAAATACAGGGCTGGAGAGAAGGCTCAGTGGTTAAGAATGCATTCTATTTCTGCAGAGGACCTGAGTTCGATTCTCAGCAGCCACAATGGGTGTGTCACAACACCTGTAACTCCAGCTTTGGGGGACCCAGGATCCGTCAGGCACCTGCACTCATAGCATACATCCACACATAGACACATAGTTAAAACTAAATATATATATTTTAAATAAAATATGCTATTTGGGGAGAGTAAACTTAAAGCAATGCTTTCAGGAAAATATGTAGCCTTAAATGGTTGTTTTAGGGAAGAAAATTGGTCTAATTTTTTTATCTAAGCTTCTCCTTTAAGAATCTAGAAAAATATTAAATAAAGGTAAATTAAAGGGACAAAAATAGTAAAGATACAAACTGAATTTGGCAATGTGTAAATAATACACAAGTAGAAATAAATAAATAAGACAAAGCTGGATCTTTGAAAGTATTGATAAAATAGTCAACCAAACTCTAGTAGCTTAATCAAATAAAATGAGAGATCTCAAATTGATTCATATCAGGGATGCAAAAGGGGATATCACTGTAGGTACCACAGATACTCAAACATCAAAAAATAAATACAAACAACTCTAAATAACTAATTTTGAAAACTTGTATGAAGTAGATAAAACATTAAAAGACAAGAATGACTAGGATCTGATACCAGAGGGCTGGCTCAGTCAGTAACATGATTGCTATGAAGGAATGAGAAACTGAGTTTGAATTCTGGCACCATGATTTAAAAAGTAATAATCCAGGGTAGAGGAGATGGAGATGAAAGGACTCCAGAGCTTGATGGGCAGCTAGTCCAGCCAATCAGTGAGTGCCAGGTGCAGTGGGAGACCCTCTCCAACAGTAAGGCAGACATTGATCAAGGAAGACACTGGCTGTCATGTATATACACACACCCAAACACATACATGCAGGTGCACACATGCACATGCATGCACACACAGAGACACATATGTATATGTATACACACAGAGACACACTAATAAGTACACACTACACACATAGAAAAATTTCCAAGGTCATCACAAGAAACAATAGAAAATTTGTACAGCTCCATACCAATATTTAAAAAACGAACTTGTAATTTAAAGAAAAGCAGCTCCTCCTGCAAGAACTCTATATGACTCAGGATTTTGTCCAACTTTTAGGCATGAAATTATATAATATGGTTAAAGGAAAACATCTGAGGTACAATAACATTTTCATGAGTTTGAGTGACAAAGAATTATAAATTGGAAAACATCAAACCCAAGTGCCAAGCTTTAAGTATTTATAGGGAGAGTACGGAGGGTTCTTGTCACTCATACCTCACCTTATTTGGTCCGTCCCACTAGGAAGTACCTGGTTGTATAACTGTAAACTCGCTGACTGGGTTCTGCTTTTCTTTACTAAAGGTATTTATAAGATAATTTAAGTTGAATTATGCTCACGTTTATAAAAACAAGCAAGGTTTGCTTTCCTTCAGAGGCTTTGGAGTCTGCTCTTCATTTTAATTTACCATAACAATAGAAATTTTATAAAGGAACAGAAGGAAGAAATGCTATCCAACGCATCCCAGGAAGTAAGAATGACACTGCATTAGTTACTTTTCTGTTGCTGTGATAAAACACCATCACCAAAAGCAACTTCAGGAAGGGAGAGTGTATTTTGGCTTTGTTGTTGTTGTTGTTCCAGAGGGCTATAATCCATAATAGCAGGGAAGACATATTTTAGCAGCACACAGGAAGCAGAGAGAAAGAACAGGAAGTGGGGTGATTCTATAAACTGTCAAAGCCTACCATGACACACTTCCGTCACCAAGGCTGCTCTTCCTAAAGGTATTAAAACCTCTCTCTACACAACACCACCAACTGGTGGTTAAGTGTTCAAACACATGAGCCTATGACCACCATAGACTCTAAGATCAAAATCAGGAAAAAGTTAAAAGAAATAAAAATATCCCTCAACTTGTACAGATGCAAAAGAATAAAACTAAACATTAGTAAACTGAATACTTTATTACAAGAAGAGAATGTTTTATCCAAGATGACCCCATATTATTCAAAAATATAATAAAGACCTCAAAAATAAACTTGACCATGCATCATCACCAAATAGAAGCAAAATATTTAACTGTCTTTGGTTTTATTGACTTACTTCCCTATTGGTTTTCCATTTTATTGAGTTCCATTTATATGCCAGCAACACAAGGTTAATATAACATTTTAAAAATCAATCAATATGTTCATTGTATCATACTAAACAAAGAAAAAAACATTCAGTCACATAAATAGATTTAGAAAATGCATTTAAGAAAATTGAACATCCATTCATGAGGAAAAGTTTCATTCAACATGAACTGAAGGGACTATTCTCAACCTGATAAAAAATACCTATAGGTGCAGGGAGGAAATGCGGTCATCAATATCACACTATTGGAAAAAGTACAAACACTATTCTCATCAATTTTATTCTACTTACAGTCACCCTGAGCACGTTAGGCATGACATCAGAATAATAACAATAGCTGCAGTAGCCACACAGATCACAAAGAAGGGAGGCCATCATTATACATGAGCCACAGGATCACCTATAAGGACAATAAGAAGCTAATATTAATAAACAAACTTAGCAAATTTATAAGCTATGCCACCAAGAGTTTAAAAAAATCAATTTATATCCCCATCCTAAATGTTTTACAGTGAAGAACTGTAAAATAAAACATTTGGATGTCATCTACAATAAGATCAAAGATTGTGAAATAATGATGTGTATGAGAATGTGAGCAAGCTTGTGTAAAACAGTGATGAGAGGATGCGAGGCTGGCTCAAAAGGGACAAACGGATGCTGCTGGTGGTTTGGAAGAGGAGGTAGTTAAACTCCTGAAATCAATCTGCAAATTGTCTCCAATCACAGCCAAGCTCCTAGCCAGCTGTGTGTAAATACATATGAATAAAAATGTGCATATATGTGTGTACTTGTACATTGTTAAGCTATTCCAAAATTTGTATAGTAATTCATAGGCTTTAAAGCAGGATTGGAAAATATAGTCCCTTACTTTAAGACCTTATGAAACTACAGTTGCAAGCAGGGCACCTTTAACATAAAGGCAGGCAAATAGATTAGTGAAATTGCAAAGACTCGTTGAACTTGACCAAGGCACACAATCAATTAAATGAGAGAACATCTCTGTGGTGGTTTGAGTAGGTTTGGCCCTCATAGACTCATGTGTTTGAATATGCTTGGCCCTTGAGAAGTGACACTATTAAGGTGTGTGGCCTTGGTGGAATGGGTGTGGCCTTTTGGAGGAAGTGTGTCACTGTGTAGGTGGGCATGAAGACTCTCAGCACTCAAGTTTCACCCAGTTCAAAAGAGAGACCCTCCTCCTGCCTGTCTGCAGAAGACAGCCTCCTCCTGGCTGCCTTAAAATCAAGATGGAGAACTCTTGGTTCCTCCAGCCTCGTGTCTGCCTGCATGCTGCCGTGCTTCCCACCATGATGATAACAGACTGAACCTTTGAACCTGTAAGCCAGCCTGAACTAAATATCTTTTATAAGAGTTGCCTTAGTCATGGTGTCTCTTCACAGCAATAAAACCCTAACTAAGACAGAAGTTGGGACCAAGAGTGAAGATGAATATATGTGTGTGTGTGTATACATATATATATAAATATATATACAAATATAAATATATATACAAATATATATATGAATATATATACATAAATATTCATTCTTTAAGTGCTGTGAGGGTTCTCTCTAATGAACCCTCACTAATACACACATATATATATATGAATATATACATACAAATATATATTCATTTCATAAGTTCTATGAAGGTTCTCTCTAAAGAGCCCACACTAATACATACAAATATATATATACACACATATATATTCATTTCATAAGTTCTGTGAGGGTTCTCTCTAAAGAACTCTCACTAATACATATAAATTTATATACACATATATATTCATCCCATAAGTTCTGTAAGGGTTCTCCCTAATAGCCCGCACTAATACACTCTCCAACAAGTAACACCCATGCCCTCATCACTCACCATACACAAAAGTTCACTCTAGAAGACTGGAGAGAAGGCTCAGTAGTTAACAGTACTTTGCTTCTACAGAGGACCTGGGTTTGTTCCCCAGCATCACATTATGTGACTCAACCAGCAGTAACTCCAGTTCCAGAAGTTCCTATGCTCTCTGCTGGCCTCCACAGGCATAGCACAGAAGTGGGGCACATGAACTCAGGCAGCACAAATATATAAATAAATAGATAAATCTATCTTTAAAAATACACTTTAAGAATGTCTGGACCCCGGAGATCTCTCAAACACTGGACCACCAAACAGACAGTATACACCAGCTGATATGAGGCCCCAACACACTTACAGTAGAGGACTTCTGGGTCTGTGTTCATTCAGAGATGATGCACCTAACCCTCAAAAGACTGGAGGCCTCAGGGAATTTAGAGGTCAGGTGGAGCAAGGGGTAGAGACATCCACATGGAGACAAGGGGTTGGAGAGGAGGTATGGGATGTGGAACAGTCAGAAGGCAGATGAGGAAGAATTAAATATGGAGTGTGAAAAAGTAAAAAATAAGAAATAAATAAAAAATATATAAAAGAAAAAAATAATATCTTCACAAATATGTATAATAGCATAGATCTCCACAGCCCCAAAGAGGCCTGACAGGAGAGGATCAATAAATGTCATTTCATTAAAACCTAAAATGTCATCAAAAGATACTACTAAGAAAAAAAAGAAAGGCAAGTCACAGAGTTAACAGGATAGGAGAGAAGAATCTGAGCCTAGGTCACCACATGGAACTGCCTTTGGATGTATGAGCTCTCAATGACTCAGCCATCACACACAGCACTGTGCCCTACATTACTGCATTGAAAGACCCAAACACTGAAATGAGCCCTGTGCACAGGAGACATGGCTCAGTTGAGACATGGCATGGAGACTGAAATTCAGATCCAATAAGGCACAGTAAGATGCCATGTATCTGTGGTCCCCAAGCCAACTTTCTAGAGGCAGACAACAGGAGACTCTCTGAAACAAAACTGAAAGCAAAGACTGACTCCTGGAGTTGTCCTCTAACACCACAGATGGACCATAGCACCCCAATCCACAATCACACACAAATACTCTCTCACAAACACACACAGACACACACAATAAAGAAATGAGCAAAGGGCCATAAACAGATACAAAATAAGATCTATAAAGGGCTAATAGCACAGAAAAAGATGCGTAGCATCAATAATGTTAAGGAAAATGCAGTGGTGGTGCATGCCTTTAATTCCAGCACTTGGGAGGCAGGCAGATTTCTGAGTTCGAGGCCAGCCTGGCCTACAGAGTAAGTTTCAGGACACCCAGGGCTACACAGAGAAACCCTGTCTCCAAAACAAAACAAAACAAAACACAGTAAGAACTCACTTCTCATCTACCTGCTTGCTGAAGGTGGAGACTGACAATAGCAAAGGTTGACAGGAGCCTGGAGCATGTCAAGCTCTCCTGAACAGGAGGGGTGGACACATATAATGTCATCAATACTGTAGAAAACACATTGGTAGTTTCTTACAGATGAGATATGTGTCTGCTCTAAGACTCAAGATTTTTGCTTCTGGAGACTTAAGAAAAAAATGAATTTATGCCCATCAAAGTGTTTGTGGATGATGTATTAATAAAAATGTGTGAAGATAGCTACCTGTGAAGAGGTAACTCAATAAACCATTCTTGGTTTCTTTTACACCGAGGAATACTTTCCGGGACTGAAAATGAACTGTCTACTGATCTGTGGAATAAATCAGATGAATTTCACAAACACCTTGACCCAAAAAGCCAGAATTATCTCACATGAAAAGCAGCAGTTCACAGGATGAGCTTCCACTTCTGTGATACTGAAGAACAGAGAGAGGAAGGAGGAGTCGATGGAGCCAACAGGGGTTGTTTCCAAGAACCAGGGTGGAGGGAGGCAATGACTGGTGAAAAGAGGGAGGAGGAAGTAGGCTGTGGAAGTGCCGAGAGTTTCCATTTGATTTAGTGTTACATAAGAGTCTATAATTGTCGATATTCATCTAACAACACACTGAACATCATGCATTTCACAGTGTACAAACTACAGAGTGAGTTCCAGGACACCCAGGGCTACACAGAGAAACCCTGTCTCCAAAACAAAACACAGTAAGAACCCACTTCACATCTACCTGTTTGCTGAAGTTAGAGACTGACAATAAAAATACTTCAATAAATAAAAATGTTTAAAATAAAGAAATAAAGAAATAAACAAAATAAAGAAAAGGCCAAAGCTAAGGTAAGAAATTAGAAAATGAGCTGACTGAGATGTCCAAATCAAATAGTAGGGTAAGAAATAAAAAAACAGAGAGTGTATTTCCCTCAACTCCAGCCTTGCATAAGTCAGATAGTTTTACAAGTGCGTCATACATACTAGTCTTTCAAGACAAAATTTGTTCTTTTAAATAAGCTGTTTTCCTAAAGCAAAAGCCAAAATAGGGGAGAATAAAGGGGGGAGAGGGGAAGAAGGGAGAGAGAAAGAGAGAGGAGAAGAGGGGGAGGGAGGGACAGAGGGACCTGAGGGATGGGAGAGCAAAAGAGGCTGCCCAGTTCATAGTCTTGATTCCAAATCAAAGAAATAAAAACACGTGACTAGCGAATCCCATGCCTGTTTCACGTACAAAGAGAGGTGAACAAATAAAAGGATGCCAGAAACAAACCAAACTAGTGCAAGAGGGCCCAGGAGTGAGAAGTCCGCCAGGATCACAAGGATGGCTCAGTCTCCATATGTCTACCAGTGTGATTCATCATACCCATGCATCAAAGGAACAAGGACATAATAGTCAAAAACTGATTCCAAAAACATATATATGTGATAAAAATAATGACTTTGTGGATTATTATTATTATTATTATTATTATTATTATTATTATTAAATAGGTCTTACCATAAAGAGACATTTCTCTAACTTAGCATAGGTTATCTATCAAAACATTATGCTTAATGAGGAAATTCTGTGTTCATTTCCTCTAAGATCAGGAACAAAGTGAGAAGGCCCATTCTTACCAATAATGTTTTTCATAGTGCCAGAGACATGGGATTCTTTGTAGATAATATAATTACCTACTTAGGACAAGAGGAAAATATCAGAAGCATAGAAAAAATTACTACTATACTGCTATAATAGTTATATTAATGTAACATCAAATATCTGAACAATTATACAACTAACTTACATTTTTATTAAATAAATATTAAAATATTTTAAATTAAAATAATAAATAAAGGCTGTGGATATAACTCCACAGCAGGACATTTGCCTACAATACATTCCCCAATTATCAAAAATAAAAAGTCAATAAAATAACTAGATGAAATTTTCAGCAAAGTTGTATTACTATGTTAGAGAGTAGCAAGTAGTAGAAAATTTGTTTTAAAAGATACTATTTACAACCAGATGTAGTGGCACACTCTGTTAGTCTCCACACTAGGGAGGGAGAGGCAAGTGAATCTCTGTGAGTTTGAGGCCAGCCTGGTCTACACAGTGAGTTCCAGGACAGCCAAAGCTACATAGTGAAACCTTGTGTCAAAAAATAAAAAAGTACAAAAGATACTATTTACAATATTGAAACAATGATAATACATCTAGGGATTAACAAAGAATAAATTCAAGTTTTATGAAGAAAACTTCAAATCTCCAGTAAGTTGTATAAATCAAAAATTACATGGCTATAGAATGATGATGATGATGATGATGATGATGATGTAAAAATCTTAAGAGCCAAGCAAGACAGAGAAAGACCTATAGATGAGAGCTACAACAGCCCAAGGGGCCACTGTGAATCAACCTGAACAGGACACCTGATCAAAATGGAGAAAACTTGGAAAACGTGCACTGTGTGAAAAAGAAGAAAACCTGATCAATACAATGAATCAAATTTGTGACGTGTGAAAAGTGAACAATTATCTGGCAGTTTGATCACATCGAAAGCAAGGATTTCCAACCCATGAAATATAATATTGCTCCACTCTGTTCATAGCAGGTTTATTCATAATATCTGGAAACTGGAAACGGCTCAGGTCTCCCTCAACTGAGGAATGGATAAAGAAAATATGGTTCATATATGCAATGGAATACTACTCAGCTATTAAAAACAAGTGTGTCATGAAATTTACAGGCAAATGGATGAAGCTAGAAAATATTATCCTGAGTGAGGTAACTCAGCCCCAAAAGGACCTATAAGTGGATTTTAACCATAAAGATAAACATGCTATAATCCACAGACCCAAAGAAGCTAAATAACAAGGAGGCCCAACTGAGGATGTTTGAATCTTACTCAGAGGGTAAGTAAAATAGTCATGGATGTGGATAGAGGGAGGGCACTGGGTGGGAGACGGGATGGGAAGGGGAACTGTAGGGGGATTAGGTGTGGGGAGAGAGGGCAAAGAGAGTGAATGGAAATCAGTGGCTGGGCTGTACAGGGGCTTAAACTTGCCAGAGACCTGAGATGGGGGAGGCTCCAGAGAGTCTACGAGGGTGACTCTCCCTGAGACTCCTAGCAGTGGGGCATATGGAGTCTGAAGTGACGGACTGCCACTTATACTCAGGCAGGACTCCCGGTGGAAGGATAAGGATACCAACACACCCATAAAAACCTTCAACCCAAAATGTGTCCTACCTACACGATGTGCAGGGACAAAGACAGAGCAGAGCCTGAGAAAGCAGACAACCAATAACCGGCCGAACTTAAGACCCATCCCATGGGCAAGAACCAATCCCTCACACTATTAATGATACTCTGTCATGCTTGCAAACAGCAGTCTAGCATAAGTATCCTCTGAGAGATTCTACAAAGCAGCATACCAAAACAGATGCCGAGACTTCCAGCTGAATATTGGACAGAGTTTGGGAAGTCATGTGTAAGACTTGTGGGAAGGATTAAGGGACCAGGAAGGGATAGGAACTCCACAGGAAGACCAATAGAGTCAGCTGACCTAGACCCTTGGGGGCTTCCAGAGATTGAACTACCAATAAAAGAGCATACATGGGCTGGATCTATCCCCAACCCCTGCACATATGTAGCAGATATGCAGCCAGGTCTTCATGCAGGTCCCCCAATAACTGGAGCAGGTGCTGTCCCTGACTCTGTTGCCTGCTTGTGGATCTTGTTCCCCTAATTGGGCTGCCTTGCCTGGCCTCAGTGGAAGAGGATGTTCCCAGTCTTGCAGTGATTTGATGTGCCAGGGTAGGTTGGCATTCAAATAAGACTTCACTTTCTCAGAGGAGAAAAGGAGAGGGAATGAGGGGAGGGTCTGTGTGAGGGGGAACTGGGAGGAAGAAGGGGGCTGTGATCAGGATATAAATAAATAAATAATAAATAAATAAATAAATAAATAAATAAATAAGGAAAACTGGCCCTGAAACAGCTCGGGGGGGGGGATAAATTATAATATGGACAGAAGTTAAGAAAGATCACAGCTGGGCGGTGGTAATGCACGCCTTTAATCCCAGCACTTGGGAAGCAGAGGTAGGTGGATTTCTGAGTTCGAGGCCAGCCTAGTCTACAGAGTGAGTTTCAGGATAGCCAGGGCTATACAGAGAAACCCTGTCTCAAAAAACAAAAAAACAAAAAAAACAAAAAAACAAAAAACAAAAAACAAAAACAAAAACAAAACCAACATCAAAAAATAAAAGATCACAGAACAAGAGAACCTATTTGTGGTGCCTAAAGTCAACAAGAGATGCATGAAATACTCAAGGAAGTCTTGACAGTTGGAAATGAAAGGCATCCTCATAGAAAAATAGGAAAAAGATGCAAACAGAAGAGGCAATCCAAAAGGTAGCCCAGAAAGCAAGTACAGAGATGCCCATCCTTCAGAATCCAGGTCCATTACCTCCACAAGGACTCATGGCTCCATGTCTAGGAAGCTGCTGATCTCAGGATGAGCTCTGCAAGGAATGTGGATCTGGGACATTTGTGCACTGTGACACTGGTCACAGTGAAATAAGCAGCAGCCGCTGTAGCAACCATCTGACTCTTCTTAGTCATAGCAAGCACATGAGTCCTGTGATCCTACAGTGTCACCCCAGATACAAATCCCCTAGTCTCCGATAGATATGTGTGGGTGGTTCTCACAGGGGCAGCTTCCAGTTGAGGGTTGTCAAGGGCAGTAGGGCAGATACCAGACTTGGAAAGTGGATAGTTTATTTGGCATAGACTGTTCTGGAGTTAGAAGCCATGACCTTCATCAGTGTGGATGGTTGTTACTCAGTGAAGATGCTAAGGGACAGAATAAGAGATTTGGCCAAGTACCATCTTCAGCAAATAAAAGCACATGCACACTCACTATGGATGCACATTCTCTCAAGAATGAATACAAAGAATAGCAAGCAAAATGGGAAGTAGTTCAGAAGTATTCCCTGTGGTAGAGGGGGGAGTGATGGTGGGGACTAAGAATAAACCAAAGCAGGCAGGAAGAAAAAGAGAGAAGGCCGTATGCATGGATACATTCTACACACACACACACACACACACACACACACACACACACACATGCACACATACACACATGCACACACACGCACACACACACACATGCACACACACACACTCACAAACGCACACACGCACACACGCACATAGTCACATACACATTCACAAGCACACCCGTGAACTCACATGTGCATGCTTACAAACACACTCACATACACACATGCACATATGTACATATGCTTATACTCATAAACACACTCCCAAGCACTCACACATGTGTGTATATAAAAGCACACACTCACATGCACTAACTCACACAGGCACACATGCACTCACAGTCACATACAAGTACACACACACACACATGCACACACATGCACACACACACACTCACACACACACATGCACACATGCACACATGCACATAATCACATACACATTCACGAGCACACCCGTGAACTCACATGTGCATGCTTACAAACACACTCACATACACATATGCACATATGTACATATGCTTGTACTCACAAACACACTCCCAAGCACTCACACATGTGTGTATATAAAAGCACACACTCACATGCACTAACTCACACAGGCACACATGCACTCACAGTCACATACATACACACACACACATGCACACACACACTCACACACACACATGTACACACATGCACACACATGCACACACACGCACACACACACACGTACACTAACATGCACACATGTGCACACACTCACACACACACACATGCACACACGCACACATGCACATAATCACATACACATTCACGAGCACACCCGTGAACTCACATGTGCATGCTTACAAACACACTCACATACACATATGTACATATGTACATATGCTTGTACTCACAAACACACTCCCAAGCACTCACACATGTGTGTATATAAAAGCACACACTCACATGCACTAACTCACACAGGCACACATGCACTCACAGTCACATACATGTACACACACACACACATATACTTACAAATATAGTCGTTCTCAAGCACAGTCAGACACAATCTGTAGTCATAATCATAAGGGAATAACCCACTCCTGTATGGTGACTAAATAGATTAAGACTGTATGGAAATTTTGTAGATGTTTACCACAGGGTGTTAGATCTTTAAAAAACAAAAACAAAAAACAAAATGAAAGTTGTATCACAGTGTCAGTAGAAGTGCTTTTTAAAACCACACACACACACACACACACACACACACACACACATATACACATACACGGGTGTGTGTAGGAGGTGAAGGATCAGAAGGGCAAAGTTACAAAACCTGAGGCCGTTCTGTGAAGAGGGTGAAATCATGAAACACTTGCACCCTCTGTGTCTACACGCTGAGAATACTTTCATGTTCAGTGTCTCCGCTCTGTAGTTGGTATGTTACCTTTTTTTTTTTTTAATAGTACACAGATTATTTACAGGAAAAAAAAAAGAATGTTCTTTAACTATTTTATTTATTCTTTGGCAATTGCATACATGTATATAATGTAATCATACCCCCACCATGTTACCTTCTCTTAGCCCCTCCCATTCCCATTTAATTCTTTCTTCTTCCCAACAAACCCTCCTCCTACTTCCATGTCTTTTGTATGTGACTGAGGTGGTCTGAATGAGAATGCTCCTCATAGGCTCACATGTTTGAATACTTGGTCCCCAACTGGTAGAACTGTTTGGGAAGAATTGGGAGGTGTGGCCTTGTTGGAAGTTTATCACTGTGGGTGGGCTCTGAAATTTCAAAAGCCCATTCCCAGTTAGCTCTTTCTGCCTTGTGCTTATAGACAGGGATATATGCTCTCAGCTACAGCTCAGCACCATGCCTGCCTATCTGCTGCCATCTTCCCCACCATAATGGTCATGGGTTCTAACTCCCTGGAACCATGAAACCCAAATGAAACACTTTTGTTTGCTAGCTGCCTTGGTCATGGTGTTTTGCAATGGCAATTGAAAAATAATTGAGACAGTGACTCACTATATTTAATTAGGGTTTTCATGTGCATATTTGGATGTGGTGTTATTTATAGAGTGTGGTACCTTCTCAGTGACTACATACTGAAGATAAATGACTCTCTGCCCCATCCATGATGTTATGTCGATGGGCAAAGAGCACACATTTTACCCGAGCCTTATGGGAACTTGCCCAAGTCAAACTAACTGGCAAGTTGTTCAGTTCTTCAGTAGGAATGCTGATTTTCATATTTCTAAGTAACATAGTTCTGTGCCGTGGCTTAGCTGGTAAAGGTGAGCTTAGCTCTCTGGCTGGCAAGGGGGGGCTAACAGAGTGTTTTGAAGTTTGGAATTATGTTTATGGAAATCTTAAGGCTTCCTTGAATGAGTCCATTAAAAACTTTAAATCTGGAGGTAAGGGGAAGGCTCAGTTGAAAAAGTGCTGTTAAGCATAAGGATCTGAGTTTGATTCCCCCAAGGTACAAGTTTAAAAAGCAAGCAGCAGTATTCCCAACCCTGGGGAGATAGGGACAGGAAGATCCTTGGGTTTGCTGACCAGCCAGCAAGCCAATCTGTAGCTACTATTTTTCAAATCCTACTTTTAATGATGGTTCTTAAATGCTTTATCCTCCCTTCTGGCCCACCACCCACCAGAGGTAGAGGAAAAGAAGGATTATTAGGATACAAAGGAAGTGGACCTGTTTAGAAATGGTTCTTTGGGGCAAATCCCATCTGTGTTGTCAGGAAATCAACAGTTCAATTCACAGATTAGCAGAGGCAGCTCACAAACACTTCATGTATATACCAGCAGTCCAGTTCAGTAGTGTTGAGATAGCAGCAGTGGTGGAACAACCTAACAGGAACAACCAGGCCTCGGCCAAATTGGCACAAGTCAGCAGGAGGAGTTCAGATCAGCAAAGACAGCAGAAGTTCTCTGCTGTGCCTTTCTCAATGAAGCAATGATGATTGAAGACTCCAGACCAAGATCCATTGGGTCCTGTGTATACTCCCGTCAAACATCATGGTGTCCTCTACAGGTCTTGTCTCAGCACATGAGTCTGTCTTAGCAAAACTCCACGTGAGTGTGTATCAGCTGATATCATTCTGCCAATTGGCTGAGTCCACAGAAGCGGCAAGAAGCCGCCAGCCCACCCCCAGAAGTTTTTTGGTGTGTTTCTCTCTATGGAGTTCCGACAAAAGGAACTCAACTACAAAATGTAAGGCAAACTGATACATGGTTGTCACTAGGCAAGAATCCTTCATCACTCATCCTTTCACATGCTGGCTTTTGCAGAGCATCCTTTCACCTGTGTCCACTTCAGGAAAACACTCCTTCACTTGTTTGGCCCAGCAAAACACCATCCTACACAACTGACTTTCCAAAGAATCCTTAAGTTTCCACTCCACCAATCAGTAAACTGCAGGTTCCAGTGACTGACCTGTTCTCAAGAAATAAAGTAGAGAGATGGCTCAGTGGTTAAGAACACTTGTTAATTTTGCAGAGGACCTGGTTCATTTCCCAGAAGCCCCACAGTGATTCAAGACCAATGCTAGCTCCAGTTTCAAGGAATCCCGTGCCCTATTCTAACCTCCACAAGTACCAGGCACACACACATGGTACACATATGTACATGCAGGTAAAACACTCACACACAAAAATAAATAAATTGAAAAAATTAAAAATAAAGTGGAAAGCAATTGAAGAAGACACCTGACACTGAACGTGTCTGAATATACACATGAACACATACACAGACAAAAAGAAAAACCCAAAACATTCACATGGAATGGTTACCGTATTTCCAAGACTTGGCCAATGTAAGAAGTGACTCATGTGGATTTTCCCTTTTTCCTTGTTTAAATTTCTACCATGATGATCCTCTAGTATCCTCAAGGACTGTGTTCTCAAGAGATTGTGCTGCAGTGTCTGCCTTCTCTCTTCACTGGTGACAATCCCAAAGGTGAACAAAGGCCATTTCCACAGGAAGACATGAAGCTAAAGTGAAGGAGATAGTGGCCAGAGATGGCTTCAGAATGATCAAACACCCCAGCGTGGTTCAGACTCACAGCTCAGACTATTTTATCACTTTCTAGTTTAAATTCTAGCAGTTATTTACAGAGATGTATAAAGCATGCATTATGAATGAAGACAAAACGGTGGGATTTAATTTGCCAGAGCTCCTTCCACAGAAGCTATCTACACCCCAGACATCCACTTTCCCCAGCAAGGAATCCCCAGAGAAAGTGAGAAACCTTAGCTCTCATCGACAGAGGCAAATCATCAGAAACAGTCCCTGTAACAGAAGGGAGCTGTGTTTCTTCTTCAGCCCCCCTCCCTGTTCCTTCCTACCCCTGATTTCCCTTGTTCCTATCTCTTAAGTCATATACTGAAAAGATGTCTCTGGATCTTATCAAACATCTATGGTTTTCCTTTGCCTCTGTAACTGTCAGAAAAAAAGAAAGTGCATAGCAGTTATCTACCTAAGATCCTGTATTTCACCTTTACTATCAGTGTGCTACACTATCCTAGATCTAACCCTTCATAGCAATAAAAAGAAAACCTTTTAAAGGAATTGATTGGTCATCACTTCCTATTTTTCAAGAGAGGACAAGGTCTCCCCATTTATTACAGAATAATCTTTCTCAGGACAAAGTGTATGATATGATATGCTAAAACATGTTCTCAGTCATTTATCAGAAGTAATAGTGGTGAGCACATAAAGGAGTTTTGGATGCTTCCCAGTGAGGTTGGAGGGGAGTAGATCAACCAGCCATCTCACAGAGAAACCCAAAAACATTGCAGCCAGAGATAGTGGTGCATGCCTTTAATCCCAGCATCCAAGAGGCAGAGACATAAAAGATCTCTGTGAATTAAAGGCCAGCTTGATCAATATAGTGAATTCCAGGTCAGCCATGGCTACATAGACAGACCCTGCTCCAACCCCAACACACACACACACACACACACATACACACACACACACACACAAGGGGTGGGAGAGAGAGAGAGAGAACAAGAGACGGAGAGAGGGGTGTTGTGTTTCAATGGGTCACTCAATCAGGACAGCAAAGAAATACTTCATCACATTCATCTTTCCTTTTTTTTTTTTTTTTCAAGACAGGGTTTCTCTGTATAGCCCTGGCTGTCCTGAAACTCACGCTGTAGACCAGGCTGGCCTCGAACTCAGAAATCTGCCTGCCTCTGCCTCCCAAGTGCTGGGATTAAAGGTGTGCGCCACCACTGCTGGCTATACAACATTTTTTTTATTAAGGAAAAGATGTCCAGAAACAGGGAGAGGATGGGAAGCAATAGAGCTATGCGTTTGGAGATACTTAAGTTGGAATTCTATCCAGAAAGCTACCACTATATAGCAGCATGCAATCTCTCCATTTGCTCACTTGCTCTGAAATATTGGAAGAGTGGGAATAAGTGTAGGGTAAAGATAGAAAAGAGGTGACAGGTTCTACCAGAAAGGGTTGTTCTAAAATCTTAAATATAGTCTAGTGCAAACTACACACAGAAGTATTGTGATGACAAACCTTGGTTGTCACTTAACATTCCTAGGAGAAGAGAACCTCAGTTGAGGAATTGCTCCTATTAGATTGGCCTATGGAAGATTTTCTTGATTGCTAAATAATATAGGAGGGTCCAGCCCACTGTTGGCTGTGCCAACCCTGGGAAGATGGGACTTGTCTATATAAGGAAAGGCAGCTGGGTAAACAGTCCTAAACATTGCTCCATGGTTTCTGCTTAACTTTCTGTCTTCAGGTTCCTACCCTGAGTTGCTGCCTTAGGAGTCCTTCATAACCTGCAAGCCAAAGAAATCCTTTCCTTCTCGAGTTGCTTTGGCCCATGATGCTTACCACAGCAACCAAAACCAAACTAGGACAGCATCATCTGAGAAGAAAATACCAGCTTCATTTTTTAACTATTTGTGTGGGTGGTATTGATACAAGTGTTTGGATCAGGGGTTCTTAAAGTGCATTTTGGGGACCCTCTAGGTGTAGCTGGTCTATGCTACTTTGTGGGTTCTTCCTTTTCCCATTCTTTATCCCACCAGTTTCACCTCCTAACCCTAGATAGGAGAGAAACAAGGAGAGAGTGGAGAAAGAAGAATTAGGAAAGTCTCTGAATCTAATTTCTCTCTTTTTATTTCTTTTTTGACCACAGCCATTAACAAATCACAACCTACATACCTACCAACCAACTCCACCCATCTCCCCTATTAGGGCCCTAGCATTTATATACCCTCTGAAAAGTTCTCAGAATTCCAAAGGTCACATAATTGCAGAAACTATCTGCAGCTGGCAAAACCATGCCTCAGCCAGAGCATGAAGCAAATCATAGTCAGCTGCAGTCAAAACCAGCCCCATATCTAACACCTGGGTTTAAAATAAAAACATGTTCTTAGAATATTTCTGCTTTTAAAGAAACCAAAATTCCAGGCTGGTGATATAGCTCAGTGGTTAAGAGCAGTGACTGTTCTTCCGTAGGTCCTGAGTTCAAATCCCAGCAACCACATGGTGGCTCACAACCATCCATAGTGAGATCTAACACCCTCTTCTGGTGTGTCTGAAGACAGCCACAATATACTTACATATAACAGTAAGTAAATCTTAAAAAAATTAAAAGAAAAAAGAAAAAGAAACCAAAATTCCAAAATTGTCACTACACCTAGGAGTCCCGAGAGTGTTAGAGTTACGATAATGATGTTATTTGCCATTTCCATTGCCATTACCCTGGTAAGTTTTGTCAAGTTGACCCAATCTGAAATCATTTGAGAAGAAACCTTAATTAAGAAAATACTCCCACCAAATAGGCCTGTGGGACATTTTCTTTATTAATAATTGATGTGGAAAGACCCATCCCACTGTGAGCAGTGGCACCTCTAGAGGGGTGCTAAAAGAAGCCAGGGTGAACAAGCCATGAGGAGCAAGCCGGTAAGCAACATTCCTCCATGGCCTCTGCATCAGCCCCTGCCTCCACGTTCCTGCCCTATTTGAGTTCCTGTGATGATTGCCCACAGTTGATGGACTATGGAATATGGAACTATAAGCTGAAATAAGCCCTTTCCTCCCCAAATTACTTTTGGTTGTGGTGTTTTATCACAGCAATAGACATTACTGAAATCTTAGAAGGGTCATGCCTTAGCAGAAAAAAAGAATGTGTCTCAGAGGATTGACCATAATATTAAGGAAATATCTAAACAGAACTGCCCTAGGAAAGTAGAAAACCAAATATGGATAAGTTCAATGGATCAATAATTTAACTGTCTGCTACAAGGAAGCTGAGCACTCGTCAAAGAATTACAGAAGAGTCTGCTTTCTACACATTGTATCAATAATTCACAGTATCCACACACAGTAACAAGTTACACAAAATCCAACAATCAAGACAGAAATCCATGGAAAGAAACAGAGCCTCAAACAATAGGGAAACATTGGACTCAGAAAATAGACATTGAAAGTAGCTACGGCAGCAAGATTCAGAGGCACATACCTATAGACCCAGCTTGCTGGAGTCTGAAGAAAGAGGCTGTGGGTTTCAGAGAAGCCTCAGCTATACAGAGAGACCTAGCCTCAAAAATAAACCAAAATTACAAAACATAGTAAAACTAGCAACTATGACCAATACCAGAATGGGTAAAATGTGAGGAATTGAAAAAGAAGCACAAAGACGGTGAAAAGAACTGAAAACTCTAGAGTTGGAAAACAGGAGTTAGCGGAGACTGAAGGAAGGTGGGTCACACTCAGCAGAATGCATGTGATGAAAGAAAGGCTTAGTGCGGCCAAAGACACGCAGTAGAAACCACACAAGCCAAAGCACAGGCAGAAACACTGTGAATCAGTCTCAGTGGCCTGTGGGCTAGAATACAGCAGTAGAATCCACTCACATGCTGAATCCCAGAAAACATTACATGATGCAAAATACATTTGAAGAAATATTAACTAACTTGTTTTCAAGTCTTATGGTAAATACAGAAATAGCAACTCATAAACCTAAGATATATAATGAATGCCCAAGGCAATTCATAAGAAAATAAGCACATCTATCCTTATTATAAATAAGCAAATAAACATAAAATCTTAAGACAACTATATAAGTGTTAGCCCACACTCTGAATAGGATGAGACTTGTAAGTCCAAATTCTGACTCTACCTTTATTAGCTGAGAGAATACCAATACAATACCTCATCTTTCTACACATCATGCTCCTTGTCTAAGAAATGGGGAGGTCAATCATGCTGGTCAGGGTTCTCTAGAAGAACAGAAGCCATTAAATTAATTCATTAAATCAGATTCCACTGGAATAGTAACAGCAGCGACTACTGTCTCTTGCCTGAGAAGCTGAGAACCCAGTAGTTGCTCAGTCCCTGTGGCTAGGTGCCTCAGCTGTCCCAGTATGGCACCTCCAACCCAGGGAGTTCACAGGAAGCTGTTGTCTTTAGTCAACACTGGAGATAATGCAGCAACAGGGTAATCGACTCAGTGGCAAGAGGAAGACCCAGTGAGCGAAAGGCTACTAAGCTCCCTTCTGCCATGGCCTTTTCTCCTGAGCTTCTTTCTACTATAATGTGCCACCCTCATTTTTGGTGGGTCTTCCCATGTCAATAAGGGCAATCAAGACAACTCCTCAGCTGCAGTTTCTTTTTCAGGTGATTCTAGTTTGTGGCAAATTGACAGTAAAATCAGCAGTTGCAATAATCTAAGTAGATTAGGTTTTTTGAGAATCAAGTAAATTCATGTGTGTATAGCATGGTACGTGGTTGGCATCCAGCTCCTGTTAGGCAATTGTAATCTACCATTATTTAACACTCTTCTGGAACTGTCTGTTGTTGCTATGAGAAAATAGGGAGAAATAAAACATATACCTATTTAAAAAGAAGACAACAGAGAATTGATTTTAGAGATGGCTATAAATCTTACATGAACTCAGAAATAAATCAAAGCTTCGGATGGCTCAGCTTGTGGGTGGGTCCTGGATTTGATGATCAGCACTACAAAAAAAGAAAGACAAAAAAATCTATAATCTACTAAGATTACCAACTGAAAGATAGCATGTCTGTGGTTTTTAGTACGTAGTTAAAAACAAAAGATGGTTTAAAAATGGTTAGGGTATAAAGCAGTGGCTCTCAACTTCCTAATGCTGCGACCCTTTAATACAGTTTCTCATGTTGTAGTGACCCCTAAACATTTTGTTGCTATTATTATTTGTTGTAAATTTTCTACTGTTATGAATTGTAATGTGCAGGATATGATATACAGAATATCTGATATGCATATTGACCCATAGGTTGAGAACTGCTGGTTTAGAGGAATATATGGGAAACTACATTATCAAAAATATAAGGCTTAAGAATAGGAGCTTGTTGTGGTGGCTTGTGCCTATAATCTCACACTCAGAAGAATGAGGCAGAAGGATCGTCATGAATTTGATGCCAGTCTGAGCTACAGAGTGAATCCTGTCACCTGTCTCAAACAACCAAAGAACAAAAAGAAAAAGAAACACATGAAGTGGAAGTTTCTGGTCGTGTCATGTGATGCAGACTCACGTGGTGTTTTGCTGAGTTAAGACCCGTGGGAGCATAGCCGGCAGTGGTACAGGCCTATAATCCCAGCACTTGGGAGGCAGAGGCAGGCAGATTTCTGAGTTTGAGGCCAGCCTGGTCTACAGAGTAAGTTCCAGAACAGCCAGGGCTGCACAGAGAAACCCTATCTCGAAAAAAAAAAAAAAAAAAGACCCGTGGGAGGACACATGATGTTTGGAGAGAGTATAAATAGGACTCAATGGAGTGATGGGGCGCTTGCATAGCTAGCCTGGCAATGGTTCGTAGGTCTCTAGTCTTCTCTTCCTTGAGAGAGGCACAGCAGAGAACTTCTCCTGGCATCCCAGCTGGTTGTGGTGGCTCCCACTGACTGGTGTTGATTCAGCAGAGGCCTGACTATTTCTGTTGGATCATGTCACCCACTGCTGCAGATTCGTGTTTGGTATCCTGAGACTGCTGAACTGGACTGCTGGTATCCAGAGAATGAAATTGTCCCCAAAGAACTATTTCTAGACAAGTTTATATCTGCCTGTCCTATTTACCATCTTTTTGCCTCTATCCTTGGACCATGGGCTAGAAAGGGGTTGGGAGGTGGATGGTCACAAGTGTTTGATAATCCTTATTAAAGTATGTTTTGAAAAAAATCTGAGCCTACAAACACTGTTTTGTTTCTCAGATGTATATGGTAGTTTATTTTGAAACTTGAAAAGCAATTTTAAAAATTATTCAGAAGAAGACATTTCAGAGAACAACAGGAAAAAAGGTAGAGTTAGAAAACTAATAATGATCTCTTTGTCTTGGCACACACGAGAACCAGGATGCTGGCGCAGCCAGGGCCAGAAGAGCAAACCAAAGTAAGATGTAGAAAAGCACACCCGTAATCCCAGCACTTGGGAGGCAGAGGCAGGCGGGAAGATTTCTGAGTTCGAGGCCAGCCTGGTCTACAGAGTGAGTTCCAGATTGGCCAGGACTATACAGAGAAACCCTGTTTTTAAAAACCAAAAAGAAGGAGGAGGAGGAGGAGGAGGAGGAGGAGGAGAAGAAAAGAAGAAGAAGAAGAAGAAGAAGAAGAAGAAGAAGAAGAAGAAGAAGAAGAAGAAGAAGAAGAAGAAGAAGAAGAAGAAGAAGAAGAAGAAAAGCACACCTGTGGTGACAAAAGGAAACAGCACTTCAATATGGCCCCTGAAGTCAATGGCCAGGGACTAGATCCCTCTGTTGCTATGCACCCTGGAAAAATTGGCCAGCATCTGTCCCCTGCCTTGGTGTCCTGCCAGCTGTACACACTGAGGATGTATCAGAGCATTCAATGCAAAATCGTAACAAAAACTATAAAACCGCTAGAATTAAACAGCAGGGAAGAGGCTCATAGGCTTGGACACCACTCTTCTCAGTATAAACACCAAGAGGAAACCTGTTGATACAGAAGATTGAAGATTTCATTACATAGATGTATTTAAGTTCTTTCGTGTCAAAGGACATCATAAACAAGATTAAAGGCAAACACTAAATCGATCACAAGATTTGTGAGACATATGACAACTGCTGTTAATTTGCAAAAACAACAGTGTCAAACTAATGACAGAATGGGTGAGAGGCTGGAACATGCTCTTGACACTAGCACAAGTGGCTTGGAAATAAAATCTAACTCAGAAATGCTCGAAAAGTAGAAGAAAGGGTCTGCAGAAACAACCTGGTGGTTAAAAGAACACTGGCTGCTCTTGTGAAGCCCAACTTCAGTTCCCAGGACCCAAGGCAGGCACCTCCAAGCTACCTGTAACTCCAGAGGATCCAATGCCCTCTTCTGGCCCCCATGGCTGTCTGCACTCACACATGCATGCGTGCATGTATACACACACACACACACACATAAAACACATGCACTCAAGCATGCATGCACGCATGTACATATATTTTAAAATAAAAATGAATCATTTTAAAAGAAATTATCATTAAAATAACTATAAGACAGCCTTCTATATAAAGTGGAAAAAGAATAATAAAACATACAGTCACAAGTAGAGGTTCCAGTCACTTCCATCTTAAGCTGCTGAGAGTCAAGCTACTAAAACGCTGTCAGAGGAGAATCATACGCAAGTGCACTGATGACAGTGTATCATTTACCGACTATAGTGAGCATCACCAATACTGGTACTGTTTCCTCAGCAAGCAGGATATTGGACCAGGAGTGATGCTGCACACCTTTATTCCAGTACTCAGGAGGCAGAGGCAGGCTGATGTTCTGTGAGTTCAAGGCCAGCCTGGTCTACATAGGAAGGACCTGTCTCCAAAAAATATATATAATATACATATAGTGTGTACATACATATATTTATATTGACCTATACACATACATACATATATATTGGTTATTGACCTATATGATATAAATTTCTATAACTAGGAAGTATTCATTCATCTCTGACCATGGGCCTTTTAAGGATTACTCAGCATTACTCCCAGCTTTACATAGGTTCTGAGAAGTGGGCAGCCAGTGCTCTACCCACGGAGCCAACTCCCCAGCCCTCTGAAGGCTCCTTACAAAAGGATCCCAGACTTTATCTTCATCATTAAAGTATTTGGATTTCCTGGTGATCTTTTCACTGGATGTCAGGTATATTTTCTTTAGAGATCATCCATTTCATTCTTGTAGCCAAATCGATTACCATAAGACGAAGCTGAGGCTCCTCGGGGTGCCGTCAGTCTTGGCTCCATAACCTGTGTGTATACAAGTTCTGTGAATGCATTTTCGTTCATCCCCCTGGCCTAAGCTAGCAGGTTGATTGCTCCACTGAGCTGACAGAGCTCTCTCTCTCTCTCTCTCTCTCTCTCTCTCTCTCTCTCTCTCTCTCTCTCATGTTCACTCACTAATAACCTCATTTCCCAATTTATCAATTTTTCACTTGTCTGTTTTTGTACCTCTACTTTCCTAAGACATGTGAATTCTTTCTTAAAAACACTTTGCTTCTAGTGTAGTTTTAGGCTCAGTACAAAATGCAGGTTCATTTTTTTTTTTTTTTTTTTTTTTTTTTTTTTTTTGGATCCTTGAGTGTTTTTATCTAATCAGGCACTTAACAGAAAACAGAGCCTCCAGGTTTTGCTGTTTCTATAGATTTTGAAGCCATATTTTATTACAGTTATTTTGTAGCTATTCAATCTAGAGTTTGAAGAAACATTTTGTTTCCTCTTCTGTTCAAAAAAGTGGCCTACATGGGGAGTTTGGGAGTTTGGTTTAGAGAATTTAGAATTGTTCCTTTTGTATTTTTATTACTGGCTAGGAGATAGATTGGCAAAAACCATGGTATTTTTTTTCTTCTTTGTGGATCAGGAACAGTTTTGTTGGCTTCACTGTAAGTTGTCCCCAGTGCTGGTGGTCCGTCTGAGAGTGTTCAGTGTCACAGGGATGTCCTCATCCTTTAGATCTGTGCCCTGAAGCATGTTACTCCACGTTCCTCATTCTCTTTCTTCCTTTCCAACTTAGTTTCCATAGAAGAGTTTTAAAGTCTTCCTCCTCATTTTATTTCCATTTGTTTTTCTTAAATGCCTAGTGACTCCACTTCATGTATTTCAGTGATAATACATCAGCTAGTAAGGGCTGCAATTTTATCTTAACTATATGCTATATTGTTGGTGTTGATAAAGTCGCTGACATTGTAACAGTGTCTTTAAAAAAATAAACATCTCAAAAGTCTTTCGAAAATAAATTGTCCATACTCTTAGAAATAAAATAACAAGGATGCATTCCCGTAATCCCAGCTACTTGGAAGGGTGAGTAAGCAAGATTGCAAGCTCAGGATCATTCTGTACAATTTAGTGAGACCCTGTCTCAAAATAAAAGTAAAAGAAGGATAGGGGTGTAGCTCAGTGGCAGAGGACTTGCCTAGCTAGCACATGTGTGGACCTGGATTTAATCCTTAGTATTGCAAAAATATATATGCTTGGAAGATAATATATATAAGTGGAAGATCAGGAATATAGCACAATTCATAGAGCATGTGTGAGATCCTTGGTTCAATCCCCAGCACCAATCACCACCATTGCCATCACTGCCTTTACTGCCACATCACCATCAACACCATCATCACCAACATTGTTATCATCATCGTCATCATAAATAACATATACTGTAACCCCTGGCAACAGGCAAAACGATACCTTGGCAGTGGTGGTGTTATGATAATCAGTCAAGGGCAGAGCAGATGGCAATCTTTTGTTCATCCTAGCTTGATGCCTGGCTTGGTGGCCAAAGCAGTTTTATGCCTAGGACTCATAAAAATAAAATCAAATCAAATCAAACCCAGGCAGCATAGCATGGAAGGAGGAAGACAGACAGAGACCTGTGGACTACTATGTGCCCACAGACCTGTTCTCCAGTGCACAACACAGGTCAGACATAGATACCTGCTTACCAACATGCCACACAGCATGGATGGAAGATGTCATCCCCAAGGGCCTGCCAGCCACGTGGCCAGCCTGCAGCTGGAGCCACCACAATGTGTAAGTCTGTGGTGGTCAGATGAGAGAGAAAGAAAAGAGGAGCAGCTTGAGTATTACTTCTTCAAAAAAAAAAAAGTATTACACCTTTCTTCAAAAGATGGAACTAGAGTCTTGAGGGTGGAGAGGAGTAGCCTGCTGTGAGTGGACAGCAGTGCCATCTGGGGCCATGGTGAGATCTGAACTGCTGCTGAGGGCCATGTCAGTGTCTGTGGCTACACAGTAGCAGGGGTCAATGATGTCTATGGCTCATATTACCACTAGAGAGCGAGGGGACTTCCCTGGTCAGGGCAGCCATTGAGGGCTACCTAGATATCCAGGGGCTGTGCAGAACTGTCGCTGCCCCTCACTGGATGCATTGCTCTAAAGAGCTGGTTCCATCTCTCAGTGCTGGCAGCATTCAGGAGAGCCTGCCTTGTGCCTCACCCAGACAGCACTGTGGAGCTGTCCCTGATGGCAGGGATGTGGGTAAGCCATGAGTTGGGGAGATGTGACCAGGGCATGAGTTGGGAAGAGCTGACTCTGCCACTTTTCTGCCATGGGGTGATACAGGTGCAGAGCTGATGCCTGCCATCTGCCCCTCACCACCTCTAGCAGTCGAGAAAGCTTCCCACAGGGTTATGAGCTCAGGAGAGCTAGCCCTGCCCCTCAACAGCTGCAGCACTTGGAAGAGTGGACCCTGAACCTTGTCTGGACAGCACAGCACTGCTGATGCTGGTGGTGGTGGAGATGCAGAGGCAGCCTGGCATGTGGGTAGGGATAATACCCTCTCCCCTTCGCTCCCCACCTCCACCCCACCCCCACCTTCAGTAGGCAGGAAAGCTGGCCCTGAGGGTGGGAGAGCAGGAGAGCTAGGCCTGCTCCTTTATCAGCTGCAGCACTCAGGAGAGCAGGCACTGCACCTCACCTGGGCAACAGAGTGAAGCTGGCCCTGATGGCAAAAGCATGGGAGAGTCAGGCCCAAGGGTGTGAGATCAGAAGAGCTGACCCAGGCCCCCACAGGCTGCGGCACTTGGGAGAGTGGGCCCCACACCTGACTGAGCAGAACAGTAGAGCTGGCTCTGGAGTATGGGTGCTGGTAAGTCCTCCCTGAGGGCATGGGAGCAAGAGAGCTAGCTAGCCCTGCCTCCTGCTTATGTAGGCACTGGGTGGCCTAGTCAGACAGTGCTGGAGAGCTCGCCCTAGTGGTGTGCATAAGGGAGAGACAGTGTCTGCACACTATCTGACCAGCTCTGCTACCATCCATGGCCAGATCTAGGTCTCTAAGATGGCCCACCCCAAAATCTATATCATCTAAGAATGGTTGGGATATGTGAAAGGGTCAGTCCTGCTGTTCCAAAGTTGCAGGATCTCCATGACACAGGGGAACAATGGGCTAATTGGAAGGGGTCCCGATGAGGATCCAATGTTGACGGTGTCACAGAAGCCAGAGATCTCAAACCAGACCAATGACTCATTGCAATGAACACTTGCAAGTAAAGATGTGTGGACAGAGAGGTGTACTGTGCACACACTGTGACATACTACAGCTTCCACGGTGAGATGTTTTCTATGTTTTGTTTTGTTGTTGTTGTTGTTGTTGGTGGTGGTGGTGGTGGTGGTGGTGGTGTGTGTGTGTGTGTGTGTGTGTGTGTGTGTGTGTGTGTGTGTATGTGTGTGTGTGTGTGTGTTTTGGGGGTGGGTAAATTGCAAGGACAAAGGACAGATGAGGAGAAAGGGGGGTAAACAGGACTGAGTTATATGATATGAAAGATTCAATAAGTTTTTTAAAAGAGAAAGAAAGGTACTGGTTCTTGTAACACATTTTAGC
The DNA here is from genome assembly GCF_008632895.1 of Mastomys coucha. Taxonomy (NCBI): domain Eukaryota; kingdom Metazoa; phylum Chordata; class Mammalia; order Rodentia; family Muridae; genus Mastomys; species Mastomys coucha. Next base: position 122,473,660 of record NW_022196904.1, on the reverse strand, counting down.
TTAAGAATTTGTTGTTGCTAGCATTTAATGATGTGGATTTCATTGGGCCTTTTAAAATAATTACTATTTTATGAGTGTGTTTGTGTATTTTGTGTGTGCATGCATGTTGTATCATGTGTGTGTATATCATAGAACATGTATGGGGTCAGTAGACAGCTCTCAGGAGTTGGGTCTCTCTCTCTTTTCCCCCTTCTGTGAATTCCGGGGATAGAACCCAGGTTATCAGGTTTGTGCACCATGGCTTTGCATGCTGGGCCATCTTACCTGGAACATTTTCTTTTCTTGAGCCAGGGTCTCACTGTGTAGTTCTGGCTGGCCGGGAACTCTATAGTGTTAGTGTAGTTTAAAAAGTGATTGTTTCTTCTCTATCCCAGCTAGCTCCCAAATAAATGAGACAAAAAACATAAGATTTATTTAATTGAGCTTTATGACATAATAGCTGAACAGTATTAATGTATCTTAATCCTCTGAGTTAATTAGGCTACATCCCAGCCAAAATCCCCAAGATGCTTACATTTTAGTACTGGGTATTTAGTATCGGGTGGCCTAGTCAGACAGTGCTGGAGAAGTAGTCCTGGCTCCCTCTGCTCCAGATGTGTTCTCACAGTGTCTTTTGGACCCTCTCACATGGTGAATCCTTTCTTCCTCTCTCTCACCCTCCCCTGGCTGGTATAGGAAGTCTAGTCCTAGTCTCTCCCCTGATCAGTCATTGGCTGACCAGCCTTTATTAACAAAATCAGAGAATAAATGGGGAACAATCTTTACACAGAGCACAATAACATTATGCTTATAGTGTAGACCAGGCTGTTCTCAAACTCAGAGATCCTCTTGCCTCTGCCTCCTCTTAAGTACTGGTCTAAAAGCGTGTGCTAACACCCCTGTCCCATTGTGACTTTTTTTCTACTTATCTATTGTGGCTTTTGCTGCTATCCTCAGCCTCTTCTTGCTGGTCTCAAACCTCCAACTGATATTTTCCTTCAGTTAAGTCAAGCTTGAGCCAGCAGCTCCAATGGCATCACCACATCTTCATTCTTTTCAGGGCCCACCTTAATATATACATCCAGAAGTGGAAAAATGACAAACTCTTTCAAGAGAAAGTAGAATAATATATTGGAGGAACGGGTTCCACAAAGTAAACAAGGACCACCCACCCACTCACCGCCTTCTGCAGCCTCGTCTCTGCCTTTTCCTTAGTAATCCTGGAGACTCATACTGAGCCTGCTTCCCTTTAGCTCTGATTCTTGTATCTGCCCTTCCTACCCAGCAGACTTCTCTGTACCCTTCTGAATCCATTAGAAGTGAAGCCAAGTTCCCCACTCCCACCCAACCTGAAGGATGATCTGCTTACACTCACCTTCTCATCCTGTCCTGTGGTAAACATTACTGACTACTTTAACATGCAAATGACAGTTCTGTGATCATGTGCCCACCACTGACCCCCTATGCATGTGTCTCTGGACCCTCCAGCTCTACCTTCTTCTAAGAAGCTACCATATCTATTTTTATTGTTATTTTCATTTCTATTTTCTTCTTATTGTCCTTTTCTCACTGTTGTTTTGAGACAGGGTCTCACTCTTAGCCTAGACTGGCCCAAAGGTCTTTTCATAGCCCATGATGGCCTGCAATTCACAAAAATTCTCCTACCTCAGCTTCCCAGACCCTGCTAGAGTGGGTAACTGGGATCACTGGGGTCTCTTTAAGGCAGCCTAAGTGAGATAAATCAGTTTCAGTTAGTGAGTGTGACCTTGAGGTCTGTGTGGGGTAAATGGGCACACTTTGCTCTAAGAGGTCTGCCTGTGCCATGGGAGGTGTGAGCAGCAGCCTTGATCTCTACATCTATGTGGCTGAAGTCCTTCTCCAGCTGTGACAATCAAAAATGTCTCCAGAACTGACAAACGTCCCATGGGTAGCAAAATTACCCCAGTTCAGAAACAGATTCACAGGTTTCATGGTTTGAGTCAGAATACTCTCCACAGGCTTGTGTCTCAAATGTGTAGCATTGATTTGTAAGGCTGTAGAACCTTCAGGAGGCAGAGCCTTACTTATAGAAGTAGGCCTTTGGAGGCTGACCCTTAATTCTTTCCTCGATCTCTTCCTTTCTAGTCCACCATGATGTAAACTTTCCTGGCATACACACACCATCATCATGAACTGAGCCCAGACCTCTCCTTCCCCACCATGATGGGCTGAAACCCTCCGAGACTCTGGGCCTAACAGCCATCTTCCTTTATGTGAGGTATTTTCCAGAGCAATGCAAAACTAACAAACTGTCTTTCATATCACTACGACTAGTCTCTAAGTTCAATGAACAATGAGAGTCATATTCTGGTGTTACTCACCACTCCAAAGCTGAATTTCTTTTCTGGATTTCAACTTTTTCTCAGAGTTGCCCTAAAAATCATCCATTTTGTTCCTTAGAGAGAACCAAATCCTTCTGCCTAGTCCCTCTGTTGTGCCTTCATTTGTTTACGTTGTATAGGCAGACATATGGCTGTTGGTTCTCTCTCTCTGACTCAGTTAAGGTTACTATAGCTACCATTGAACACCATGACCTCAAAGCAAGTTGGGGGAAGAGTGGTTTATTCACTTTCAGGTCACTGTTCATCACTGAGGGAAGCTAGGACAGGAACTCACACAGGGCAGGAATCTGAAGGCAGGAGCCAATACAGAGGCCATGGAAGGATGCTGCTTACTGGCTTACTCCCCCTGCCTTGCTCAACCTGCTTCCTTATAGAACCCAGAACCACCAGCCCGAGAGGCGGCACCATCCACAATGGGTTGAGCCCTCCTCCATCAATCACTAATTAAGAAAATGACCTAGAGCTGGATCTTATAAAAGCATTTTCTCAGTTGAGGTTCCCTCCTTTCAGATAAGTCTAGTTTGGGTGTCAAGTTGACATAAGACTAGCCAGTACACCCTCTTCCATGTGGAGTCTGGGGAATCAAACTCAGGTCATCAGGCTTGGTGACAAGCACCCTCACCACTGAGCTGACTGCTCACACTGCCTCAAAATCCCCTCACTAATGTGCCAAGGATTTTTCCAAGCTATGTGTAAGAGGGTGGGTATCTAGGTTCTGAGACTACCAGGGAGCAAAGGTGTGCTCAGCACTTTTTATATCACCACCTCCTTTCATCAAATTGCCTGCCATTCCTCTCCTAGAAACTTCTCTCTTCTCACAATAAGGGAAAGTGACAAAATGACTGAACTTTCCTCCCATCATCCAGTCTTGTAGGAATCACTTTTAAGTTAGCACATAGAGTATCAATGTTTCATCGTTACTTACCTGTGGGTTACTGAGGGCACCAGCAACATTCTGGCACCAGCTCCTGCTTTCTCAGGAGCTGACTGCACTCACATCCACTCAGCTCTACATCAACTGAGGTCAGGCTGGCAGGCTGGGGACATGGATGCCAGAGGAATCATCAGGGGCTGCATATTGGGTTCTTTGTTCCTCAGAGAGCTGGTTGACTGCCACAAACCAGCAACGGTGGTAGACAAAAATGGGAAAGATACAGACCGAAAGAAGCACATGACTTGCTTATTTACTTACTTATTTGTTTGTTTGTTTGTTTCTCAATGATGTATACCTCCCTCAGCTCTCCAGTTTTATAGAATGAACTGTGCCCTCCAGAAATCCCTCCTATACTTCAGAACAGAACTGCACCCACATTGGGGTCTCCAAAAGTGGAATTAACACTCTGGCGAGATGGCTCAGCTGTTAAGAGTACCAACCCAGGTTCAGTTCTTAGCACCCACTTGGGGGCTCTCAGTCTTCTGTAACACCAGTTCCTGGGGGATCTGATGTCCTCTTCTGGCAGCTGAGAGTACTGCATGCATTTGGTGCACTGACACAGGCAGGTACCCAAACACATGAAAATAAAAAACATAGAATAAATCTTATTTTAAAAACTGGAGCACCAATAAAATAATAAAACTATTAGGATGGACATTAATTTAATGCAACTGGTATCCTTATAAGAGAAGGAGACCAAGTTACAGGCACAGACAGAGAGGGACAGCTCTGTGGAGACTCACACAGCTGGATAAGATGGCCATCTAGAAGACATGACTCAGAGCCAGCTCTGTTAGAAATCTCTCTAGGCCACTCAGCCTAGAATCATCTATTGGGTTGTACCTCCTTGCTTTAGTTTTCTAGAGTAATCCACTGCCATTCAGAGTACACAAAAATTAGCACCTGTGCTTAGACTATTCTCCCACAGGTCAATTATAAGCACAGCCACTGCATAGATGGGAGAAAAAGATTCTCCATCGTTGAAAAAAAAATGCCCCCCAAATCCAGTCAACCACAAAGCCAACCGAAGAAGAAATCTGGTAGCCACCAATGCTCCCTAAAAAGTGCCTTAAAGTTTAGGTCCTGATGCTGGGGGTTTCATCCCCCATACTCCCAGTCAGCACATTCTGCCCCTCCCATCCACCACCCCAATGTTTAGGGGGTAGAATTCAAATAAAGTATTCTTCACCGACTTGGCAACTTTCCTTCCCATACCAGCCTCGCTGGACCATTGAAGACAAGATTTCTGTCTGCCCCCATGCTAGAGAAGAGAATTTCTCAAACTCTTTCTTTTCCAGGACAAACGTTGACACCCTTAATGCTTCTGCACCTTTAACATGTATTCAGAGGCTAAAGAGACAGCTCTGTCTTTAAAGTGCCTTCTACACAAGCCTGAGTTTGATCCCCAGCAACCATGGGGAAAGCTGGGCATGGAGAGATGGGCCTGTAACCCTGGGAGAGCAGAGACAAAGACAGGAGGATCTCTGAGGCTTGTTAGCCTTTGAGTCGAGGGCAATTGGTATCTTCAAGCCAGTGAGAGACCATGTCTCAAAACCTAAGGGCTAGAATGAAAGCTGAGTGAGTGAGAGTACTTGCTGCTCTTGCAGAGGACTTGAGTTCAGTTCTCAGCACCCACATGGCACCTCACAACTGTCTATAAGTCCAGTTCCAGGGAATCCAACATTCTATTCCAGTCTCTCACATACACACAGAACACATACATACATCCAGGCATATACATGCCCATAAAATAAATTAAATAAGGTGAAACTAATTAAGGAAAATACTGAGCCGGGCGGTGGTGGCGCACACCTTTAATCCCAGCACTTGGGAGGCAGAGGCAGGTGGGTTTCTGAGTTCGAGGTGAGTTCCAGGATAGCCAGGGCTACATGGAGAAACCCTGTCTCGAAAAACCAAAAAAAAAAAAAAAAAAAAGGAAGATACTGGCTTCAGCTTCTGGCCTCCACATGTACATGGACACACACACATGCACCCACACATACATGTACACACATATACCTGTATACGCATACATGAACATATACATACACAAATATAAACAAACCCAAAATGTATTCAAATGGGATTTCCCCATCACTTAGCAGATGAATGGCAAACAGGGACATAGTGCTTCGCTCCAAGGAGGCTCCTGTGCACAGGTCCTGCTCTCCAGCACAGTTCTGTGCCTGTGTCTTCTCTCTCCTGTCTCACCTTCCCTTCTTCTCCAGTCAATAACTCCTCTAGCACAAAGAGGGATCCGTACCGGCTCACTGGCTCGCTATGAATCACCCAGAGTGCTGCATTTTAGAACCCAATTTTTAAAGCTCACTTACACTTCAGAGGAGAAAAATAGCAACATTACTGGAAGGCTCAATTAAATTATCCCAGGTTAACGTCTCCATGAATAACTGCAAACACACGGCCCATGGATATACCAGGCACTGTTTCCTTTGCAGATCTATGGTCTGTTTTGTTAGCACATTAAAATATATATATTTCTAATAGAAAAAAAATGTTTACTCCTTTTTAGAGCAAGTTAATGCCTATCATTCCCAGGACAATGACTTCCTTAGAACCACAATAGCTTTTATCTCCTTAAGCCCCAAAGGACACTGGGAAAATCTCTCACTTGGGTTAACTTTGCTGAATATATTTAACCAGTAAATTATTTGCCTTCCCAACTGGAAGAGCCAATATACGTTTATGTCCTAGGAATGGTTTGTTTTACTAACTTTATGAGTGAAGACCTCAATAGTAGCAAAGCCAAGGGACATTTAATTAAGTTATATTTGCTTTTTCATGATCTTAGGCTCAAGCTTATAAATCAAGAATCAATGAGTACTTAATTTCCTCTTATAGCATTAAAAGTAATTGCTTCATAAATTCTCTTTAGTAATCCAAATATTTGCACACAGCACAGCACAAAGAGAAGTTGTCTCACTGATGAGAGCCCAACTTTTATTTTATTAGAATAAAATGGAGCTGGCTCATTTTATAGCTTGTGATTTTCCTGGCTGCCTCAAATTCCTTTTTGAAGCAGACAGGATATAAATTTAAAATAAATACAATTATGACTTTGCTTGAGGAGGGAAAAAAGCCAGTCTACTTATTTAAAATGTAGAAAGAAATCACAGCTGTAGATCTATTTCCACCTAGTAGAATATAAACATAATAGCTACATTTTCCTCCCCACCAGAAAATAAAAGCTACTTTGAAGATTGCATTTGCCTTTATTTCACCTGTGTATTTTAGTTGGGGGTAGGGAGAATCAAAGAAGTCTTAATAGTTCTGGTGAAATGTTTCAGTCAATAAAGCACTATGTAAGTTTAGGGACCCAAGTTCCCATCGCCTGAATCCACACTGAAAAGCCTGCTACATTGGCATGTACCTTTAATCCCAACACTAGGAAGTGGCGACAGGAAGATTCCTGGGGTGCAGTGGCCAGTCAGTCTAGCCAAACTGGCAAGCCCTGGGCTTAGTGAGAGACTGTCTCAAAAAATAAGGTAGAGAGCAGTTTAAGGAATACTCTAACGCTGACCTCTGGCCACACGAATACACACACATGAACACAAGCACACATATGCACACACACACACAAACAAACAAATAAAATAGTTGTCAGTTGCATCTCCATGGATGATTGCCAAGTTGGACTTGCCGCAGAAGCTGGAAGCACTGGCTTACATTAACCTTCTGTTCACATTTCCCCAACCCTAAACACTGCACTAAGGTTTACAAAGCTCATTTACTGTCTCTGAGTCTGCATGAGCCAACGACCATTTTTTCTCCTGTTGCAAACAAAAGCTAAGGTAGGGATGGTCTAGAGTTCCAGGGCTGTGTCAGAGGAGCCCAGGCTTTCAGGTAGCCAGTCCAGAACCAGAGCTGCTCCACAGCTACTGCAGTCTGCACACAGAGTAGCACATGCTATGTGCCAGGGACTCAATAAGCTCTATATAATAGAATGTGCATGAGAGCCAGTGTCCCTGCAGGCGAGAACTTCCAGGCAGGCTGCAGCATAGGTGAGCCTGAGCCACAGTGTGCTAAGTGGAAGAGGCCGATCACAGAAGACTCTGTGTTAAGGCTGTGTGTGGTGGTGTACACCTTTTAATACCAGGACTTGGGTGGCAGGGCAAGAAGATGGTGAGTTCAACAGCTGACCCAAATATGAGACTCTGCCTTAGAGAAACATGTTATCTACATGAAATATGAGACTCTGCCTTAGAGAAACATGTTATCCATCTACATGAAATGGCCACAGAGGAACACAGAGTAGAAGGAATGCCAGGGACTGTGGAACAGAGAAACTGAGAAGGGGGAGGAAGGTTAGGGGGTGTGCAAATTCTTTGGAAGATAGTGAAAATATTCTAAAATTGATCGTGGTAGTATATGAACAGGTCTCTGAAAGAGAAAATAATGCATTGTGTTGGAGTCACTTAACATTCAAATGGGAATATTGTGTGCTGTGTGAATTACATCTCAAGGAAGCTGTTTTTAAAGAGATATATTATACCCCAACCTAAAACCCATGGCTGAGGAGGTCCTGGTCTCTAGGTGAGAATTTATTATTATAGCATAGCTACGTTGACCTGGTTCCAAATTACTTTCCAAATATCTGTTTATATACATAAACTGATACCACTTTCAACCTTAATTAGGGCCTCTCTTTGCAGAAAACAGTGATGAATGGAGAGTCCTGGCTGCTCTGAGTACTGAGAATAAGTGAAAGGTTGAGGGAGCATAGCCCTAAACAGAACGTTTATAACATCCTCTATAAGGCACAGGGAAATCACGGAAGGAGGATCAGAAAGAAGTAAGCACCATAGGACAGTGAGGCACTACAAATGCCATGTCCTGGGCTGACCTGGACCAGCAAGTGGCTCTTCAGTGACAGGTTGCTGGAGGGAGGAGCAGAGGGCAGGAAGTCTGAGGTCAGGGGCTGTTTGCACAGGGGCTGCTATGTCTTATGCAGGCAAGTCTGCTAAGAAGTACGGCATCTTACATATGGTTTGCAGGCAGAAAATGGGACAGTCAACAGAAAGCCATCATACCACAGGATGAAGTCAGCAGGAAGCTAATCAAGCAATGGTGCACAAAGGGAACACAGGATTATCTCAAGTGCTTCACAGACCTAGTGCTCAGCAGCCTCAGGACTGATAACTCCCTTCAGTGGGGGAAAGGTCAGGTTCCCAGGGCCCCAGCCATAGACAGGACATTGCCAAGTCTGCCCCTGGGCAAGGAAACAAAATTAGAGTTCCCTTTGACCTTTAATCAGGGCCTCTGAGAAAGTCTTAGGAGACTGGGCCTTCAACACTAGGCAGGACACAGCTATTACAATCATCAGCTGAGGTTGCTTTGGCTGTCCTGCACATGACTGGACCAGTCACTTGTCAGTTATGGACTGGGGAGGAGCTCACAGGACTCTACCCTTCTTTGTTGAGCTATTGTCAACTAGTGGATTCTGAGGGAGGAGACCTCGTGGTCTTTGGTGGTATACCTGAGTGCTCCAAACCGAAGGTCACACAGACAGCCTGGCTAAACTCAAGAGAGTCACAAAACAAAACAAGAAACATGAATGTAAGGAAAAAGACATGTAGAGAAGAGGAGAGTGCAGGGAGAATTTTGGTTTCTTTAAAAAGCCAGTTAGGTTATGGGAATATGTTTTTGTTTTAATCCCAGGTGTGAGATATGGGGCTGCTTCAGATTGTCCATAGCAGCAGCCAACTATGGCTGGTCTTATGCTCTAGCAGGAGTGTGATTCTGCCAACTGATAGTAGTTTATGTTGGAATTCTGGGGACTCTTGAGAGGGTATAAATGCCAGTACCCCGAGAGAGGCAGTGGCTGTTGCTTCCCCTGCTGCTGCTGCTGTTGCTGGATTACTGGATTGCTGGTTCGCTGGTTCGCTGGTTTGCTGATTATTGGTTGCTGGATTGCTGGTTTGCTGGTTTGCTTGTTTGCTGGTTATTGGTTGCTGGCTAGAGATATCCCAACTATAAAGATTGGACATGCCCCAAGGAACTCAATGCCCCTAATCATCAGGAAGTAGTCTAACAAGATCAGTGCTCACTTTACTTTTAACTTTATTTCTCCCTTAGTGTAGTGGGGTTAGAGAGATTGGGGTGGAGAAGGGTGATAGATATAAAAACCCAATAAAGTAGCCAAAAAGTACTACTACAGGAGAATGATTGACAGCGGTGGGAGGGAGATAAAGAGGATGGGGTATGAGAGTAACCAGAATGTATTATACTCACTATGAAATTGTCAAAGAAGAAAATTAATAAAAAATTATATTTTTAAAATGCACCAAAGGGCATCATTTAAATAGTTAAATATACCTTTAGAAACCTTTTTCCTGAGGAGGCAGATAATAGAGGCTTGGTCCAGGTTTCTCAGGACATCGATGCCTCTGTCAGTGTCACCCAAAGGCCAGACTTGGTTTCACCCTGAGGAATATAATGGATCCAAAAGGTACCCCAGCCTCCTACCTTACCACTCCTTAGAATACCCCTTTCTCTGACAATGATGAGTGTGTGAACCAGGATGTGTGTCTGTCAATTAAGCAGGTCTGGACAGTTACCATCCTTCATCCAGATACCAACATCCCATGGTGACCTCAGGAAAAGAGCTGTGATCACAGATCCTCAGAACTTATTCTCACTAGGATGGGTGCCTTCCAGTCCTCTGAGATGCCGCTACTCTCTCTGTGCTGCTGGTGCTTGACAAACCTGATATAACTTAGAGTCAACCAGAGAAAAGTGAATGTAAGTTGAGAAACTGCCTCCCTCACGTTGGCCTGTGGGCACATCTGTGGGGCACTTACTTGACTGATGATTGCCATGAGAGAGCCCAGCTCACTGTGGGTAGTGCCATCCCTGAGCAGGCCGTATAAAACAGACTGAGGGACCGGGACCGTAGAAAGCAAGCTTGTAAGCTCTGTTCCCTTGGTGTTTGCTTCAGCTCCTGCCTCCAGGTTCCAGCCTTGGCTTCCCTAGAAGATAGGACTGTAACCAGTAAGCCAAATAAACCCTCCCCTCCCCAAGCTGCCTTTGGCCGTGGTGTTTATCACAACCAAAGGAAACAAACCGGTCCACCCTCTGACTCTCTTCAGAACTGCTGGCTGACCCCAGCTTCAAGAACTCCCTAGAGCTGTCCTTCAAGGCTCGCTAGCTCAGCGAAGTCACAGTTGAAATGACTTCCTTCCTGGGGGGGAAGATCAGCAGGAAAACCACCCACGTGACTTGTCCTGCAGTGGCGACTCTGGATCTTCATGCCCCCGAGTCAGTGCTCCTGCTGCCTGCCGCTCTGGCTACCGCATCCATCTCTGTAGATCCAATGCAGGGTCACCTTTGCCACAAACTGACTGTAATGCTCTCTGGATTCTCTTTAAAAAACTGAAGCTGTGGGGACTGCTTTGTGTCAGGGACAGACTTTTCCAAGCCTGGTGCTCCAGCTGGGCTAAATCCAGGCCGGCTGTAGCATCTTCCTATTGTCCCCAGCTCCGGGCCCTGAGCCCACGAACTTGCCACCCTGCTGAGATCCCTGAGACTTGAATTGAGTTCAGTCTTTTAACAAGCAGAGATTTGGATGGGTGCATGTAGGCAGAGGCATCCGAATGCCACATCTCAAGGCCTGAAAGGAAAAACAAGCGTGTTCTTTAGCGATATCAAATGAGACGAAGGAAGGAAGGAACCGCCCGGGGTCACAGGCAACTAGCAGAGTGGAAGAGTTCCATTGGAGCGCGATGGAATAATCAAGATTTATTTTTTTAAAATACTGTTATTAAATAAACATTACAGAAACTTTTGCATTGCCAACTTATTTATAGCTTAAGGCATGAAAACCCACATTAGTATGTTGAATTACAAAGATTCACTGCAGCCTGCTAGCTGACAGCACATCAAATTATTTGCAAATATTTTCTGAAACAGTAACCTTGAAGGATGCCAGCCCCATTCAGTGTAACCTTATCAGGAGACAAGGGAGAGCTGCTGACGGGCTTCCCTTCCAGCAACCTCCACAGCAGGCTGTTCAGCAAAGACTGCAGTGCACACCCTCCCCCCCTCACTCCCCCAAAGCCCCAATGCCATCTCTTAGGCATTGGCATCTCTCTGCCTCACTTGCAGAAGATGGTGTCTGGGGAATCCCTTAGGGATTGTGATGTGGGTAGGAATTGGTCTGTGCATCGGGCAGATGTAAGAGCCTTTTACTGTCCTCCTCTCTGTAATACCATGGTTCTGCAAAAAAATTATATAATTGCCTTAACAGAGTGTCTCTAATGGAGAAAAAGCAAAGGAAAGGGGGGTCTTAAGGGAAGCAGTTTGAACTCCTCATGAGACACTCACAAACATCTGTACTGTCCATAAAGATAACACGCCTAGCAGTGAGGACCTGAGACCTAGTGCAAACGCGAGAGGTAGATTCCATAAGGGAGTCATTTTTTTTAATAACCAATGTGTCTGCTTGCAAATGCTTTAATTATTCCTTTCTCTTTAGCATTTGACATTATCTTCAAATCTTATACACCTTCCTTTCCCATCAAAAAGTATCTCTCTCTGGTGAACCATCTTTATTTGGAAACATGTAAACAGCTGTGAAGCGGTTGGGTGGCTTTAAAAAAAAATCACATCAAGATCACTTAGCAAGGCTGGCATAACATCTAACTTCTAAAACCAGCATTTGCCAAATATTTTTGCCATATCGAATTTGCTACACTATTGAGAAAGCTCTAATTGCTTGGCATAGATGGGGCCATGTTAAAATTAAGCAAAATTGATTGCCTTCAAAATAACCTTTTGTTTTTGCCTCCAAAGAGCTGCTTTGCACATTTGGTTCAGGTAAAAACACATTGCTCATGTTGACACGACCATCTTTCATGTCTTAAAAAGGCTCTCTGTTTTTCCGTTCTCCCATCAATAAAAACAAGCCCATATTTTGCCACTCCTCAGTGAACTCGGAGATTGCTTCTTAAGTGTCTACCTGGGGCCCAGAGATATGCTATTAAAGGCAGCTCTGCCCCCTGCAGTGGGTAAGTACCTCCGCAGTGGTGTGCTAATAGGGAGATGGTAGGCGTGTCCTCAGAGACTTGAGCACAGTGTTCTTAAGTGATCAACATCTTCAAATGACTTCACATATTAGAAGAAAATCAAAATTGTCTCATTTAGACTGTCAGATCTAATATGCTCTCAGTAATATATTTTTAAAAAGTAAATCTAGGCATCTATTATGAAGATGGGCTTGGTAAGAGACAGGAGAGACATCAGGTCGGTCCAAAGACTTCTGAAGACAAAAATCTACAGTTTATAGTGAGATGAATAACAATGACCTACATTCCAATCATTCCAGAGGAAATGCATCAAGGTGAAGAGAGAGGGTTGGGCATGGTAGATCACACCAAAAAATGGCAAAACTGGTAGAAAGAGGAAGGCTACAAGCCCCAGGCCAGCCAGGTTTACTTAGTGAGACCTGCCAAAAAGGATGTTAGTAAGGGAAGAGAAAACAAGCTAGCCTGAATTGAACATCTACTATTTGCCAGATGACTAACACACCTTGAAGTCTCAACTCAGACATGCATGGCTCCCACTGGCATCCTGTACAATAGCTACCTCATCTGGGCAAGTGAGAAAAAAAAATATTTGCCACAATAAGAGTTTTAAAGGGCCTACCACTGAGTATCTCTCATTGTGCATCTCTTTGGAATTTTTCAAGATTAATACTTATCTTTTCTTCAGTGGAGTTTTAAAATCAAATGCACAGAAATATACTTCTGCCCACTCCTAACAAAATGCAATCTTTCACATTCTCAAGAAAAAAATTAATGGGCATCAATTAGACTGGATTTAACCCTAACTGATTTAACCCTTCATCTTTAGGGAATCTAAGTCCCAGAGGTGTCAAATCATTTGCTCAAAACCATAAAGCTGGTGGGTTAGAGAGACAGGATTTAAAGGTGAGGTCTTGGGGGTCTATTGTGATGATTGGATAGGTTTTGGTTTTATTCTGGCTTTATTCTGTGGTGCATTATGTTGACTTAATATCACATATTAAACCAACTCTGAATTCTCGGATAGGTCACACTTGGTCCTGGTATGAAATGCTTTTCCTGGGTTTCCTGATTTGCTTCACTAGTGACCTGTCAGGACTTTTATTTATCTGCACTAACAGAGGAGATTTGGGGTGTTTGTGACGTATTGGTCTGGTTTGTCATCTGGATGATACCCACCTCTAGAATAATTTGGAAATTCCTCTCCTTCAGCATTTGGAAGACCTAGTGGAGGATTGCTAATAACCATTCTTGATAGTTTTTAGAACTTATCAGTGAAGCTATCTAGTCCTGAGCTGTTCTACTTGGGATGTTTGAAATTAGCAATTTAGTCTTTTTATTTCTGATAGATTTTCTGTTTTCCTGAACTCAGTTTTGGTCATTAACACAGCTGCAGGAAGGTGCCCTCTTCAGCACATCTACCCTGTTGTATCAGCTGTCCCAGGACTCCTAGCTCATCCTTTGTTATTAGGCAGCAATTCTTTTTTTCCACTTGATTTTTAAAATCTGAATCTTCTCTCTCTTTTTAGGTCCATCAATTTTTGTTAGCATCCAAAACCTGCCTGCAGCAGATATGTGGGCGGGTCCGCAGGCCTGTCGCCAGGGC
>NW_022196904.1:122447602-122450635 GCF_008632895.1 Mastomys coucha | reverse complement strand
TTTCTCTCTCTCTCTTTCTTCTTCTCTCTCCCCCTTCTCTCTTCCTGCGCTGATACCCCCCTACCCCCTTCTAATTAAACCTCTTACACATGAAACTGCCTGGGCCTGGTGTCTGCAGACGCTTTCTGCCGCGACTCAAAACCCATCAATTTTTACCTGTTTATCTTTTCTTATTTTTTCCATTACTTTTCTAATTTTTATCTATTTCTCTTCCATGTTTCTCCCTTAACCTCTGCTAGCTTTAGATTTCATAGTTCTTAACCCCTTCTAGTAACAGTCTTTCTGTATTCACGAGTTTGGGTGTGGTGTGGGTTGTTGTCCATTGACTCCAAGGACTTTTGCATTTCTCATGTGATTTCTGCTTTGGTTCATTCTAGCAGATGACTACATTTTGTTTGGTGTCAACCCTTGCAAAGTTACAAGACTATTTTTATGTTTGAATATGTTGTCTCTCCTAGAAAGCAGTTTGCACTTGAGAAGAATATGCACTCCGCTGCTATATCAATGTCTGTGAGGTCAAGATAGCTCACAGACTGATCAAATTAACATTCTTATGTATTTTCTCTAATTGCCTGTTACTGAAAATGAAACACTGAAGTCTCCACTTAGTACCATTGAGTAGGTCTATTCCTCCTTTCGACTCCTTCATTCTGGAAGTCTGTTGTGAGTACACATATGTTCATTATTGTCAACTATTCTTCTTACCTTGACCCTTTATTATTATTTGTCTCTAGTAACATTTTTTTTCTTAAAGCCTATTTTGTCTTACATCTTCTTTAAATTTTATGATGATGTGAAAATAATATACATTCAATAGAAAATGGACAATTCTGGAATTAGAGGCCAGAAGAGGGCATCAAATCCTCTGAACCTAGCACTGTTGTCAGTCATCATGTGAGTGATGGAAATCAAACGCTAGTGTTGGTATTCTGTCTAAACTCCACCCCCACAGTTATGCAGCATCAGCCAGGTAGGCCTGGCCCACCATAAAAGGGGCTGCTTGTCCCCTCCTCCCTCTCTTACTGTCTCCTACTCTCTTACTCTTGCCTTTCTTTCTTGCCTCTTGCCCTCTTGCTCGCCCTCTCTCCCCATTCCTTTCTTTCCTCTCTCCACATGGTCATGGCTGGCCTCTACTGCTCTACTCTCTCTTTCTCTCTGCCTTTCTCTCTGCTTCTACTACCCTCTTAACTCCCCTCTCCATGCCCTGAATACATCAGGCGGCTGGTCCCTCAGAAGGAAGGGATGCCTTGGCATGGGCCCACCGAGGCAACCCCTGCCCCCATACCACACACACCATAGAACACAATTTTATACCCCTTTATCTTTTTATAATCACAACACCTAGTGTTCCAAAAGAGTAGCCAGTGCTCTTAACTGGTGAGCCATCTCTTCAGCCTCTACTTGTAGTTTTTAATCTAAAATATTTCTCCCATAGACAGCATCATTTTTATCCATTCTGCCAAATTTGGTTATCTAGTTGGAGTACTTATTCTGTTCAATATACTATAATGAAATACAGGCTAAGGTAAGACTCATGGCTGCCTTTCTTCTATTTGCTTTACCTCTGTCACATCTCTCCTGATCTCCTGAAGTATTGAATATTCTCATATATCATTTCTGTTTCCTTTTGTCACTTTAGCCTTTTCTTAATGTTATTTTTTTAGTGCTGGGTCTGAGAGTTATAATTAATAACTTAATTTACAACAGTCTAATTCACACTAACAACAATGCAATCAGACTACAACATAGACATTCTTTTTTTTAAGGTACTATAAACTAAGTTAGCTTAGTTTTTTTATTAGATATTTTCTTTCTTTACATGTCATATGATTTCTCCTTCCCCAGTTTCCCCTCCAAAAAAAAAAAGAAAGAACGAAAAGAAAAGGAAAAAAAAGAAAAAAAAAAACAGGAACAAACCCCTGTTGCCTCCCCTCTTCCCCTGCTTGTCACCCCACCCTCTCCCACTTATTGGCCCTGGCATTCCCCTACACTGGGGCACAGAACCTTCACAGGGCCAAGGGCCTCTCTTCCCATTGATGATCTACTTTGCAATCCTCTACTATACACATGCTGCCAGAACAACCAGTTGCGCCATGTATACTCTTTGGTTGGTGGTTGAGTCGCTGGGAGTTCTGAGGGTACTAGTTAGTTCATATTGTTGTTCATCCTAAGGGCTGCAAACCCTTCAGCTCCTTTGGTCCTCTCTCTAACTCCTTCATTGGAGACCCTGTACTCAGTTCAATGGATGGTTGTGAGCCTCTACATCTGTATTAGTCAGGTACTGTCAGTGCCTCTCAGGAGACAGCTATATCAGGCTGGCTTGTCCTTCCTTCAGGCTCTGCTCCATAGTTAGTCTCTGCAACTCCTTCTATGGGTATTTTGTTCCCCCTTTTAAGAAGAAATGAAATGTCCACATTTTGGTCTTCCTTCTTCTTGAGTTTCTTGTGGTTTGTGGGTTGTTCTTCCTGTATTCGGAATTTCTGGACTAATACCCACTTATCAGAGAGTGCATTCCATGTGTGTTCTTTTGTGATTGGGTTACCTCACTCAGGATGATACTCTCCAGATCCATCCATTTACCTGAGAATTTCACAAATTCATTGTTTTTAATAGCTGTGTAGTACTCCATTGTGTAGATGTACCACAATTTCTGTATCCATTCCTCTGTTGAGGGACGTCTGGGTTGTTTGCCGTTTCTGGCTATTATAAATAAGACTTCTATGAACATGGTGGAGCATGTGTCCTTATTACATGTTGGAGCATCTTTTGGGTGTATGCCCAGGAGTGGTATAGCTGGGTCCTTCAGTAGAATTATGTCCAATTTCCGGACGAACTGCCAAACTGATTTCCAGAGTGGTTGTACCAGCTTGCAATCCCACCAGCAATGAAAGAATGTTCCTCTTTCTCCACAACCTCTCCAGCATCTGCTGTCACCCAAGTTTTATCTTAGCCAATCTGATCGGTTTGAGGTGGAATCTCAGGGTTGTTTTGATTTGCATTTACCTGATGACTAAGGATGTTGAACATTTCTTT
>NW_022196904.1:122445769-122446967 GCF_008632895.1 Mastomys coucha | reverse complement strand
TTCCTTCTTCAGAGACTTGAAGTTCTTGTCAAACAGATCTTTTACTTGCTTAGTCAGAGTTACACCAACGTATTTTATATTATTTGTAACTATTGTGAAAGGTGTTGTTTCCCTAATTTCTTTCCCTGCCTGTTTATCCTTTGTGTATAGGAAGGCCTCTGATTTGCTTGATTTAATTTTATATCCAGCTACTTTGCTGAAGTTGTTTATCAGGTTTAGGCAACATAGACATTCTATTCCTATATTGCTCCCCTCTCTTTGTAATTTGCAATATTATTTACACACAAGTAATATTTTTATGCACTGTAAGTCAATGAACACAATGAATGTTGCTTTGTGACATTTTCTTTAAAATTGTAAAGAATAAGTACAGTGAAAGATGCTACTCTTTTTCATTTTGTTTGTTTGTTTTGTGTTGAAGGATTTTCTCTGTCCAGTCATTAGGGCACTGGCAGACCTGTGATTGGATAGGAAAAGGGAAGTGGAGCTAGGAGTTAGGGAGAGGAGGAGAAAGAGAAGCCAACCTGGAGGCAGACAAACAGGAAGATGATCCTGATCCCACGTGGCTTTAAACAGCCACAAGTAGCTAAGATTTTTACAAGGTTAGAATAATTGTGTTAAAGCTTTGCCTTTATCAATTGGCTCTGAAATTATTGAATTGGTATCTTGTAAATTGTGATCTTATTGTTATATAAATATGATTAGATAATTAAGCTTTAAGAGTCATGTTTTTACTGGGTAACTAGGCGTTGAGATGGCTGCTGCTCGTGGGGTGTGTGGGATGTTACATAGAAGCGAAATGAACTCACTAGCTGGGAGAGATTGGTAACTCAGTGGTGGATCCCCTTCTCCTGGGGATGGTTTAGCTTCTTCCCTTCATTTGGAGCGTAATTTTGCTAGGTAGAATTCCAACCTGACAATCCTTTCTCCTGGTACTTGGAATCTGCCACTATTGTCTTCCGGCCCCCACAGTCTCTGGGGAATTCAGATGCTAGTCTGATTGAGAAGCCTCTGAGTGTGGTGAGTTTCATGATGCGTTTAAGATTTCCTTGTCAAAAAAAATTAAAGATTTTCTTTCCCAGAGGCTGCAAAGATGGTTCAGGGGTTAAGACTAGGGTTTGGTTCCCAGCACCCTCTAACAGCCATCTGTGACTCTAATTCCAGGGGATCCTATTCCGACCATCCCTCTCCCTCTCCC
>NW_022196904.1:122442488-122445335 GCF_008632895.1 Mastomys coucha | reverse complement strand
AGAGAGAGGAGAGAGGGGTGGGGGGGATTGGCAGAGTCCACAGGACTCAAGGTTGTTTTGTTTTCCTCCTTTCTCTTTCGTCTCTGGCCTCATATGAACAACTCTTACTTAATGAGCCCAGGGAAACTGTCTGTTTCAGTTATAGTCTAGGTTTACTCCTAAATTTCTTAGTTGGTCCTTTTTCCATACTTTTCAACTCTTTTTTAAAAATTCTTTATTTGGTGAGATGTTGTTCTACTTTTACAAAATTCTTCATGCATATTCACTTTAGTTCTTTGAACATTCTAAATAGATGTTTTAAAGTTATCATCATGTAAATCTAGCCAGGTGGTAGTGGTACATGCGTTTAATTCCAGCACTCATGCAGAGGCAGGCAGAACTCTGAGTTCAAGTCCAGCCTGATCTACAGAGTGAGTTCCAGGACAGCCTGGGCTACACAGAGAAATCCTGATTCAAAACCACCACCTATCAAAAAATCATCAAATAAATCCAACAACCTAACCTTCCTCAGATGGAGGTTCTGCTGACCTAGTCTCTTTGCCTCTGTGATCAGATGTTTGTTTGTTAGGTATTATGGCATTTGTTCCTGAAAAGCAGAGATTGAAGGTAAGAAAATGTGTCAGTTGTGGTGGTGCAACTACCTTGCAACTACGAGGCAGAGTCAGGAGAATCTCTGAGTTTGAGGCCAGCCTGCTCTACATAGAGAGTTCCAGGACAGCAAGGGGTATGCAGAGAGACCATATCTTAAAAAATAATAATAATAATAATAAAATGTTATACATACCACAAACACAGCAGATCCAAGGCTTGTTAATTGCTATTGTGTGTGGCAGTTGGAGTTTTTGTTTTGACACAGGGTCTGACTGTATAGCCCTGTCAGGCCTGTAGTTGCACAGAGAGCCATTCCAGTGTTTCCTTTTTTTTCTACTTTTCTGAAACAATGTGGTAAGGTCCTGTTCTTTTGTATGCATGACCATTAATGCATTTGTCCAGTTAGCTCAGTGCTCAGCTAATAATTCAGCAAGGATTTTCTTAAATGCTT
Organism: Mastomys coucha; assembly: GCF_008632895.1. Taxonomy (NCBI): domain Eukaryota; kingdom Metazoa; phylum Chordata; class Mammalia; order Rodentia; family Muridae; genus Mastomys; species Mastomys coucha. Next base: position 122,444,293 of record NW_022196904.1, on the reverse strand, counting down.
GTATCAATAGTCTGTCAATCTTGACCAAGGACTTCTTAATTGTGGGGTAGAGGCTAGGGCAGGTTGTCTTTGCCAGGATAGGTCAATGCCTTGGGGAGGCAGTTACAGGTAGTGGCAAGGCACCTGGTGTAGGCTCTAGGGACAGAGCTCAGGTCATCTAAAGAACAGCAAGGACTCCTAGCCCCTAGGTTGTCCCTCCATCCCCACTGACGGGATGCTTTGTGTGCATGTTGGGTGTTAACTTTGACACTCAACCAGGCAGTTTACAAATCTATCTGCTAGTACAGAGCCTCAGCTGCCAAGGCTATACACCCAGCAACAACTCCGTGGTTGTTTCCTGAGCATGTGCTCATCTCTACGTCCATGCATGACTTCTTTGTGTCCTAAAGAATTTCCCAGGGCTTTTCAAAGCTCCCTCTGAATGTCTCAGTTCCTAGATTTCTCTTTTAAGTTGTGTTGGTTTACACAGTGTTTGCCCTAACTCTGCACTGCTATCTCTTGAGAAACTACACTCGACAATGGCCTGACTGTTTGTGACAACTGTCCCCGAGGAAAGGCCTGTTCATGAAGAAGGGATCTTCAAGCAGATAAATAAAGACCTCTTTGTGAGTGAGGTCTTCCAGGAAACCTTTGGACCAGCCCCACAACGGCAGTTCCCTGGGAATACGACTCTGAAGGAGTCTAATGTTCTTGCCTTGCCAATGGCTGCCAGGCTGCTGGTGCTCACTGTGGTTAAAGGCTATTGGTTTTCCTCATTACTCTTAAGAACTGGAGAGGTGGGTTGGTAGTAGGACAATTTTTTCATTCAAGTTTCAGTCATTTTTCACTCAATAAATTCTCCCCAGATTCCTCAAAGCAGTTGTTTAGGTTTTTTGAGCTTGGAAAATGTTAGTTCTGACCATTTGTTCCATTTGTTCTGACCAAAATGCTTCTATTGCTTCTTTAGAGGATTTGGGGAAGTCCTGACTCCTTATCTGCTGGCATCCCCTCCACCCAGACATGTTTGAATGTTTCCATCCTATGATGGACTCAATAGGGAAGTGTAGTTGAGGATGGTAGATGAGAAAGCAATGGTGAGACCTTGCTACAAAGCCAGCGATCTTCTAAGCCTGTCCTGGTGGGATACTGTGTTCATCTACTTTGCTTTACTAGAACAGAATGCTTAAGACTAGATAAGTTATAAATAAAAACAATTTGTTCTTGCTAATGGTTTAAGACCATAATGCAGACATCCAGTAATAGCCATGCTCTTGGCAGAGTCCCAGGGTTGTGCAGGGCATCACTTGGGGAGCCAATTAGTCTATCTTTCAGTCTCTTTCAATTGTCTTATAAATAGTCTAGTAATTTAGTCATAAGGTTCCACAGTAATGATCCTGTCCAATGCCAGTCACCTCCCAAAGGCCCTATCTCTAAACACTACCATCAGATTAAGTGTCTACCCTCTTAATAACTCGCAATAGGGATCACATTTCAACCCATGAACCTTGGAGGACACATGCAAGCCATAGCCAAACCCTCGCAGCCCCATAATGAGGAGAGAGAGTCTTTCATTCAACCTGTCTGTTGTCACCTGGACATACTGTTGGGTATTGCACAATCAAGTATTAAGAAAATCTTCCCAGAAAGCACTTTACAGAAGTGCAAAAGATCCAATGCTGCATAGCTCCAAGAACTGCTGACCAGCTGCAACCCAGTCAGATGTTAACTGGCTTAAAAAATATGTCTTATTCTATGTGATGGCCTTCCATTTCTTTTTCTTTTTCTTTCTTTCTTTTTTTTTTTTAGGATATAAATCTTTTTTTGTT
>NW_022196904.1:122437824-122438472 GCF_008632895.1 Mastomys coucha | reverse complement strand
TTTGACTCCTCTTGGGTGAATTTGTTTCTTTTTGTTCTAGCACCTTAAGGTGTGCTGTCAAATTGCTGTGGTATGCTCTTTCCAGTTTCTTTTTGGAGGCACTTGAAGCTATGAGTTTTCCTCTTAGGACTGCTTTCATTGTGTCCCATAAGTTTGGGTATGTTGTGGCTTCATTTTCATTAAACTCTAGAAAGTCTTTAATTTCTTTCTTTATTCCTTCCTTGACCAAATTATCACTGAATAGAGTGTTGTTAAGCTTCCACGTGTATGTGGGTATTCTATTGTTTATGTTGTTTTTGAGGAGCACCCTTAGTCCATGCTGATCTGATAGGATACAAGGAATTATTTCAATCTTCTTGTATCTGTTGAGGCCTGATTTGTGACCAATTATACGGTCAGTTTTGGAGAAGGTACCATGAGTTGCTGAGAAGAAGGTATATCCTTTTGTTTTAGGGTAAAAGGTTCTATAGATATCTGTTAAATCCATCTATTTAATAACTTCTGTTAGTCTCACTGTGTCCTTGTTTAGTTTCTGTTCCCATGATCTGTCCATTGCAGAGAGTGAGGTATTGAAATCTTTCACTACTATTGTGTGCTGTATAATGTGTGCTTTGAGCTTTAGTAAAGTTTCTTTTATGAATGTAGGTG
>NW_022196904.1:122432633-122436503 GCF_008632895.1 Mastomys coucha | reverse complement strand
CTTGCTTTTCCGGTGTTTTGGGATATCCAGGACTTGCTGCAGTGGGAGTACTAGGTTCCGATGAAGCCATATAGTCTTGGTTTCTGTTGGTAGGATTCTTGTGTTTGCCTTTCGCCATCTCTTGATTTTTGGTGTTACATGTTCTTAGTGTCTCTGACTAGAGCTTGTCCTGTCCCTGCCGCCCTGCAATTCCCCTTCGACTCGTGGGGCCTGTGCCTCCCGGCTGGCTGCTCCGGTCTTAGAAACTCACCAGAGAGAAAATGGTGGCTCTCACCCGAGTCTCTGGCTTAAGGTGCTCCCTGGAGGTAGGCCCTCCACTTGCAGGGAAGGGGCAGAGAAGGACGCTGATCCTCCTCTGTCACTGGGAAGCTGAGAGGATCCTTTCCCTGCTGCCCTGCAGCTCCCCTGGGACTCATGGGGCCTTAGCCCCCTGGCTGGCTGCTCTGGTCTTAGAAACTCACCAGAGAGAAAATGGCAGCTCTCACCTGAGTCTCTGAGTTAAGGTGCTCCCTGGAGGTAGGCCCTCCACTTGCAGGGAAGGGGCAGAGAAGGACACTGATCTACCTCTGTCACTCGGAAGCTGAGAGGATCCTGTCCCTGCTGCCCTGCAGCTCCCCTGGGACTCGTGGGGCCTGTGCCTCCTGGCTGGCTGTTCCGGTCTTAGAAACTCACTTTTCTCTTATGGCCACCAAATCTGCACATTCAGCCCCCGTCTGCACAAATTCACAGAGAAATTTCATGTCAGTGTGTGTGGAAACCTAACAACTTGGCCTTCAATTTCTTGAGCCACTCTTTCGTATGGGGTACCAGATATGGTCTCCACTGTGGGGCTCCTTTTCTGGATAAGGATGTGACATCACAGGCAGGTTTCATAAGCCACCATACTGCATAACAGCAGGGCACAGGGGGAACTCTGAGCCTTTGAAAGAAATTGGTCTAAAAAAAAAAAAAAAAAAACAGATAGAAGGAGAAGAAATGTGTTTGTTTTCTAGAACTGACCAAGTAGTCCGAACAACAGAATTTCTCAGATATGAAAACCCAAGGTCAAGGTCTCAGTGAGTTTGGTTTCTGTTAAAGCCTCTCTCCTTGACTGATGGATGACCTTCCTTCTCCATCCTCATATGACTTTCCTTCTTTATTTAAAACTTGAAGCAAAAACGACTTTGAATTGAGGAAATGCTGGTAGGTGTAGAAGAAAATAAACCCTGAAATTTTAGCATTTTCACAAACCAGAGAGGAAATTTTGCTTGAATCACATTCAAGGACCTGAATGCCTTCCAGATATGGTTGTCCTTCATTGGTGTGTGTGTGCATTTCTGTGTGATGCATGGATTGCTCTGGGACTTTCTGGAAAGACCTCACAGACCCATTTCTTCTCTATATCTGGGTCCTGGAGAAGGAGTATCATGTGGAGACTCCATGACAGCACCTGACAGGTACCTAGGTGGCCCCTAGAATGTAATATCTACTCTGTAAATGTCTGTTTAGTGTGAATTGATAGCTAGAGAAAGAGGGAAAAGGTAGAGAGAAACCTAGGAGAAACAAGTATATATTTTGATGCTCTTTGCCAATCTTTTTCCCCTTACAACATACTCAGTTGTTAAAAGTCTCCCTCATACAGCACCTACACAACTCATTAAGCATGGAGAAGCCGAACTGGTACCTACCTAGAGCCTCCACCCCTGTGGACTAGTATTCATGATACTGGAAGGTTCTCTGCTTGCTACCAAAGGAGAAAAATAAATACAAACCTAGCTACAAATCTTTCAGTCTATCAGAGTGACCTACCTGCAAGATATGCTAATGCAGAGGTGGCACAAAGCTTGTGGGAATAACCAACCCATATCTGATTTGATTGAAGGCCCAGTCTCTGAGATGGAACCCATATCCAACATGGCTTGGATGGTCAAGAACCTGAAACTAGATAGGCCAGGATATAGAGGGAAACCAAACACTATTGTTCTGCTAAAGGAACATAGCAATAAAATGACTCTTAATGGCATTCTGACATACTCATATATCCATGCCTTGCTCAGCCATCATCAGAGAAGTTTCCTCTTGCAGCAAGTAGGAACAAATAGAGACCCACAGCCAGACAATATGCACAGAGTAAGAAACTTTGGAACACTCAGCCTTAAAAGTATGTCTCCACCAAATACCTCCCCTTGGGGCTCAAAGAATTCTGTAGAAAAGGAGGTAGAGGGGATACAAGAACCAGAGGGGATGAAGGATACCAAGGAATCAAGGCCTTCTAGACACTTACAAACTCACAGAGACTACAGCAACATGCACAAGACCTGCATGGGTTCACACCAAATGAGGTCCTAGAACTGAGAGAAGTGGACACACATCCTCATCCCTAACACAGAAGCTATCTCCAGTTGATAGCAACAGCCACCTGCAAATGAAAAACTAGGTTTCTCCAAGGGAGACTCACTGTGGAAACAAACCACTATTAATGGTGGGCCTTGTGCCCAGCAGTAGATGGTCAGCACAAAACAATCTCATTGGCATCTTTGGAGGGTCTAAGTCTCATAATCCTGCCAGGCTTTTTTTAAGCCTTGTGGGTCCTTTGCATACATATGATGGCTTTAAGTGTTTTAAGTGTTTATAAGATTTCTGTGTGTGCAAACACTGTATCTCAGTCTACATTAGTTTCTTGTGCTTTTTCTTTGGCTCTTTGTCTTGTTTAATTGTTTTGTCATAGTCCAATACGTTTGTTTTCTATTTATCTTATTGTATTTTATTTTATTATTCCTTAGATGCTTTTTTATGTTCTAATGAGAGACAGAAAGGGTGTGGATCTGGTTGGGAAGAGAGATGAGGAGGAAATGGGAGAGGTGAGGGAGGGGAAAATATAATCAGGATATATTGCATAACATGTTTTTCAATAGAAGAAGAAAAAAGCCATCCCCATTTGTCACTTTTTCAAAGCTTAGAAAGATGGTAGCATTTATTGAAGGACCTCATTCAGGCACCTTGCAAGTGTATGGAACACAACCACCAGAAGAGTGATTGTAATGAACAGCCGAGATGCACAGCGAGAATGTTCAGGTGGTTTGCAGGGGCTCTCAACCCCACCTTTCACCAAAAGGTGGTCTGGGAAGCAGCACCGATGTTGAGATGAGTCGATGAAATTTGTCCAACAGCAGAAGAAAACCTTTAAAACCACATCTGTATAATCCCCTTTCTCCACAGGCGAGTCATTCCAACACTGTAAGGGCTACTAGCCTCTGTGAATTAACTGCACATCTTAACAGCTTTGACAATCCACTTTGAGCACCAAAGGTGGAAGGAACCAGGTGCTCATTCAGCCTGCCTTCAGAGACTCAGTGTCAGCAGCCACATCACCAGCCACCAAATTCGACAAGCAACGAGTTTCCCCTTTTAAAGGTCCCTGCTATCAGGGCTGGCTCTCTTGTTCTCTGTCTCTTCCTCTCTGCCTCTCTCTGTGTCTCTCTCTATCTCTGTCTCTCTCTTTCACCCATGCCCCCGTCCCATTCCATGGTGGCCTTTCCCTCCTGCCTCCAGTAAAGCTTTTGTGTGAGATCTGTTACATTGTGTAATTCCTGTTAACACTCCTTGGTCCTGATCTACCAAGGTCCTCTTCCTCCTGCTGCTAAACCTGAGCAAAGGAGCCTTATAATTGTATTTGTTTGTAGCATGCTTCATTGTTAAGACAGCAATTTACTATATTCTCTAGTTGTTAAAAAGAAAAAAATTCCAGCACTTGAGAGGCAGAAGCAGGCAAATTTCTGTGAGTTCAAGCCTAGCCTGGTCCACAGTGTAAGACCCTGTCTAAATAGAAAGTATGGAGGGAGGGAGCAAGGGAGGGAGGGAAGGAGGGAGGGAGGGACAGAGAGAGGGAGG
>NW_022196904.1:122427356-122432596 GCF_008632895.1 Mastomys coucha | reverse complement strand
GAGAGAGAGAGAGAGAGAGAGAGATCTTTGTTACTCAAAAATACTGTAATGTGACTATTTGTCTGGAATAGGGCAAGGAAATTTAAGGATCTACCAAGATACAGTTCCAAGACACACCCCAGACAGACAGACAAGAATCTCAGATGTCAAGGTAATGGAAGAGACAGAAACAAAAGAAAGCCATTGGACCTCAACTTTGGAACCAGAACTCATCTATCTCCTCACACTTCTGCTTCAGTTAATTCACTAGGACTCAATGAAAGAATGGAGTCTAAGCTAACTGCTGTGACAGTCACCATAGTGCCCACTTGGAGCCTCTGAGCATAGACAAGAAGAAAGAGGCAAGGAGGAAAAGAAAGGATGGGAGAAGGAAGAAACACAAGGGAGGGGAGGAAAAGGAGGGAGCCAGGAAGGGTAAGTTTTGGAACCAAAAGACAGGTGTTCCAGTGTAGAAGCCCCCGCCATGCCTCTTGTGGTTGTGACCCCCGTTTTTTCTCTAAGTAGACTCATGCTGGTCAAATGTTCTCAAGTAGATGAAATACTTTGTTAAATTACGAATCAGCAGTGAATTTGTATTTAGATAATATTTTGAAATATTGTATGAGTGATACATATGCTCATATTTCTCTGTATATGCTCATGTGCACATGTGCAACCCAGAAGACAATGTTGGGTGTCTTCCTCAGTTGTTCTTTACCTTATTTTTTGAGAAAGGTTTCTCACTGAACCTGAATCTCACCAATTCAGTGAGGCTGGCTGGCCACTGAGCCCCAGGGATCTCCTTGTCTGCGAAGATTTACAGGTGTTGGCTTTTTACGTGAGCGCTAGGGACCTGAACCCAGGTCCTCTTGTTTGTGCAGCAGGGGTCTCCCTAGGCCTCAACATTTGAATATTTTTTGACCTATTTGCCCTTCTGAGTGGTTCCTGTTTTTCTGCTTTGATTTTTCAAAATAGACATTCTAAAAACCATTCCCAAGCCATCATTTGAAGGCCAGCCTTGTGGTGCCAAGAGCCTGGGAAAAAGAGCCACGGAGGTCTTAAAACTTTAGTTAACCAGCATAGCCAATATGGGAGGTCTGGGGAGGTTGCTGCAGAAAACTAGAGAAGGAGAGGAACAAGGCAGAGGGTAAGGCTGGAGAAACAGAGAGGGAAAGTGAGGGTCCTCTTCTGTCCCTGTCACTAGGGTGGCATCTGAAGGCCTAAAGATGAAGTCAAAATTGTTCCCTAGTGAAACTTTGAGAAAAAAGAGCCTTGAAGAGAAGCAGAGGAAGCTGGGAAGCAGTCGTAGGTAGAGAAAAGAGATAACTCCTCCACACATGTAGATGTGAAAAGCTACCCCTGGTTGTCCCAAGAGGGCTACAGAGGGCAGCTGAGGAGCCAAGACCCTATGTGGCACTTAGTACACTGAGAGACTCCAATGTGAGGCTATGAGGAGCGGACAAGTCTAGTACTAGCAAAAAGGGCAGGGTCCTCCTGTCAGGGTAGACTAAGATCTATTCTCCACCCTCAATAGCAGTGCAGGGTAAAGCAGACAAGTTGAAGGATAAAACACAACCAGACGTTGACACCCTGGATTTGACCTGGAGACAAGCGACCCATGAAACAATGTCTTTGTATTGACAAGGTGAAATGTTCTGACCTTGAGTAGAATTAAGGATTTGGAAATTAGTTAACTCCCAGTGTCTGTAAAGTGACCGTCTTTGAATGTCCAAGTTCATGACTGGTAAATGTGCCCACAGCACATGAGTACTACTGGGTTTGCGTTCAAACTGCTCTGTTACCTCTAGTATGAATAATTACTGCCAGTGTTGTTAATCTCCAATCTAGAGCTATAATATTGATGTGTTTAGAAGATGCATCTTAACTACCATAAGTCAGGTGCTGAGGAAGGTCCTGGAAACACAGCAGGGATCAAAGCAGAGAACTTTACCCTTGAGCTTCCAGTGCCATCTGGACAGCTACAGGGGATGCCAGGACTCTCTAGGACCAACAGGTCTGGTAAAAGCTTTAGAGGATATCCTGCAGAGAACATCAGGGTCTGGGGAGCCCCTCACTCCCATACCACAAGATCACATTAGGAGAAAGCATCAGAAAATGCTAGAATGGCCATGCAGCTCTGCAAAACAGCAAACTCCACGTGTCAAAGGTGCTCCCCAGCTGTGCACAAAGGCCATCAGGTGACTGCTTGGCTATAGTAGAGCAGGAGGTCAGGTGAGAGATAGAGCCCAAGATGAGCCTGGGCCATTCATTCCAAAGACCTTCCCAGACTCAAGTGAGATGTGGGGCACTGAGCAGGGGATGTATTCAGGGTGTAGAAGGGAAGAGTGTCCAGGGGGTTTTCTTAGGCACAGCCTTTATTGTCAAGGATTAAGATGGGTTTTGGCATCTCAATACAACACTGCCACCAACAAACTCCATACTTGAGGATGGTATGGTGGAATTATAGCACAAAACCTCACATTTCTGAGTAAGTTTATGGTTTTGTACTGAGTCACACTCAGTAGTCATTCTTGTCTGAGGACTCTGGGTTGGACACATCTAGCAGATGCCATCTTCCTAAGAAATTCAGTGTGTTTCCTTTTGTGGTGTTTTTATGTAGCCTTTCACGTTTATTACAATATGGGAAAGTAACATCTGGCCTGACAGTCCTTTGAGGAAAAGGGAGGCACTGTAATTTGTCCTTTTTATGGTAGAGGACACACAAAAGAAATGAAAAGATTTGTCCAGGATCATAAAGCAGAAGAAGGGGAGGAGGACGCTACCAGGCCCTGCATCCTCAAGCCTGCAGCATTCCTGGTGGGGTGAGGAGGTGTGAGGGGCGGGAAACAGGCTTGGGAAAAGACAGCATCCTTCCCCCTTCTCAGACAGGGTGTGAGGGCAAGCACCCCCAGGAGAGTGACTGCAAAGAGGTGCCTTATGGATGGAAGTCAGCAGTATGCTAAATAGCAGTAATGTCACCAAGAAGATGAAGTGCAAGTGATGGAAAAGAATTCTGTCACCATGACTCAACTTTTACAAGGCCAGCTAGGAGCCCAGGGCCATCCCCACCCTGCCCACCTCCTGATGATGGAATACCTCAGCTCAGTTCTGGCAGATTGGGAGGTAGGCAAGGATGTTTCTCCAAGGAGTTTAGCATCCTTAGCTAAATGAGCTTCCTTAGAAGCTCGGGTACAGGACATCTCTGTGACAGTGACTCTCTGATGGATCTCCTCTCCCTCTGCCCTAATGGAAACAATAACAGGGGAAATAGATGGCCACTGATCTGTGACAAGTGCTCTCATTCTTCCATCCACTCTGTCTCTCCCAAGGCTAACAAGCTAGTTTATACATCACAGGGAAATGTTGGTTGTTTTTTTTTTTTAACCTTTGTAAATTGTCTCTCTCATCCCCCCCCCATCCCCTACCCCTCCCCATCTCCCATTCCATCCCACCCCAACATCCCCACCCCACCCCATTCCCCACACTGACTCTTTGCTACCTTCCTGTTTTGGCATAGCACCTGACCCTTTCCCTTCCAGCTTTTCTCTGCCCTCTGCCAACTAATTTATTGATTGATTCTCCCCGAAAGCCAAATGAAGTTCTCTTTTATTGAGACAATTTCTCAAAGTCTGGAACTTGCAGACGATGGTGACTTCACCTCATGTTCTCTTTAATTAATGGACAGCCACTTGTAGCACTACTCCAGCCTCCAGTCTGTGCACTTTACATCTTAATTCCTCTGCTGTGTGCTCTGAGGCTTGGCTGGATGGGAGAGCCAGCAGGAATTGCTTCAATCATGCTTCATTCGGGAAGTACAGGTTGAGTGAACACACTCTGTCTCTGACCTTGAGAAAGAGTCTGTAGAATGGGGACATGGTCACTTGCTTAACATATGCAAGACCCTGGGTTCTATTACTTGTTACAAAAAGGGAGAGAGAGGATCCATGGGATGAGCCATGGACTCATATGCTCTTCTTGAGCTGGAGTTTCAGTAATTGTGAGCCTCCTGGCACAGGTGCTGGGAACTGAACACAGGTCCTCTGCAAGAGAAGTATGTGTCCTTAACCACTAACATCTCTCCAGCCCCAGGGTCTGTTCTTGGTTTTTTGGTTTTGGTTTTTGGTTTTTCGAGACAGGGTTTCTCTGTATAGTCTTGGCTGTCCTGGAACTCACTCTGTAGACCAGGCTGGACTTGAACTCAGAAATCTGCCTGTCTCTGCCTCCCAAGGGCTGGGATTAAAGGTGTGGGCCACCACCGCCCCCAGGGTCTGTTCTTGAAGCAGCCTCTCTACTTTGCCCTTCTACAATCTGCTCCCCATGGGCAGTGTTTCCTCGTTGGTTTATTATGGCTGTGCTCCCAACATCTAGCTAGTTCATTTTCCTTCTCAATCAGACTTCTTCTGAGGTATAGAGTGCATAGAGTTCATACATAGCCTCAACAAGTTGGACTAAAAGAACTTGTGCAGATGACCCAGCTCCAAACTGGAAAGCTGGGAAATCAGTATCCTGGACCCTACTCCCTCCCCCTCTGCCCCAACAAGCTGATCTGACTTGAATATGCCATACACATCCTTCAGTCCTGACTTCTTCCCCTCTTGTTGCACTTATGAGATTTACTCAAACTTCATTCATTGCCTTCCTGTGTAGACAGGATTATTCTATTCTATATATTCTATGAATATAGCATGGTGCATGCATCTATTCTTGTAATGACATTCTGATGATTTCTAGTGTGGGTCTGTGACAAGTCCTGAGACTGTCAGCACCCCCTCACATGTCTCTGATGGAGTTAATGTGAGTGTCTCTATCGGCAGAACTCCTGGGAAGGGAGCTGCTGGATCATCAAGCCTGCAGATAGCCGCAGTCTGTGCTACTATTTAGCTTCCATTTTTCATTCTCAGTCAAACAAAACCTTAGTTAAATTCACTCATATTTGTTGTATCCCTACTGTGTCCAGACCCTTTTTATTAAACTGCCTCACTCAATGATCACAAGGGCCCTGAAACACCAGTTCTATTACAGCTCCTATTTTACTGCTATGGAAACTGAGGCACACCCACACTCTTGGTTGAGAAGTTTTGTGAACAAATCTGAGATATGGAAGTTATCACATTTAACAAAGCTAGGTATCTAGCCAACAGATTGAGCTTCCCCTGTTATTATTTTTTTTTAATTTTTTTTCTTTATTTATATGCAAATTTCTCCATTCCCAGTTTCCCCTCCAAAAAACAACAAAAAAAAAAACAAACAAAAACAAACCC
>NW_022196904.1:122369723-122420398 GCF_008632895.1 Mastomys coucha | reverse complement strand
CTGGCCTAAGGCGCCTCCGGGCTGGCTGCTCCAGTCTCAGAAACTCACCCGAGAGAAAAAAAAAATCATTATTATTATTTTTTAAACAGTGGGATTTACTATGAATACAAGGTAGGATTGCTGAGCATTAAGAGGACGATATGAATGCTTCCGCACATATTTAAGTTGTTATATATACTTAGTTTATGGTGGGTTTTATGTCTACAAAGTGTAAAATGACAGTATGAAATATAAGAGATGATCCATTCACTCACAGGTTTCAACAGCTGTTATTGAGCCCACTCTGGACAAGACCCTCGGGGCTACAGCAAGGCTCAGAAACATAAGGCAAATAAAACAGGGGAAGATTACGAGTGGAGTTTGCAAGCTGAGATTCTTTGGTTTTCTCTAAAACCAAAGCAAAGACTGCAAAGCAGGCTGACAGGTCCTATCCTAGGACCACACACAAGGAGAGCTGCCGAGACAAAGGAACGGGCTGGGGAAAGCTCCCCAGACGTGAGACCGCCAGCATTTCCAAGAAAATAGATGAGTTCTGTACATGGATGGAAAGAGGAGAGAATTCACCAAACAGCCCAAGCGCACAGTGAGGAAATGGCCATTCGCCTGTAGCTCAGGGAAGTAAAGAATGGAGGAGTCGGGGGGAGCAAGAGGTCAGTGTCAACCAATTCAGAAAACCCTCAATGTCAAGGACTTGTGTTATATTCTGTGACTGCATGGGATTAAGGATGATAGTTGGAGCTGAACATAATGGACTAAGAAACAAGACTGTAAAGAGATGTTGATGCTTAGAACACAATAATATGAAGCAGACACTTTGTGAAAATCCATCATTGGAGAGAAGGAGAAGAGGAAGCCAAGTCTCCAGGAGGAGAGGAAGCCAAGTCCTTGGAGGCTTAAATGGGGCTGTGAGCTAGAGGAGAAAAAAAGGAGATTTTAGGATCCCCGAGGGCTAATGCAGCAAAAAGTAAGGAAGACAAAGGTCTCCTTGGAGCTTCTGGAATAGAAATGGGGGTGGCAGGGACCAAGAGGATGAAAGAAATGCAAATAAGCCAAGACATTGCCTACCATCAGCAGCTCTATCCGCTTGTTCTAACAGCTCCCTGGGATGGGAATTTCTATCCCCACTGGAGCCATGAACTTCTGGTTGTAAATCTATGCCCTTGACAGAGGTCACATCCATTCTCCTCATGTCCCACAGGTCCAACCTGGGGAGCCTCAGCCAAAAGGCTTCTGTCTGCCAGAGCTAAGCATAGATCTGGCTGGTAGAAGCTTACTCATGGTTTTCTTGAGGAAAGGAAGAATAAAGGCATTTGATTTATTTTATCCTATTTATGTGTGCAAGCAGGTGTGTGCATTTGTATGTGTGATGTACACATCACAGCTCCTATGTGGAGGCAGAAGACAACCTTGAATATCAGTACCTGCCTCCCACCTTGAAACAGTGTCTCCTTATTGTCCAGCACAGTATACAGCAGGCCAGTTAGCCTGGCAATCCACTGATGCCCCTATTTCCAACTTCCATCTCACTACCATAGGAACACCTGTATTACAGAAGCCACCTTGCCAGGCTTTACATGAGATCTAGCGATTTGAACTTAGGTCCTCTCAACTATGCAGCACGTGCTTTACCCACTGAATTGTCTCAGCAAACCACATGAAGACATCTCAAACTCGTGGTCACTACTAGGGAATGGTGTGTCTTTCTCTGGTACACATTAGCCTATGTGTGAACTTTGAACAAGAGCTCTGACTCACAGCCTAGCTGGTAAATACTCATATTAGCATGGAAGGAGCAAACCACTGGTGCCAAATTTTTATTATTATTATTATTATTATTATTATTATTATTATTATTATTACTATTATTATTATTATTATTATCAATTTTAAATAACTGCCATGGAACTCTGTAGCAGAATGAAGTTCCCTTTATTCGAATATTAGCACCCTCCCTGTCTATTATCTCCTCCAATGTGTGTTATAAAATGCTGTGGCATCTACACTTGCTAATGTTCGTACAATGACCTGAGGATAAATGGCTTCAGAAATCACATTTATTATTTCCTAAAAGAAATTGAAAAAAGGGTGATATCTGGAACAAGGGTCACATGGGAGAACTGTAGGTTATTTTGCTGGTTTTGTTTTGGTGTTTTGTGTGTGAGTGTGTGTGTGTGTGTGTGTGTATGTGTGTGTGTGTGTGTGTGTGTGTGTGTGTACGCGCGTGCGCACGTGTATACACATGCATGTCAAGGCCAGAGGTCAACCTTGGGTATCATTCTACAAAAGTTGTCCACCTTGTTTTTGAGTCATGAGATCTCTCACTAGGACCTGAAACTTGCGGCTTAGGCTAGGCTGGCTGGTCCAGGGATCCTCCTGCCTCCATCTGCCCAGCTCTGAGATTACAATGTCACCACTGAGCCTGACTTTTTTACATAGGTCCTGAGGACCTAACTCAGATCCTCATAGCTTAAACGAGTAGTTAACGACGAGTAGTTTACTGATTGAGCCATCTCCCAAGCTTCCTTTCTTCCTTTTTGTAAAGCTCTGTTTTCCAACAATAGCAATAATGGGTGGAGGTGCATACATGATTCAACTGACATCCCAAAGTATCACAGAGTTCCATAGAACTCTGACAGGCCAGAAAGCCATTGGGATGGAGCTGCAGAGCCCCTCTCCAAATGTTCCTGCCAAACCTTACCACTTATAAACCATGAGATCCAATGTGAATAGATGCAGTTTGATAATCAACTGCCATTAAACATGATAGTAGTTGGTTCAGAAGGAAGGGCTCTAACAACCCTAACATCTACATGATTTCCCTCTGTGGAAAAATACCAAGGAATGCCACTGCAGTGTTGCCGCTTAATTTGCATCCACTATTCTGTCTTATCTCAGCTGGCAAAGCTTCAGACAGACTTCTTCCTTTGTGAGATTTGCAATTCAGCCTGGCTCATCCACTAGGAAGAACTGCATTAAATTTACCAGGTTAAAGAAAATCACTTTGGGAGAGATGGCATAGTAGTTAAGAGCGTTTGGTTTCTTGCACAAGAACCAGGTTTGGTTCCCAGCACCCTTGTGGTGACCCACAACCATCTATAACTCGTGTTCCAAGAGATCCAACTCCCTCTTGTTGCTCTCCAAGGGCTCAATACACATGTAGTACACATATATACATAAAAGTGAAACACATGAACACAGAAAATAAACATACCTTTCTTTTAAAAATTATGTTTAAAAGACAATCACTTTCAGCCCTGTCTGCATAACCAACCCATAGGATTTCTGCAAACATAGCAGCAATGTTTTTCAGGCTGGTAAAATTACCGAGTACTTTTAGGTGCACCCATTAACCTCCCTTCCAGCAGCCTAGCCTTCATGCACTCATGCATGAACGATGCCATCTCTATTGATACTGTGTAGATTGTGATAATTGACCTAAATAGTTATGTGTCAAGTAAAACTCAATGCACTGGGGTATTCTCCAGAAGATAATGTAATGGTGGTGATGATGATAATGATGATGGTAGTCATGGTGATGATGAAGATGGAGATGGTGATGGTGGTGATGGTAGTGATGGTGAGGATGATGGGTGGTGGTGGTGGTAGTGGTGGTGGTGGTGGTAGTGGTGGTGGTGGTGGTGGTGGTGGTAATGGTGATGATGGTAGTCATGATGATAGGGATGAAAATGGTGGTAGTGATGGTGATGGCCATAGTGATTTTAAAGGTGAGGATAGTGAAGGTTATAATGATATTTTAATTTCAATACAATGAAAAATTACTCGTAATTAAATCTAAAGGGTTGTGTGACCAGGTTTCCCTACATAAGTCCTTTAAGAGCTCTCAACAGTCTTGGTATATCTATGCACAACAGCATTACAACAGCCAAATGGTGGGAACTGATACTGTGGAATAGCCATGGAACAGAATAATAGTCAGCCTTGGGAACACAAACAGAAAGGGTGTGTGATGCAACACGGAAGAATCTTGAGGACCTCATGCTATGACATAAGCCAGTCACAGAGGCAACAAGAGCATGTGATTTCATTTGCATGAGTCTCATAGGGGAGTCAAACTCACAGAGACAGAAAGTATAATGTTTACTAGTAGGGGTGGTTTGAGGGTAGATTGGGGAGTTATTTAATAGCTTAAGGCTAAAGTTTTGTAAAACAGAGTCCTGGAGAGATTAGTTCCACAGCAATGAGACAGTACTTAATGTCTCTAAGCTGAACACTTAAAAGTGGTACACTCAAGAGGATCAACCTCTGTGATTTACACCGTAATTAAAACTGAAAACAATCAGTGAGACTAGGGAGATGGCTCAGTCTGTAAACTGCTTGCCACACAAGCATGGGGACCTGAATTCAGATTCCTAGCCTCATGTTAAGGTGAGACAAACATGGCTGCCACCTGTAATCCCAGCCCTTGGGAGACAGAGACAGGGCTCCCCAGAGCAAGCTGCCTAGGTAGACTGGCCAGAATTGGTAAGCTCCGGGTTCAGTAGGAGACCTTGCCTCAATGAATAAAATGGAGAGTGACTGAGAAAGACATGGGACATCCCTTTCCAGCACCACACAAACATACATACATACATAAACACACACACACATACACACACTGCGCATACTGCACATATCTGCACACACACATGCAGATACATATAAACACCACACTAACATACACATGTTATCAAATGAAAGTATAAAAAAATAATAACCTTGCAAGAAAAGATGGCAAACTAACCCCAGCTGTGCCTCCCTTTTTAAATTAGAATTTGATGAAGTGGCATGGAAAGATATAAAGGCTAGAAGATAAACCTTTCTTGGTTTTGGGGCATCATGAAAATCACACAGATTTAACCAAGCTAGAGAAACTAGAGCATGCTTGCCCATGTTTGGTTGGTTGGTTGGTTGGTTGGTTGGTTGGTTGGTTTTTCAAGACAAGGTTTCTTTGTGTAGCCTTGGCTGTCCTGTAAATAGCTCTGTAGACCAGGCTGGCCTCAAACCTGAAGATTTACCTCCTTCTGCCTCCCAAGCACTGGGATTAAAAGCATGAGCCTTTAGCTCTTGACATCTGTCCATGCTTTTTGTTGCCTGAGCCCAACAGGATCATGATGGAGGCAAGAAAGTCTCCCAGTGCTGTCTTTATGGGACACCAGGACAGAAAGGAAATGGGATGGAGAATGGACAGAGATGGAGATAAGGCAGTCATCACATTGCTGCGGTCTGTCTTCCAGCTGAACTGTTAAATCAGAAGAACACAGAGTTGTAGGGACTTTTGTCTATGTTTGTTGATTGGAGACCCAATCAACTGTGTACAGTATGAGGTTGATGCAGTAAAACATTTGTCAAATGCATAAATGGCTTTTTGCCTGAGCTAGATGACTGACAAACATCATCTAAAGCCAGCAAATGTCAGTAGGTAGCAAAGCCTAGCTCTGTCCACTTGGCCATCTCTCCTCCGCTGTCACTTTCACAGTCACAGCTGCTGCATAAGTACTTGGGAGACAAAGCTGCAAATATTTACTCTTTGGTCCTTTCCCGAATAAGCTTGCCATGCACTGCTGTAGAGAAACAGCCAAATTCTACATCACTCAGATTGTTGGCCAGGGAGCCAGAGAGATATGAGAAGCTACACACCAGCAACCAGCCGGTCACAAGAGCTGAGTAGAATACAGTGAGAGACTGTTTCTGATCCCAGGATTCTGCTGAGTGAATTGCCCTCTGCACACAACCCAAATGACCCTCTTTGGATGTCTTCAGATGTCAGAGGAAACTCAGCATCCATATACTGCATCCACAGCTGCAAACAGTGGTGCTCTGGCCTGAAGCTTTTCCCAAGCTGCTCTCAGAGGTCACAGCCCACTGATCATGGTGACTTCACAAGGTAAGAAGGTGTCAAGAGCCACACACAGTTCTGCCAAAAAGTGTCCATTTTCTAGACTTTATAAAACACACAGACTAAAGAGGGGCAGGCATGTTCTGTATGCCTCTTGCTTACCAGGACCTTCTCCTTAGAGAATCCTTTTAAGTTTGGGGTCTTGAGGTCTGGCATTTTGTGCAGTGATGTATATGGAGTCCAGGGCCTCATACATCCCCTCTGCCTTATCCTCCCAAGCAGCTGTGATCAAAGACTTGTGCCACCAAGTCCTGCTCCATCTTGGTCCCTGAATCCCCTTTTCTTTCATGCTCCACTTGGAACTACAGACTCACAATAAGTACCTAACCTTAGGGGAACATGGAAGGCATGCAGTCTATGTTTCCCAGATGTCCTCACCTGAGCAGGAGGAGATGGGATCCTATCCACAGTTCCAAACCACTGAAGCCCCTTGGGTTGTATCTGCTCCTAGAGTCCTCACTGCCCTGCTAGCCCCTGATCAGACTCCCTGTTGGTTTCCTTTCCACTCTCACACCTCCAGGGATTCCTTCCTGCTCTAAACTCACTCCACCAGACCTACCAGAACAACCACAGGCACATGTCAGAGTAAAACTGCTTGCAGCTAGAGACACATTCTTGTACCTATCAGACTGAATCATGGACACCTACAAGAAGTCAGCTGTACCTGGAATCCTACAACCAGGGTGAGGAATTGAGTCCGGCCTCACACTTTACTCGTTCCTCCTGGTAACTCTTCATTAGGGTGAATGGTATATTCCCTAGAGGTTCCTGAATGCTCTGCTCAATTCATGGACCGGGAAATCACACATACTGTACTGTGTACGTTGTATTATCGCTAACCTGCAGTGAATAAGAACATTTTGTACGCTTAGCTTATTATGGGGTGTTTCTTCACATTGCCAAATGTAGCAGAAGTAACATTATTAATATTTCATTTGGAGGAGGCAAAGTCGGGAATGTAAAGGACTCATTCTCAGCACAGAGGTGAAACAAATGAACTGGCTCAAAAAGACATTTGGGTAAATTTTGTCAGCTTTCCTGTGACCTCAGCAATTCTTGCTTGCATCCTCCTTTTGGCTGCCTTTGAATAATAAAGTGTATAAAAGATGTCTCCAGCACTGTGGGGTTGTCTACTGTGGTAGGAGACAGTTGTAATGAAGCTAAAATGCTTACATAATAAAGAGATCTACTCATGTCTGTAGGTAAAATAAGCAGATACAGTGCTGCTTAAATTAGATCCGACTTCCCTCAAAGAATTGGCAGCATGTAAATGAGGCTGGCACTACACCACAGCCAAGTAAAACTGGAGAAACTGTAATGGCAAACTTCTTCCAGGCACCCTGGTCAGGTGGTTCACCCATCCTTAGGGAAGCAAGAGCTGAGATGCTGGGACTGCGATTGGAGAAACGCCAGCCAATCAGGGCTCAGCTGGCACACACATGCTTATGAGAAGGCCACAGAACCACAAGTCAGTGTTCATTTCCACCCACCCACCAACTCCACCCAGCATCTCCCTCAGGTGCAAGCAAATAGACAGCATTACTCAAATGCATCTCTCATAGGAGAACATGATCAGTGTTTCTGGATTCCATTCCAGCAGTCACTGAGGAAACTGATATGGTAACTCTGGTGCCATCTTGGAAAAAAAACATTTAACTAATGAAGGCCTCATTGGAATGTAAGCAAAAATGCCTCCTGAAAGCTACCATGGCAGTGTAGGATCATGAAATAAAGAACATAAGGAAAAAGCGAGGATGCTGTAATTACAGCCTATGCCATCCTTGTCAGCCTGGGAGGCTTGAGTTTACATACACATGTGTGCACACACATACGCATAGTGCAAGGATGCATGCACATGTCTTCACATGTATGTGAAGACTGGAGGATTACCTTGGATGCCAGTCACTTCACGATCTATCTGCTTTGTTTTTGGCTTGGTTTGGTTTGGTTTAGTTTGGGCTTTATTTTGTTTTGTCTTGGTTTGTTTTGTTTTATGGAGGCAGGGTCTCTCACAGGCCTGAAGATGTCCAAGCTGGCTAAACTGGCTTGCTAGGGTCACACAGATCCACCAGTGTCTGCCCCTCTAGCACTAGGATGGTATGTAGTGCATTCTTGACTCCCGGCTTCCTTCCTTGGATTCTGCGCATCAGATTCAGGTCCCCAGGCTTGCCAAGCAAGCATATCCCCTGGCCTTGGTGCCATTTTGTGTTCGTGTAGAAAATCAGGAGGATTTAAAGGGAGTTCATTTCAGTTTCATACTGTACAGCAAACAAAACGTGGCTTCGTTGGCGTTCTAGTTAATAGACAGTTTGATGCCATAATACTATTCAAATTTGACTCACTCGCAAGTATGAGGCCCATTTCAATGGTTCTGGGGAAGTGAGTAGGAGTGGTAGCATTATAGGGAGGTCAGCCCTCGGGCTGGGGTGGAAGGTGTGAGGAGGGCCCATCTTTTTCTGGCCAAGCCTCTCTCCAACAACACCATAGGATTTCTTCCCACAGTGGTTCCTGGGGAAGAAGTTCCCTCACTGACCAAGGAGGGATCTTGAAAGTATTTATTAGGTGATGTGCCCACCTGCCCAAGGAACTAAGCATCTAAGCTCAGGGTTGATTTTGAAGTAAGACTCGACAGGAACCAAGAGCAACCTCCTGGGACGTGTCTCTCCTGCCAAGACAGTTCCGTGGCAGCCCCCTGGCACTTCTGATACCTGTGTCCAGATGGACACTTTGACCTTGGCCATAGATGCCCAGGACCTCTTTCATCCATGCTGGGTCTGGCCTTAGCTAGAGTACCTCAGAATATCGGGAGGGGGCAGCCATCTGCTGTAGGAGGGCTTGGCTGTGGGTCCTCTCAGGAGACAGGTGGTCAGCAGCAGGGACACCCACCAGGTTGAAATAATCTGAGGCCAGGCTGGCTGGTGACTGAAGCTCGCAGCAAGGCTACGGCAGGTGCGGAGGGCGGAGAAGCTGGCAGCTCAGAACTGGGTCACTCTCCGTGTGGTCCCAAGCGAAGTTTCTCAACCACAGGTTTGACAGTGCCAGAAAAGCCAGCACCCCAAGAGTTTGAGAGGAAACCAAGGGCTTTGGGGATAGGAAGGGATCCTGTGAAGAGGCCTCATGTACCTCAATCACTGTCCTCAAGCTCTGTGGTTCTAAGCAATGGGTGCCTACCCCTAGGGGCTCCTTCTGAAATGTAGCTGTAGTTGTATATAACGTACAGTGACTCCTGCAGTTAAGGGCATTATGAACAGGGATGGCTATGTTTCCATCTCTGGTATTTGGGATGGCCTGTGACACTGAGAACTGAACATGTTACAGAGGACTCCAGGACACCACCTTGGACATGGAAAACACAGTGGGTAGAGAAGCCTCAGTCGTCTGACTCGTTTGTTCTTGACCTCAGTGAAGCCACAGATCTCTGCAGGCCACACCTGCTCACCTAGAAAGTGAAGGAGAGAAACCTGTAGACAGCTTTCTCTTGGCTCCCCAGGGTAGGAGCAAAGACATGGAGCCAGAAGTGGCTCTACAGCTGACATATGCAAGTGACCACACAGAGGACATACCTGCTTTGCATCACCCTGGCCTTGAGGGACCAGTTATCTCATCTCCTAGATTCGGACCCAACTTTACTGTCCCTCATATTCTCCAACCCTCACGGAGAAATCCAATCACAGACAAAGCCTTGAGGTTTGCATTGCCTTTATTAGAAGTTCAAACAGGAATTTACCTCCACACTCTACATGGAGAAAGGGGATGCACTCAGCAAATTGTGTGAGCAGAGAGGGAAGCTAATGTTTAACCTAGGACTGAAGGTCGTACCGTCTGAAAATGCCCAGTCATGTTTTCCACAGACAACCATGTAGTAATTGTAGACAATTAGATTGAAACGGGTCCAGCCTGAGTGTCCACCTGGTCCCCTTCCTGAGACCTGGAGCACCTAACAGCAAGGTCATGCAAGTAGCTTTAAAAACAAAGTGTGTCACTAACTCAGCTAAGCTGACCTCCTATTGACTTTGAACGAGTCCAACTTTTAGACATCTCAGGCGAGGGGTGATGGAGCACAACTCTCCAGGACATTTTATTTAAGGACAATGAAGCTGGACTTGTGGGAGATAGGAGCCTTCATTAACTAGCCATTAACAGGAAAAACATCACTGCCCTGCCTATGGACCAAATCTGAAAGGCATTTTAGGAAAGGAGATAGCGAGACCTTTATAAACAACCTTCATGTTGATCCTTCTAGAGACGAGAAAAGAGTAAACGAGGAACTCTCAGGAGCAAAATGTGAAAACAAGCAGGACCATGGCTATTCTTTCTCCCCGACCCCTGTCTCGGCTCATCTTTCCGTGCTCTGGGCTAGCATGTTGTGTTAGCATGTTTCATATATGGAAGTGCTTAGCCAGCACTTAATGAATGCCTGACAGGTGCCAAGCACTGTGGAAATTGCAATTGTAAGAGGACAGACAGTGCTGATCAAGTTAAAGTATATTCTAATGAAGAAGACATCGTCTGCAGAGGACCATTTTAACAAGTGGTGTTTACAGTAAGATGAGTTTGCTGAAGAAAGGGCTACCGAAGGAGAGAACAGTTTTGGAATAGAAGTAAAGCACAGCCTGGTTAGTAAGGAAATGTTAATCTCAGATACCCCTTAAGCCAAGCCCTGGATCCTGAGGACGGTTGAGGAGGGCTGAGGAAGGCTCAACACTGCGAGAAGCCAAGTCCAAAAGAGGTGGGGCAAGATGGAGTCAGGTTGTGTTTTAGAGAAAGTTTTGTGGAAAAAAACATGTTTAATCTTGGGTTTACCACTAACCCTGAAGAGTTAAGTAAAACAGAACTTTATTCCATCTGCTTGGAAGCACATCGTGAGCACAGAATACCAGGCAGTGACAAACATATCTGGGGCTGGCAGGTTTGGGGTATTGATTAATTTTATGAAAGCTTGAACAATGGAATGGAAATCATTCCCTTGGTATCTTGGTGAATAATAAGATGGCAGCCTTGCTCTACCCCAGAACCCTGATCTCTTGGAAATGTCAATTCCCCATGAGTCAACAACCAAGAGTCAACATGGAAATAGGGACAATAGAGTGACATCTCAATGCCACCCCTCTTAGCCTCCTGTGACCTGCTCCTCAGACTCCTACCAGATATCTATACAGTGTCTACAGTGTCTAACTCCATCTCCTATGTGCATCCCACATCCATCCAGAGTTAACCCTTTGCTCATCTTCCTCTACACTACAGACATTTACCTTTGTGCTGGGTGCCTTCACTACCTGCATCGCTCTGTCCAGTTTCCTCCACACTGCTTCTTTCCTGTCTCAGACCCATTGACCTCCATCTGTCTTGATTGTCCACCAGCATGGATGACTCTGGGGACCTAGATTTTTTAATATCCCTTTGGTTTCTGGATATGGGTTGGACTGGAAGAGCACAAGAGTGGAGAGTAGAGAGAGGGAAGTGAGGACAGTTTCAGTGATCCAAAGAACAAACACAATGGCTGTGTTAAACTCAAGCAGCCATCATGTAGGATGTAGTCTGGATTTTGGATATGTGTGAGGTGGTACCAAGAATAGGAAATACTAATTTACTTGATGAAAAGCGTGAGAAGAAGAGAGGAGAGTCAGCAAGTGCAACACAGCTGGATCAATGCATGAATAGTGTTAGCATTTCAGACTTGAGCAGGCTTGACCACCCAACCTGCCAGTGCTTGTAAGGTACTCTCTTTGAGTTTTTACAGGTTCTAAAATACGGGTTTTCTAAATCACCAGTTCTCTCTGTAGAAAGCATGTTTGTGAAACAGGCTATGTCAGAATCCAGTTAGCCAGAAAGGAAAGCTGTGGTTCAGAATTCTGCAAGAAGATACATGCAAAGAGTCTAAATAGGCACAAATCAAATCCAGTAATAGATACAAAGGAGAAAACATTATTGTGAAGCAGTTTATTCTAAGAATGCAAAGTTGGTTTAATGTTCTAAATTCAATCAGGGTAATGTACCACATTATCAAATTATATCATCATCTCAACAGAGGCAGAAAAGGCATTTAATAAAATTCAATACCCATCCGCAAAAATAGGCATAGTGGAGAACTTCTTTAATGAGTATCAACCAAAAAAAGTCTGTGAATGTCAATTTTGTTTTTATTTTCTCTGTTAAGCTTTTCCCTTGCTTCACTGCTCTAGTATCAGACCTCTCATTCATGCTGCATAAAAGCAATAGAAGGCAAGGTTGCCTCATTTCCACTCTGACGGAATGGGAGTACAGCCTCCTCCCCACCTATGTTACATTTGTCCTGTTTCAGTCAAGGACCACACAGGAGACTTTGCAATCACAATATGACATCATTTATGAATGGCATCATTGTCATCTCAGTTTGTGTCTGTGCACTCCAGGATGTCCACCTGTGATCACATCTTGTGAGGATGCCTTTCTCAGAGCATGTCCCTGTACTGAGTGATGCATGGCTGCACATCATGACTAAAGACCTAAAATCAAGACTGATGTAACTGGGGGCAACTGAAGACGTGGAGCAAAAGGACCTCTCATCTATGGCCGGAAGAGCCTTGCAAATACCATCTGTACTAGAACTTATCCATACTCTAGGGCTCTGCACCTCCTGTCTTTAGTGAAAATGCACACAGTGTGTTCCTTAAAATATATGCAAATGTTTATGGCAGTGATCTTTTTTTAACTTTTTATTGATTCTTTGTGAGTTTCACATCATGCACTCCAGTCCCACTCATCTCCCCGTCCCTTTGTATCCACCCTCTGCTCTTGCAACCTCCCCTGCAAAAAATAAAAATAAATAAACAAAACAAAGCATTTTTTAAGAAGTTTCATCGTGGAAGCCGTAGTGTGTCACAGTGTGTCCCACAGTATACCCTTTTGTACACACTTCTTTGCTTGCAGATGTTCATTGCAATGACTTGTTGGTCTGGTTCAAGGCCTCTGGCTTCTGCTACCCCATCAGTTCTGGATCCTCACTGGAACTTCTCTCGGATATCCTATTGTTGCCCTGTGCCACGGAGATCCTGCAACTTTGGATCTGCAGGACGGGCCTTTTATGTACTTCAGCAGTTGATAGATAAGTAGATGTTGAGGTGAAGAGGGCACCTCAAACCCCTGGATCTGGGCCTGGGCTTTGTAGCTGAGTTGGTCATTCTGCCAGCTATTGTGCACCTTACCACCAGGGCAAGCTCCCCAGCACTGCCCCAGCTTGCTCACCCAGTGCTGCAGCCAGCACGAGGTAGGTTCAGCTCTCCTGCTCTCATGCCCTCGGGGCTACTAGGCCACCAGAGCCACCTCTACTATGCTGTGGCTATCAAGGGGTAGGGCCAGATTTCTGGACTACCTCAGGTGACCAGGACGGGGAGGGCCCACACTACCTCACAGCAGAGAGTGGCAAGTGATGGAGCCAGCTCTCTAATGCTGATGCTCCTGAGCCAGCTCACCCTGCCACCAGGATCAGTTCTACTGTGCTGTATGGCAGTGATATTTTGATAGCCCAAACTGAAAACGATTTTGGTAGTAAGATTATTAAACAAATTATGCAAATTGCCATAATGTAATGGGACTCAGAAATGCAGATATTAAAAGATTGCTATCCACACAGTAAACATAAAATAAATACATAACCATTAATATTAATCCCATAACATAATAAGTAGTTTATGAGACAAACAAAAAACTAGAGGACAAACATTCTTAGAGAGTAAAAGCAATATCTCTGAAAATGAGCTGGTGAATTGCCCGACCATCAGTAGCAGTGGCTGGCATTGTGGTCTAGAACAGATCAACAAATGTCATTAGCCCAGAATCAGAGGATTCAACAGCTTCATTAGAGGCCCCTCAGGCTTTCTAGCCACTGTTGATGGTAGCACAAAGCAGTCATAGGCAATATGAACATGGACAGACATGGCTGAGTTTCAAAAATACGTTGTTTATGAAAGCCCCGCCAACATGGCTGCCTAACCATGGCCTGAACAAGAACAGCACCAATGAACATGCTAACATGGAAGAGGGAAACACATAAGGCCTCAGCCACAGACGAAGAACTACAGACCCCTAAAATTGCTGAGAGCTGAAAAAGTAGTCTTCCCCAGGGAAGAGAACACCAGTTGGGTTTCCAATACCAAATGTTCAGCCCTGGAAACATACATACAAGTAACATTATATAGATTAAACTGGTTATACTTACATGCATAGGAATGAATGTGTATGCAGCAATAATTAAAGAAAAAGAGACAATGAATTTGAAAGAGAGTTGGGGATACATAGTAGCAATTGGATATAGGAAGGAGAGGGTAGAAGATTATAATCTCATATACAAGGTAATTATAATCTCAAAAAATTATAATTAGAAATTCATTCATGAACACTAAAATGTGTTTATGAAGTACTCACCTAACATGAAACCTTGTTTGCTTTATTTTTTTCAATCAGGAAAAAATATAAAATCTAATTCATGACTCAAGGGCTGTACAAAAAATAAGCCATAAGCCATCTTGCTCCATGGCCTGTGGCCCAACTGTCTGGGTCTAGAAAACTTAGCACAAGAGAGCTGCATCCTTCGTATTGGAAACAAGCAGTGAGAAAAGTCAGAGGAGGTGAAGGACCATGCATGACATGTGCAGAAGGTGACAGAGTAGCAACTGGAATACAGCAGCAGGGTGGAGTCAGCAGAAGCTGAGCCAAGACCTGAAGATTCAGACACCCAACAGGTACCCAGGGGTGAACGGAAGCAGGCCTGCACATAGCTCTCTCTGCTGGCTTTATAAAGTTCCAGAGGCAAAACAGGAGTTCCTAATTGTTCTTGGGAGAACAAAGCCACTTTACATGGGTAGGCTGGGGAGTCAGACTTGACTCTGACATCTCCTCAGACACCCCCATATGAGAAGGCCCAGACGGTGCCTCGGGTTCTTCACAGATGTACTTTGATTCAACAAGTCCCAGCAGAAATAAACCCCCGGAGAGATGAGCAAGCACACAGGAGACACTTTTGAATATCCTAGGAAGAGCCCGAGAAAGCTTCCCCAGGACCAAGATGAGCTGTTTTCTGCATGCCCTGCCTCGATAAAAAGGCATAAGACTGCAGGCAGAAGTGCGCACAAACATCTCACCCCACTCACTATCCCATCAAGCAAGCCAATTCTCTTCAGTTCAAGAAGAGAATGTCTCAGAAAGGCAAAGCAGAAGGCTAAGTATTAATTAATCTAAACCATTCACTCAATTTCTTTGCCAGTTAGGGATGGGCACATGATGAAACTCACTGACAAACTTCTAGGTGAAAGTCGTACAAGGTGCCTGAGGAAGATTTCCCTTGATGATAAAAGAAATGTACAAGAGAAAATGGTTCTCTCCTGTTCACATTCATATCACCCCCAAATCCCAAGAGGCCAGGAGCTGGGTCACCCTGCCTGAAGTATTGGAGAAGAGCTCAAAAACAACTGACATTGTGCAGGTTGTGACAGAGTGGAAAACCAGAGCAGCTGGTCTGTGATATCATCTGAGCTTCCTCATTAACCTGCCTCAAACCAGCCTGCCTCCAGGATTCCTTATGCATGAGATAGTACGTATTCCCTTTGCTTAAGTCTCCCTGGTTGGGTTTTCTGTTGTTTCCAACAAAGAGCACCTAATCAACACCAAGAATGAAATAAGACAGAACAGGGATGGAAAAGATGGCTCAGGAAGATGTCTCGCTGTTCTTGCAGATGACCCAAGTTTGGTTCCGCTGCTGGCAGTTCATGAGCACCTGTAACTACAGCTCCAAGGGATCTAACTCCCTCTTATGACCTCAGTGAGTACCTGCATGCAACACACACACAGAGACAGAGACAGACACAGACAGAGACAGGCAGAGACAGAAATCTTTTTTTAAAACTGGAAAGCATTTACATTGACATAATTGTATGGGCTGTGCCTCTGTGAACTAAACTAGGTGGAAAAAGGGACGTGAAAGTGATGACAGGACCCTGGGGAGATGGCTCAGGGAACTGAATATGGGATGCACAGTGCATGGCAGTATGCAATCAGTGTTGAAGGGATTAGTTGGTGCAGTAGGCCTACAATGCACACAGCCCTGTGTTAGATTCCAGTGCTGCATAATACCAGGTGAGATGACACACACTTGTAATCTGAGCACTGGAAGGTGGGGATTTGAGAACCAGAAGTTCAAAGTCATCCTCAGCTGTATAGTGAGTTCAAGACCAGCCTGCGACACATAAGAAGAGTAAAGGGCAGAGGGAGGAAGAAAGGGAGGGAGGAAGAGAAAAAGGGATGGGTGCTGATTGTCTTAAATGTATTAATAGTGTTGTAGCTATATCAGGGAAATGTCCTTATTTTCAGGAGATACATATTGCAGTATTTAGGGATAAAGGGCCATTTTGCCAGCGACTTACTTTCAAATTGTTTAGGTAAAAAATGTGTCAGTGTATCTAGCCGGATCTACAATATGCATAGGCACATATGCCTTTAAGTAGAGCAAATGACACAGTCTGTTGCCAATGTTTAAAGGCAGGTAAAGGATCTTCATGGGATATTGCACTACTACTCCAATTTCCCTATGCTTTTAAATACACTGGATGGAAGACAATAGAATAGTGACTTTGAGAATCTGAGGGAGGAACTGGAAAGATGGCTCAACGGCTTACAGATAATTGATACTTTTTAAAGAATAATCTATTTTTGTATAACCTCTTCTGTTTTATGACTCACTATCCATTTCCTTTTCCTTCCCAATTATATTAGCCTTCCAAGACCAGCAATCTCATAAACCTTAATTATTCACACTCAAAAGATCATACACACACGGGACTGGGGAGATGGCTCATCTGTTAAGAGCACATATTGCTCTTCCAAAGGGTGCAAGTTCAAATCCCAGCACCCCGTCAGGAGCTCATAACTGCATGCAGCGACAGCTTCAGGGGGTCTAGTACCCTTTTCTCACCCCCTACTGACACGAGCAGACAAGAGACACACACATCAATAAAATAAATACGTTTTTAAAAATTATACACACACAAAGAGTTACATTTGCTTGGCATTTCAGTCAGTTATGGAGCATACTACAATGATGTACTCTTAAACTTACAGTGGAGCTGAAATCCCCACCCTTTCTCAATGTGTAGTCATTTATTTCAGTACCCCATCCCTGCCATTGCGACAGAACACCTGACAGAAACAGCTTGAGGAAGATGTTTCTCTTGGCTCACAATTTACAGGGTACAGTCCATCTCAGAAAGGCAGGCTTGGGGGGCAGGGGAGATTTTGTCAATGTGGTGAGATCTTAAGGCATGTCCTCTTCACATCTCAAGGAAACAGGAAGCAGAGAGCTCAGGCCAGAAGCAGGGAGAGACCATAGCCCTCAAAGATGACCCTTAGTGCTGTACACCAGTCAGATAGATCTTAATACCTTTACATACATGTGTGAAGTTGTATATGTGAGAGAATATATATGACACACACACACATATATATATATATATATGTGTGTATATATATATATATGTGTATATATATGCATGCATCTTTCACATAGGAATATATAGGCATCTTTTACATAGGAAGCATGTCCCTTGATTCTTTTGAAAGTATTATTTACTTTATGCATATGTGTTTATGACTAGGTTGTTATCATGTGTATGCAGGAGTCAGAAGAGGCCAGAAATGGGCATCAGATCTTCTGGAACTGGAGTTACAGATGCTTGTGAGCCACCATGTGAGTACAGGTATTTGAACCCTGGTCCTCTGTCAGACAAGCAAGCTCTGTTAACCACTGAGCCATCTCTCCAGCCCCTCCTTCAGATTCTTAGAGTCATCTCAGAGATTCCACAGCCTACCAAACCAGTACCACCAGCTGGGAACCAAGCAGTCAAATGCATAAGCCCATGGGAGAAGGTCATATTTGAACCATATTATCATGACATGATAGCTCAACACATTATCTACATGTATGATGATCCTCATGAAAAGCACCCACCATGCTGCCAGGCTGCCAGGCATGTAAAAGAACGATACACACAATTGCACATTGTTTATAACATTTGATAATGATAACTAACAATGGTGAGTCATTTATGCATGTACTATACTTTTATTGTTATTTTATAGTCCTATTTATTTTTTAAAACTTACCATAAAACAGTATGTCATGTTATACCAGCTGGAACTGCTTATTTTTTTTTCTACGGGCTGTGTCTGCATGCAAAAAATCATGTGACTAAGACAGTTTGTGATGTTCACAACTAAATCACCTCATAGCACATTTCTCAGGATGCCTCTCCAGCACTGAGTAGTGCATGCCTGCATAAGGACACATTTGCCTATGTACACATTTACATCCCCACACACTGACACCTTCCTTTGTAAACACAGTGTTGTGTAAGACATTGCAGTGGGCACTAAGTGATTTACATTGTTACTTTTTGCACATCCCAAAAGTCACCATCCCTAGTAGTCACCAGGATGCTACATCACACCTAGAGGTGGGCAATGAATGTTTATTTAGATAGCCCAAGGTAATGTAACCCTGAGACTGCAATATTCCAACTCTTTACAGTCACTGGATTCTAATCAGTCAATCATCCTGAAGACTATCTAATGTAGGCATGCCTAATTTCTGGGAGCTTCAGTTTGTGCTACGTATAAGCAAGGTTCGGTGTGGTCCCTTACCACAGCATGGAGCCAGTCAGGGCAATTAGCATTCCCATTTCTTCCATTTCTTTACTTGTGATACAGAGCACAAGAACCCATTCCCTCTATCTGAGCCTGGGTACCTGTTTTCCCCCCTCCCATTGTCCACCGTCCACCCACCTCTTGCCACTCTCCTCCTCCCACTTCCATCTCTGCTCTTCCCAACTTCAATAATTTCCATTCTACGATCGGATCCATTTTATTCTGGAATGTTCTTTTCCGTTGTTGTTTAGATAGTATGTAGGTTTTTTTGTTTTTGTTTTTGTTTTTTACCGTACTGCTCCAACATCTAATTAGCAGTATATCACTTAATTTCTCATGTTAAAATTCTTCTGTTACCTCTGCAATTTCATCATTTCTAATTTTTCTTCTGTTGGAGTGTTACAGGCAACTTAAACATCACCAATTCCAGCAAATGTTCTGCAGAAGTGAGGAAGTGTATCCAACCCTCGGAAGTGTGGATATGTGTGGACTGCATCAGTTTTCTTGTCTCTGCACTTTATTCCTCTATATCCTTCTTATATTTATCCTCCAGGTAGATCTAGTTCTGAGAGAAACATGCTAAGTCTCCTGCTATGACTGTAATTTAACCAGGCTTTCCTTCCCTTTAGTTTATACTTTTAGTTTGGTATAAGTGACTAATAACTGTTATATACTTACATTTTTACATGTTATGTTAATGTTATGTTAGCTTACTCATTAGCTGTACTCCTTGCAGAAGATCCAAGTGCAGTTCCCAGCACCCAGATGCATATGCCCACACATGTGCAAACATGCATATACATGAGTATATGAACATACTACACAATAGGAGAAAATAAAACCAAAGGGCTAATGTGTGAATCACTAAGTGTGTGTGTGTGTGTGTGTGTGTGTGTGTGTGTGTGTGTAAGTGCTCTCAGAGACCAGCAGAGGGAATCAGATTCCCTAGAGCTGGAGTTATAGACAGTTGCAAGTAACCTGATGTGGGTGAAGAAACAAAACTCCATTCCTCTGCCAAAGCAAGTGCCCTAACCACTGAGCCATGTTTTCTGCACCCCCATTCAGTATATTTTTAAACATACAGGTTCTTTAAAAAGGCAACAAAAAACAACTAAAAATACTAATTAGTCATGATTCAATGCGGAGGTGAGGCAGGCGCATGATGCTAGGAGCTGGTGCTCTGAGAGTTAGTGATTGCCCTTGCATAGCAGGACGCGGAGATGGCTCAAGCTGCCGGCAGGTCCACTAGCACTTGATTCTATTGTCAGCCTGTGGACACATACATGGAACTGCACATCCAGTCTCTGAAACAATGCTGTAGGCTGATCCAGACATTGAGGGCATACTGGGCTGCTCACAGTAAAGATGAGAGCAAATACAGGTGATTTTCAGAAGGACTATCTGAAAACCTGGGCCCTGTGTCACTGCATGGTGAGGCCTTTATATTAGAAGCCCACAGCTCCATTGTAATTGCTCAAGGTCATGAGCCACATCACTACTGAAAACCCTGTGTGGCACTCTCCAGTGCCCTGTGTTAGTGAGAATTCTCTGGATGGATGACTGGCCGGATACCGCATAGAATGGCAGAACTTCCAAATTTTCCTCTAAAAAGCAAAGCTCTATGTTGTTTCACGTATCCTCAGCTAAGCAACGCAAATATAACTGAACAGGGTGCTGACAAGAGACTTGGTCTTCTCACAGACCAAGGAGTGCTTAGGAAGCTGTTTCTGGCACAGTTCTCACAGGTCCCATTGTGTTTGGGCTCCAGAACAATGCCTCCCACTTCTCTGGGTCTTGCCCAAAGAAGCAGCTCTAGACCTCACCTTCTCGTATGCAGAAGGAAATTGAGGGGCCAATTTCAGAAGCTTCTTCTCCTGCTTTCCTACACAGAGGGCCCAGGAGTCTTCACTCTGTCTCACTGGCTGAGACTGGGTCACATGCCTGAGCTGACAGAGAGGCAAGCACTCAACTCCTACATTAACCTATCCCATCCTTCCTCTTCTTCTTCTTCTTCTTCTTCTTCTTCTTCTTCTTCTTCTTCTTCTTCTTCTTCTTCTTCTTCTTCTTCTTCTTCTTCTTTTTTGGTTTTTCAAGACAGGGTTTCTCTGTGTAGCCCTGGCTATCCTGGAACTTACTCTGTAAACCAGGCTGGCCTCGAACTCAGAAATCTGCCTGCCTCTACCTCCCAAGTGCTCAGGTTAAAGGCATGCACCACCAATGCCTGGCTTCCTCTTCTTATAAGGTATCAGGACCCCCACAGTTATAACAGTAGCCATTCTGAGTTACCTCCTTAAGGGTACTTCTGAATGCTGTCACACTGAGTAGTTAGGACTTCAGTACAAGGCTTTGAGGAAGTTCTTCATCCTTTCTGTGACAGGAGGCAATCAGGTTCAAGTTCCTTAAGAACCAGCTAGTAAGATAGTGTGGGCCTCTCTCCCAGCCAGGCCTCCTATAGGCAGACATTTGCTTACTTTATGTTTCCTCTGAACTGACATGTTCCTTCCAGGAGAGAGGTGGGGGTGATCGGTGAGATTCTGGAGGCAAATGAGCGCCATGTGTCTGAGAAAGCTAAAACTTACACGATTGAAAAAGGTCCCTCTGCAAGCTTAAAGAAGCAGTAAAGACTACGGAATAGGGAGCCTCCAGCCAGCCCTGTCACCTAGAGGACACTCTTGGTCTCATTGTGCTGCATGTAAGCTGTTCAGAGAGCTCCAAGGATGACAATCACCTGTGTTATGGTGGGCTTCTCAGTGATGCAGTGGCTTTTGGGTCATCTTCATAAGTAACCCCTCACCCATAGTCCTGTCACAACCACAATAAAAACCCATTGGTTCACCAAGTTGGACTTTGGAGCAGCCATTTCTTTGGTCTGTTGTTCGTGCCTATTCCAGAGTGAGTGGGGCTCTGTGTGTCTGTGTGTGTGTGTCTCCCCAGTAAAAGTCTCTCAACCCAACAGTCTGTAACACCAGAGAGCCTGATTTGCAAAGAGCTGACAGCTGGCAGGGCTGCTGGTTCAGAACATCCAAGCTGTGAATCTTCCCACTGTCTTCCCCATCCCAGAAAATGCTCTCTAAGAGCCTAGCACTTAATATTGCTTACAAAGGTCTTGACTTTGGAGCAATGTGACATTCCGGGTACATCTAAATGCCATCCATTACCATCAAATGGTGACATTTACTTCATTTGTAATTCAGAAAAAGAAAACACAGATCCAGTACAACAAAGAGACACTTACATCGTAGATAATGGACCCAAGCAATTGCCATCCCTCATACTTCAAGTTTGGAGAACGGAGCTAATGAAAGATTAAAGAGAAAGTCCATGAGCTGTAGGAACAAGTTTGAGCAATCACTTGTCACTTGAGGTTAGCACAGAAGTTATTCTAACAAGATATTACTTGCAGAATTTCCCCCATAAATCTTTTATTAAGTCCAAGAATCTCAGTCAAGACACTTCCCATGCAATTGTGAGAAATACCACTGCCGCATAGCTTCCTTTAAAACCGGATCAGGGGAGACACTAAAGGCAGCCACCACTGACCTTCACATAAACCTGATATTATTATTGATTTTCCTTTACTCCAAGAAGTGAAATATATTCGGGGAAGCAACCATTAACGTGCCTGTTTAGATAAGTCCAGACAAAGCCAACGAGTATTTATTTTTCAGTCCTATTTGCTTGAAGTGGAAGACCTGGTTGCCTTTAATAAGCCTTGACACATTCTGATTGTTCTGCAGCACCCCTGGGTCTCATAAAGAAAGGACAGTAAGCCAAGCTTCATGAGAGGCAGAAAAGAGTGCGGAAAGGCAGCACTGCTGTAACCTTCTGAGACCAGGCTGACCTTCCCAATTCAGGCGAGAGTTCTTATCCATAGATTTCAGGAGGGTGGCCCTCAGGCTCCTTCGTCCCAGCTCTTCTGGCTTCCCAGCCAACATTTCCCAAGAAGTTGGTTGTGTTTGCCTCAGCTCTGTAATCTTTTGCTTTGACTTTCCACCCTCCAGTTGTTCTGGCACCCTCTGTGAAGAAGATACTCTCTGCCATTATATTGCCTTTGCCCCTTTGTTGAAGATGTACTCACATTTCTACAGTGAGGGTGTCTACTCTGCTCCACTGGTCTTAGTCTCTTTGATCAACACCAGCCACCTTGACAGCTCTAACTATCCAGAGTTTTGACATTACTAAGGTAATGTCAGTTCCTCAACTTTCCTTTTTTTTTTTTTTTTTTTTTTTTTTTTTTTTTTCGAGACAGGGTTTCTCTGTAGCCCTGGCTGTCCTGGAACTCACTCTGTAGACCAGGCTGGCCTCGAACTCAGAAATCTGCCTGCCTCTGCCTCCCGAGTGCTGGGATTAAAGGCATGCGCCACCACTGCCCGGGCAACTTTCTTCTCCTATGATGTCCAGCTAATGCTCCGGACCTTTTGTCTCTGTATTAAAACTTCACCAAAATATTTTGCTAGGATTTTGATGTCCATTCAAAGTAGTGACTTGTCTGCATCCAAATTAGGAACTTATTTTTTCCTTTTCCTTACATCCTTTCACATTGGCATGGGAGGAGGAACAAAAAGTGGGGAAGGAGGAAGAGGAAAGAGAAGGGGAAGAGAGGGGGAGGAAGAGCAGAGGGCAGAGAGGAAACGTGTGAGGGAGCCCAAGACTTTTTTTTCTTTTGAAGAAAGTGCTAGCAAGCAGTTTCAGTTTCAGCAGCTCAGTTTGGTACCAGACCCAGCCCAGACTGAGTGGCTAGAGGCCATGTGTGACTGTCATCTGCACTCTGAGAAAAGCTGAGCTCATTGTTTGCTGTTGGTCAACTGCCAAGATCATCTTATACATTACCGTCACACCCCGGAACCACAACCAGTTAAAATTAAAATCCATGCATTTAAACAAGGGCAGAGCTTGAAATGGAGCAGAAACACATGCTTTTAGGAACTCATATGTGGGATGTATACTACAGCTTTATCCTTCAGAGCTTGCATTTAAAGAGAATGGTACTAAATGGGTTCTTTTTGTTTTGTCTTGATTTGTCTTATCTTGTTTTTTCTTGTCCTGTCTTGTTTGAGACAGAATCTCTCTAGGTAGTGCTGGCTGGCCTGGAACTCCCCATATAGACCAGATTGGCCTCAACTCACAGAGATCTTCCATTCCCCACCTCCTTAGTACTACCATTTAAGGCATGCACCTCTATGCCCGGGAGAAAGAAGTATCTTTTAAAAGGACCAGTCTAGCTATAAGATACCTATGCTGTGCCACACAGAGCAAATTTTGAATGTTTAAAATGTCAGTAGTGGAATATTTCTTGAAGAATGAAGCCACACAAAATGGAAACTTATAATCACCCATAATATTTTCCTGAACAATGTCCTGCTTGTCAGTGCTAGTCAGTGTTAAAAGCAGACATATCTCATTCTAACAGGACCATCTGCAGTACCTGAGACTCAAAGCCAATGCTGAATTTGTTTGATGCCCATCAATTTTCAAAATGCAAAGTCTTTCACATGCATTCATATTGATCATAATGCCTCAAGACCACACCATTGCTCACTGTATAACTCTCTGCAAACTGAAAAATTGAATGGAAAAGTCAGGAAATAAGCAGTGTATACCTTTTAAGTAGCTCTCTTCAGATTTCCCTATCATGTCATTGGTTATTATTTGCCATTTCTTACCGTGGTAAGCTTTATCACACCTATAGGAGGAAATAGTATATATAGGATTTAGTGTGTACTATCCACTGGTAACCTTGGAGCACATCCCCATGTGGATAAGGAGGAACCATTCTATGTTGATGACAGAGTATAGACTGCTGGTGATGCTGCCTAAAAATCTAAGTGTGTATGATCCCTGACTTAGCACTCTGTCTGTATGGACTGACCCTACAGATTTACTCAGACACATGCAAAAAACAGATGTACATACAGGCATGGAATTTACTGAGACAATGGCTTTTGGTTGAAGACTTACAAACACACTACACACTGAACAGTATGCATACTTGACAGTCACTGAAACACTACGGTGATGACCTGATGATTCTCAAGTGTTGACATATGAGTTATACATATATACGTATACATATATATATAATTATAATTATCACTCTAATCAAGAAATAAGGTGTGCATGCCATATGGTTAGCACTAATTGGACTCAGGGGACTATTAATAATAACAATTTTATAAAGAGGACACAAAACCTTGAGGTCGACAGGGTGGAGATGAAGTAATAGGGGTGGGTAGATAGAATCAAAATATATTGTATGCATGTATGAGATTTTCAAATTTTAATATTATTTTTAAGAGAAATAAAAGAAACAAGAAGGGTAGAAGCAAGGACCCCTTAATCACTTTCACGTGTTTCTAGCTGGCTAGTCACGGCTCATACACAAGGACACATGAGTACACACTGGCCTCTTCCATAGGCAGTTTTGTCTGCTCTTGAGTATCTGCACACAGTGTGCTCTCGTCTGTGTCTGGCTTCTTCATTCCTCCTTATGTCTGTGAGATTCACTCATGTTTTTGACTTTCATTTATTCTCCGCTTACTTCTGTGGGGTATTCCCTTGTATGAACATACCACAGTGAAGTTGTCCCTTCTACTCTTGATGCACATTTGTAATCTTTCAACTTTCTTAAAAAACAATTTTTACATTTATTTGTAGGAGGAGAGGGCACATGTACCACAGTGAAGGTGTGGAGGTCAGAAGACAACTTTTAGGAATTGGATTTCCCCTTCCAAGGGGGTCCCAGGGGATGATTTCTAATCCTTTGACAACAAGCATCTTTAGCCACTGAGCTATCTCACCAGCCCTATTTCTAGCTTCTGCATGAAGCTGATGTTATTTTTGGACCATCCAAATTTTAGTAGATATTCATGATTTTCCAAATAAATCTTACAAGTTCCCTTTCTCCCAGGAGTATGTGAAAGTTCTAGATGCTGTACATACAATTCACGACCATTTGACGGTAACTGTCTTTTCCTTTGGCCACCATGGGGAGTGTGTGATGGTGTCTTGCTGAAACTGTTACATTGAACATCATTTTCTGATGTCTGATGGCAAGTATGTCTCTCCACATGTTCATCTTCCACTGGACAATCTCTGTCTTGGCAATGCCTGCTCAGATTCTCTGCTTCTTTCTGGTTTGTTTGTTTCATTTTGTTTTGTTGTTGTTGTCTTGTTGTATTTTGTTTTTCATTGCGTGTGGTTTCCTGATTGGCTTATAGAAACTCTTTATCTATTTAGACACACATCTTTTGTTGGGTGTATATGTTAGACAGACCGTCCCCCATCTCCAGTTTGTCTTTTAACTCTTAGTGAACGGTGAGCAGAGGTTCTTCTTTGTCTCCAAGTGGAATTTGGTGGCTTTTTGTCAGTAGAATTTAGCAGAGTATATATCCTGCTCAGCTTGCCTTTGCCTAAGCCATATCTTAACGACACAATGCTTTTGCCTTTTCGATGGACTCCACATTTTGTCAAATGTGCCACACAAAAACATTTGAACTCCATGAGCTGTAAAGCCATCACAGGACAGCAGCATCATTGGAGCAGGCATCAGGCAGACCCTCTTGAACTTGGACATGAAAGTTCTGTGACTGAGTAGACACACTCACACCCAGAAAGAGGCCAGGACAAAGCCACACACACTCTTTCCCCCAGCTCTTCATTCAGGGAAGCGCATCCCTATGTGTTGGTTGGATGTTATTCCAGTCCATAAGCCGGCGACTGAGCTGGTAGCTTGGGCAGTTAAAGTGAACTGTAACACACTTGAATAAGCATGACACACACTTAAAT
The DNA here is from genome assembly GCF_008632895.1 of Mastomys coucha. Taxonomy (NCBI): domain Eukaryota; kingdom Metazoa; phylum Chordata; class Mammalia; order Rodentia; family Muridae; genus Mastomys; species Mastomys coucha. The sequence goes on along the minus strand of NW_022196904.1, from coordinate 122,394,045 downwards.
AATAAAAGGTTCTCCTCTGCTTTCTGCAATGGTGTAGCCTCTGGTAAGTCACTCACACTCTTGTAACCTATCTTTTACCCATGCTCATAACAGCAACTCTCATGACACAAAAAAGAAACAAAAAAGTAGAAAGTGCAGCTTACTCAGGAAGAGGAAGGACTTGAAGAGGAGAGGGAGGAGGAACAAGAGAGAGAAACCGAATGAGCATGATCAAAACGCACTAGCACATTGCATGAAAATGTCATAATGAAATCCGTTACTATATACTGTGAATATGCAGTCATTTAAAACAGCAAATCATGGGGGGGGCAGGTTATGGGACTGAAACACTTCTCACAGATAAGATCTAAAGAGAAAATATAAGGCAAACATGTATTGCATCGCTGCTGGTTCCAGTGTGAACACGGTTCCCTTGATATTTAAATAATATTAGAAGAATTTGAAGACCTTTCAGGGAGTTGTCCATCCCCGCGAAGCTGACCCTAAGCGCCCTCACCAGCCTGGAAACCCTAGTGCTGAAGAGGCAGATGACAGCCAGTGGAGGACACACCCACCTTCAAATCCTGGGGAGCTGTCCCTCTTCCTTATGCTGATCGGTGGAAACTCAGAGTTCTCTGTAAAACACGCTACAATAGTCAGTATATATCTGCAGCTGCATCCTCAATGAGTCTTCAAATATTTAAGTCACTCTCTGAGTTGTATTGTACACAATCCCTCTGCAGTCTACAAAGTGTTGATTAGATATCCACTACTCTGTTTAGGACTCTGCATTAGGAAATTACTTGTTTTTTTTTTTCTTTTTTTGAGTCAGCAAGCAGACATTGAGTAAAGCAACAGCAGGGAAGACAAGGAGAGCCACAGTACCACAGGGATGAGCACCCAAACAAGAGCTGAGGAGCACAGGGCAGTGCCAGGAAATGGAACATAAAACAAGAAGTAAAGACCTACTGTGTGCCCTGCCCTTTGCACACACACTCATGCACGCGTGCACATGCGCTCACACACACACAGACACACACACACACACACACACACTCACAATCTGATGAGAATGTATTACTCAATAATGAGAAATGGGTTTGGGAAAGTTCGAGTAACTTATAGTAGTTACTTTTTCTCTACTGTAAAGAAATGTGGCGGAAGTGGCAGAAGTGGCTACGGAGGATTTGCTGGGACTCACAGTTCCAGAGGGTTTCCATCTGGTTGTTGAGCCTCAGATACCTGGGTAGAACAACACAGCAGTGGACAGGCAGGCATTGGCCTTCACTTTCTGGTGGACAGGAAAATAGGGAGGGAACACCCACCAAGGACACCCCTCTGCAGTGCATTACTTCCTTCAGATAGACCCCGCCTTCTAACATTTCCATTGCTTCTCAAAATGACATAATCACTGACACTTCATATTCAATCCACAGCACTGGTCAAGGTCGCATAACCTGTGTGTGCAAATCTAAGTTCTCTCTCTCTCTCTCTCTCTCTCTCTCTCTCTCTCTCTCTCTCTCTCTCTCTCTCTCTCTTTCCTTTCTTCCCTCCCTCTCTCCCTCCCTCCCCCTCCCTCTCTGTCTCCCCTTCCCCCCTTTCTCTCCATCTATCTCCTCTCCCCTCCCCCTTCCCCTCTCCCTCTCTATCTCCTTCTCTCCCCACCCCCATTTCCTTTATGGATCTCATGGTAGCTGCATGCTACAAGATGGGAGCAAAGTCCCAGTTACTTAGGAAAGCTCATCTCATGTCAGATATTTTGAAGGGTGTCTCAGTATAAGTAAGTATACCTGAGCTTTTTTTAATTTGCTGAGACCCACAGACTTGCTGAATTTTACAGTATAGTCAGGCCTCAGGTCTTTGCTGATGAGCATGTGTGGACAGAATTTTATGTTCCCTCTTCATTCCCAGAGATATTATTTAGTGCATTTCTTTGATGGCTAGTGATGCACAAATCAGTTTTAATATCAATAATATGCCATTTGAAAAACATTCAATTGCTGAACCCATGAAGAAAACATCCCTCCATGTCAGGATTTATTGAATGTGACACTAGGAGGCTGCTGGAGAGCGGGTTCCTTAAGCAACAGCATAAACAGATGGTCTTTGGAAAGCATCCACGTTCTTAAGTACTGAATTAGTTCAGGACAGAATGGAGTCGCAGATGCCAAGACTTGCTGGCCAGCAGGGTGGTCACAGGGAGATGTCAAAACTATTGTCACATTCTCCAAACCTTTGGGCTTAATCTGGACCTGGAATATCTAAGAGCCCTGATTACAAGAGGACAGGCTTTAGGGAAGCCATGATTGGCAGACAGAACAGACCTATCTAAATGGGGCTTGGAACAGTGAAAGCCTGGGGGTGGGAGCTATCCCATGGGTTGGAGAGGTGAGCTAGGCTATCTATGCTCTGGGCTTGGGGGAAAGCTATACCATGGGCTAGGGGATAAGCTATGCTATGGGCTGGGGAGGGGGGATACACCATAGGCTGAGGGGGTAGCTACCTCATTAAGCATTGCTGGAGGGTGGGGAGTGGATTTATGAGAAATATGACCAAATGTTTAGCTTGATTATAACATTTGTGGGAGCCAGATTATTACACATGCATAAAATACATTGTGTCAGTAACTTCTTAAGAAAATCACTATATAACTCTGAAGAAGTGCCAATGTGTGTATGTTTGGGACACATCAAAGTTACCAAAGTCACACCGAGTCATTTGCAGTAAGCTACCTCAGAGCTTCCAATACTCAAGTACATGCTGTGAATTCCAGAACACAAAGGCCATAAGTAATTCTCCTACTGACTTGACTGAAGAAAACTTCACCTAGATCCTATACTGCTTGGACATGTTCTCTGAGGGTAGACTGGGGCAACAGGATTGTGGTCAGTCCTGCTGATGAGAATAGACAGGGCCCATTTCACTTCTCCACATGGAAACCCATGGGTAAACAACAGGTTAAGGGACACTGCAAAGAAAGCCTTCTTGCGGTTTGTAGTGGTTTGAATAGGTATGGCACCCATAGATTCATGTGTTCAAATGCTTGGCCTATTGGGAGTGGCACTATTAGGGGTGTGGCCTTGCTGGAGTGGGTGTGGCCTGGTTGGAGGAAGTGTGTCACTGTAGCACACTTGGCAGGCTTTGAGGTCTCACATGCTCAAGCGCTGCCCAGTGTGAAGGCCAGTCTCTTTCTGCTGCCTTCAGATCAAGATAGAGAACCCTCAGCTCCTTCTCAAGCACCGTGTCTGCCTACATGCTCCCATGCTTCCCACTATGATGATAAAGGACTGAAACTATAAGCCATCTTCAATGAAATGCTTTCCTTTATAAGACTTACCTTGATGTCTTGTCTTAGTTAGGGTTTCATTGCTGTGAAGAGACACCATGACCACAGCAACTCTTATAAAGGACAGCATTTCATTGGAGCTTGCCTACAAGGTTCAGAGGTTCAGTCTATTGTCATTATGATGGAAAGTATGGCAGCATCCAGGCAGATGGTACAGGAGGAGCTGAGAGTTCTACCTCTTATTCTAAAGGTGGGTGGGAGAAGATTAACTTCTAGGAAGGTCTTAAAGCCCACGTCACAGTGACACACCTACTCCAGCAAGGCCACACTTCCTAATAGCGCCACTCCCTAGGCCAAGCATAGTCAAACCACCGCATGTGTCTTCACAGCAATAAAATCCAAACTAAGAGAGAGCTTTACACAAAGGCCCCAATATCTGGGGGACTGAGGTTAAGCATACTGCTGACGTCAAGGGTCTTAGAATTCTCTTCAAGGAGAGGGAGTCATTAACAAATAAAAAGCATTCCTTGTCCAGACCAGTCAACAAAGTCTGACTTAACTGGATTTAGGATCATTAATTACCAGCCCTCTCCTGAAGAAGAACATTTTAAATATTTGCTTGCTTAGAGTGATGGAATAAATCACATCTTAAGTTGCATTAATAAAAATAGCATGTGGTTTTTCTAATACAAATGTGCATGATTTTAACAACAGCACTATGTTGGTATTTGATTCAGTGATTGTGAAATTTAAGAATGCAAGTCTACTTTTTAATCTGTCAACTTGGGGGCTTGGGCTGTAGCTCAGCCTGCAGACGTTTTAAGATCCCCAGCGCACACAAAATGAAATCCCCAGCATACATGAAGCCCTTCGTGAGAGCCCCAGAACCACATTAAATCAGTGATGTGAACCAGGCCCTCGGAAGGTAGAGGCAAAAGGCTATGAGATTCATTGTCAGATACACAATGATTTTAAGGTCGGCTTGGGATGCCTGAGACCACATCTCAGTTGTGGAGTGCTGTCTTCTGGCACGCCATAGCTATCTCACTCTTGAGTACAGAGCAACTGTGTTTTCCTGCACAAGACATGTGAAAGATTAGGCCTATCTGCATCCCATCATAGAGGGGAGAGGGGTTCATGAAGCCTCACCCCTTCCCCCCCCCCCCAAGAATCAATAGGCAGTTGATGGATTGCTAGAGGAGGGAGAGAGACAGTTTCTTTAGGAGGTTAGCCACAGGTAATTTTTCTTTGCTCCTATAATGAACCCCCTACCTATGATCCTCTAAGCAACATTAATTAAACTCATTGGGCCACAAAAATCATAAAATTTTGAATTTTATAAAATCTAAGCCTTATTAAATACTCCTGACAAAAATTTAGAATCTAGTTTAACATATGGCATAAAAGTAAAATATACACTAGGTTTGGAAGATTTACTACAATAAAAGAATGTAATATAGCTCATTAATAATTTTATGTTGATTACACATTGAAATGATATCATTATGGATGTATTGATTTGGGTACTATTCTTAAATGTAAATATATGCACATTAGAAACATTGCCCATTATTAAAGAACACATTAAAATAAAAATACATATTAAAAATAATAACATGGATTCATCACTTCTCTTGCTGCTGGGAAAACATACCTGCCAGAAGCAACTGAGCAGGAGGAGGCTTTGTGTTAGCTTGGAGTTTCATGGAAGGAAAGCACGCTTGCATTCATGAATCAAGCAGCAGCCCCTGTTCCCAGCAGCAGGCGTGTGAGGCAGTGCCCACCCGCAGCAGCTGCAGATCATCAGGCAGAAGCAGACAAGGGCTACATAGTGAGTTCCATGCTAGGCTGGCCAAGGCTACATAGTGATACCCTCTTAAAAGAAAGAAAGGAAGGAGGAAAGGAAGGAAGGGAGGGAGGGAGGAAGGGAGAGAGGGAGGGAGGGAAGAAGGGAAGGAGGGAGAGAGGGAAGAGAGAAAGGAAATGAGGAAAAGAAGGAAGAAAAGAGGGGAGGGAGGGAAGGTAGGAAGGAAGGGAAGGAAGGAAGAGATAAAGGGAGGGAAGAAGGAAGGGAGGAAGAAAAAATCGAGCAAAAAAAGGGGTCAGGATATAACTCCTAAGATTCACTTCCCAATGGCTCACTGCCCTTATCCCGCCTCTTACAGGTTCTATAACCTTTCCAAACAACACCACCACCTTGAAATTAAGCATTGAAACACAGGAATCTAAGGGGACACATTTCATGCTAAGTCATAACTGCTGAGGATACGCAATTGCATTGAGCCAAATATCATTGTCTTTTCTCAACAGCTTTTGACACCCAACCTGGAGAGCATCAGTCCCTTGCCTACACTGAGAACAGAGGTGTTCTGCATAGAATCAGCCCCAACTGATTCATTCAAAACGCAACTGAAGGCAGGTGAGATGGCCTGAGTCTAATCCCTCCGACATGCATGGTAGAAGGGGAGGAGCCACTCCCCAGCACATAACACTCTGATCTCCACACAGGCACCATGGCACAGGTGTCCATGTGTGCATACACACACATGCATGCACACACACACACACTCACTAAGAAAATAAATACGTAAATTTAAAAAGCAAAACGCACCGAAAAGCTCCAGTTTCTGGTTTTGTTGTCAGCAGCCACGTCTTCTCTTTCATCGTATTCTCATCGTTGTTTTGTTCTGTGACTTACCAAACCAAGCAAGTATTGTTTACAGTGGAGTTACAGTAAATACCAGAAATACAAGTAATGAAAGAAAAACTCTTTTCTTAGGAAATAGAACTATACGGTACACTACATTGATTTCAGAGTTTGGTATCCTGAGATACCAGCTTCAGGTAGCTGTTCCCAATGAGTCTTGGGCTAGAAAGTATGGTCAGTGTCTGGTGCAGCCACTTACTGGCTTGGCAACAACAAAGAATGTTCCTAAGCACTGGCTTTTTCGGGTGATGGGAAGAATAACACATGGATTCACCATTTTCCCCCTGAAAGGATAACTAATGAACTAAAAAAGTGAACTAAGCTTTGTGTTACCTGATAGGTGGGCAGACATGCGCAGACATGGCTACCTTAGCCAGCTCCTCCTGTGACTGAAGGCAATGTAGAAAAGGAATACAATCCCCCATACTGCCCCTACTCCTCCCGCTCCATTGTGAACAAGCCTAGCTAGACCCCTGAGGTCTGGGTCTAAAGACTGAATCTCCTGGACTCCTTTGCAGCTAACAAGCCAAATCAAGTTTTCCAAATAGAGTTCTCTCCTTGAAGAGAAAGGCAGGTACTTCTTTTGCCTTTGTCCCCTCCTGCTGGCTAGAACAAGGACATGGTAGTAGCAATCCTATGATGCATGTAACGGGAACATACAAGGGACTGGGAAGACACCAGAAAGAAAGGATTTGGACCCTGACGACTTTATGGTACGCAGCCACATTTCACATAAACAGGAAACATGCCTTTCCTGGTTAAGCCATATAGCATTCAATCTTGCACACATAAGTGAAACCACATCCTACGAGTGATCCTGTAGAAGCTGCCTGGCTACCCCTTCTCAGTGCACGGTGGAAGCACAGTGAGGGTGTGAACCCTTCCCCTGGGGAAGGCCCTTTGGAAGACATATGTCAACTGGGGTTTAGAAGATGCAGAACAGAACTCTGACAACACAAATTAAAGAATGTTTTTGCACACACAGTGACACACACATAAGACCCCAGCAGGGTGTGGGAGTAATGGGGAAGGTGAAGGAATTCCTAGGAATCAGAAAGAAGCTCAATTCAGGAACAGTGAAATAAAAGAGTGCGGCTCCAGGCTGGGCGCCTCTGCTTACAAGAAATAGATTCAGCATTTGATGAGATGAGCAAAGAAATGGCCAGCTTTTAGAACATCAACAGGACATCTTGAACATCTGACTTGGAAGCCCAGTGATTTTTCCTAGCCCTGCAACCAGTCCCTTCCCTCGTTTTCTACAGGGAGAAATGTGGTTTCTTCATACTTAAGTTTTACTGTTGGTTTTAAGGCAGCTAGGGGGTAGCAGGCATCCTCATCATCTCAGAGGAAGGCAGGAATCCTGCCTATCTGAAGCGTGAGGAGGAACTTTTAGAAATGTCTAGAAAACCTCACAGGTCATCTGCCACAATTAGGTCCTCAGTCGTGGGAAAGGGAAACCCTGAACCTTAGCCTACTGAGGGCTTGGTCCAAGCATTTGTCTTGCCCAACTTACTGTTCCACAGTGAGAGAAGGGAGGCAGGGGTGAGGAGAAGTCAGCCTCACCACGCCCTCCCATCACTGAAGAGGACTCGGTCCAGAACTGTGAAATGATTCCAACCAGGTGGGAACTCCTTCTGGAACCTTCTGCCAGTTCTTTTACTGAGAATCTTAAGGTGTTTTTTTTTTTAAAAAAACCTTCTTTCCTTCCCTGACTTCCATTTCAGCTGAAAATGTCAGCTCTGGCAGGGAGGGGGACCAAGAATGCAATGAGTAAGCATGGTAGCCCTCTCCTGCGGCTTCCAGGGAGGCTGGGCTCTCCCCTAGAGGTAATGTCCAAGGTTAAATACAGGCCAAAATAACATAGCTCGCAATTACAGTTGTTCACTCGTCTGCTGAAAATGAGGAGTAAAGGTCATGAATCAAATCAAATCAGCGCATTAAGTCCAGACTCACCTGCCTCTAGTCACCCATCCCTTTGTTAGTCCGATAAAGCCATCCCTGTTCCATTAATTAGAAGACAAGAACTCTGCAGATGGTGACAATGGAGACACCAGGTGAGGGTCAGGCAGCCCTCAGGTTAATTGCTCTGTGGAAGTCACCAGCTCTAGAGCTCTGAGTAGAGGTGACCCGGCTGCCCAGGTCTCTGCCACATCAGAAGAAGGTTGCCTCGGTTTAATGCAAAGAGAAAAAAGTAATGAAGTATGCTTTCACCAAGCCAAGCCAGTTCAGTGTGGGGCACTAAGTTCCATCAGAGAATGGCTCTCATGGAGGAGAAAGGCCTGTGTTTCTAAAGGGGTAGTTAGTGGAGGTAGGTTTATGTTCTAACATCCATTTTGTTTGAATAAAGTTTAGCAACAATGCCAGTGCCCTGCACTCTGGGGTCTGCTCTCACACCACCAGAGCCACTAACTAGATCTTCCAGGGCTGTAAAGGAGACCTCATTGGTGTCCCTGGCTCTGTTTCCTGGAGGACTTTGGACCCTGAATGTTTAATCCTTTGCAACCAAAATTAGCTTGACCTACCGGCCTGTTCCACACTCAGCCCTTCTCTGGATCAGACCCATCCATTTTCAGGACCCAAGCCCTTACTTTCCATCCCCTCCTCCACTTTCACTCTCTGCTCCCCACCACCTCAAGTCTCTACATCTTCATCTTGAGACCCAGGCTCCTGCTATAGCCATCCACTGAGCCTGGGAAAGGTACCCATGTTGGGACTGTCCTCATTACCCTCTCTGGCCAGTTTCTCTGCCAGAGGAGAATGTCCCTTAGCCATTGCTCAAACTCTATCCCAGACCCTTTGTCTGTCCAGATCTGATTTGGCTCCTTGCCCATTCCTGCCTGTTGTTTCCACCATTCTTTCAAGTCCAGTGTCCCCAGTCATCCAAAGCCCATGGAGAACCAACTCCAGCTCCACCCCGCTTCCTGGGCAGTTAAGAGTGCTGGTGTAGACGCAGTGCCTCTGTTTTTAAAACAGCCCAAGTGGAGGCTGAAGAGATGATTCTGTTAAATGCTCGCTGTGTGAACATGAGGACCCAACTTTAGATCACCAGCACCGACTATGGTGCTGGGTATGGTAGCACACAACCTGTAATTGGGGCACTGAGGGTACAGAGGTAAGAGGATCCTGGAAGCTTCCTGACCCATCAGTCTAGACAACTAGTGAGCTACAAGTTCAGTGGGAGACTCCATCTGGGAGGGATGAGGAAGACACCAAATGTCATCCTCTGGCCTCCACATCTGCACATGCACCTGCACCCATGTGTGCATACACACATTAACACAGTCACATGTGCATACACACATTAACACACACACATGCACCTGCACTCATATGAATATATACACACTAATATAAACACATGCATGCACCTGCACTCATGTATGGATACACATGTAAACACAGTCACATGTGTATACACACATTAATACACACACATGCACCTGCATTCACATGTGTATACACTCATTAACACATGCATATGTACCTGTACTCACATGCACACACACATTAACACATGTGTATACATGCATTAACACACACATACATGCACCTGCATTCATGTGTGCACACACACATTAACACACACATATGTACATACACACATTAAAACATGCACATCACATACATACATTTTATCACACACGCATATGTACATGCACTCACATGTGCATACTCACATTAACACACACACACAATCAGTGCTTGTAATTCAAGAGCACTGCAATGAATACGCTCTGTGATCCCTGTCAGTGTCAAAGTAATGTACACACAGATTCCAGACTCCCTGCTTCCTATGACATTGGTAGCCTATTAGGTACCCATCACGTCCGTGCATTGGGAACCTTATATCTTTCATTAATGCAAGTTCCATATCTGGCAAACAAAGTTCATTCTTTGCAGCACATCTGCAAACCTGGAGGCAAAGAGAAGAGGGATCACCAGTTGTCTGATCTGTATAAACACCCACCATGAATCACTGAAACTACAACCAGTATTGACACAAAGTCAAGAATTGAGACAATGTCAGGGAATGGCCACAAGCCAGGAACATTTCAAGGAAAATGGCAGCAACAGCCTTGAGATTGAATGTGGTTTGAGTCGAGTAGATAATAGGTAGATGGCAATGATGAGGATAAGATGCCAGAGTGCAACCTATACATTCCTCATCTACAGAACTCATGCAGTAGATGCTGACAGAGATGCTATGAGTCCCCAGGAATCCATGGCTTATGTGCTGTAGCAGATGCCAATGTTGTCCTCCAACCTGGACCATTCCAGAAAAGACCTTAGTCTCAACAAAACCTGAGCAATGCCAGTCTACCTTTTAAAAAAGTGTGATAAGTATTAACATACCCTTTATCTATATTCCTCAATTATTAACATTTAGCCCCTACCTTCTTTTTATTACATTATTTATTGTGTGCAGGGGGGTACATGAATGTGTGTACATGAGTATGTGTGCACATGTATGCATGCTTATGTGTGTATATACGTGAAGGTCAGAAGTGATTCTCTTTTTTCACCATATGAGACCCAGGGATTGAAAATAGGTTGTCAGGCAAACTACCTCATCGCTTAGTCCTAACCTGCTTGCTTGCTTGCTTGCTTGCTTGCTTTTTCCTGAACTTGTTGAGAATAAGTTGAAGAATCAGGACCCATCACCCCTAAATGCTTTACCATTGATTTTATAAGAACAAAGACAGTTTTTTGTGTAACCACATTGTAATCACCAAACTCAGAAAATCTCACTTAACATAATAATACTGTTATTGTCAAGCCCATTGAAGATTCCCTGTTGTCCCAAGAATGTCCTTCAGAGCAACGTTTTTCTGTCTCAGGACCTGGCCTGCAAGAACATGTCATATTAGCTGTCAGAGCTACAATTTCAGTCCATCCGGATATGATCCTCTGCCTGTCTGTCTCCCCCCACCCTCCTGTGCCCTCCCCCTGGTGCTGACAGCTCTGAGGAACACAGGCTAGTTATTTCTCAGTATGTCCCTGAGCTGGCATCTGTCGTGTTAGTCATTTGACTAAGGCCCCACTTTTTGGGCAGAGCAGTGGCCCAAACACTTAGCTCCTGGTACACATGTCGATTTATCCCCTCTGAGGAACTTCAACTGTACCACTCAACTAAGCCTCTGCCTGCCAAACAACTGCACTACAAAGGTGCGTTTCTCAAAAATTCATAAGGTTAACTAAATGTAGAGGGAAACACCTTTAAGCTCTCAATTCAAAGCCTTGTTTTAATGGTAGAAGGGATTAGCACAAAGTCTGATGAGTCCTGACCTCTGCCATCATGGAGATCCTGCAGTAAGGGCTGAAGAACAACACCTTTGTGTAATGCAGTTTCCTCTCATCCCCTGTGGAGAGGAACAAAAAGGCCTCCTAGTGAACTGCAGCCAGCACACCTTATTCCAAGTGCAACACTTAATAAAGTCGAGAAAGATGACAGAATCAGATGGGCTTTAAAGAAGGGATACATGTAAAGATGACAAGAACTATCACAAAGGCTTCTGCCAGAACCACAAAGGCAACCACAGCCTTCCACAGAAATATTTCTACCAGGCTGTCAGCCTGATAATGTTCTGACCTTGGCCTGACACCATCTTTGCCATTGATCCTTGCAGTCCAGGATAACAAAGTAAGAATGACTCCTGACTCCTCATTTAATCTTTAAGAACTCCCCCTTGCTTCTGGCTTCTTGAATACACGCATAGGTCATAGTGGCACACATATTCCTCTGCAATGTTCTTTCTGAATAAACTCACCTACCTCTTCCTCAAAGACTTTTAGATTTTGACAAAGGGACACAAGACTCATCACATAAAATAGAGGAAAGTAGGCAAGTGAGCAATAAACTAGAGAAAGAAAAGAAGACTGGCTCTTCATGAGTTGGGCATATACACTTTAAAATAACAAACTTTTGGGGTATTTGGGTAGAACACTGTGGAGAGAGCATGAACTTTTACATCTTTGAAAAGGAACCCTAAAGGACATAGCAGCTTACGTCTGTCATCTCAGGTCCTGGGATACTGAAGCAGGAAGAACATCAGGAGTCAAGGGCTTATATGATGATTCCAGGGTCATTCTAGTCTACAGAAGGATGCCTTGTCAAGGGAAAAGAAAAGGAGAAGGAGGGCAGGGAGAGGAGGAGGAAGATCGGCAGGAGGCCCTGAGGAATCTTTAAAAGTTTCTAAGAGCTTAAGCATCAGTCTCATCTGGATCCCACCCTGAGAGCCGGAAAGCTGCTGGAGTGGTTGGGAGATGGTTCAGCATTGGAGAGGTGGAGACAGGAGAATCAGGAGAAGATCATCCTCGACTACCTATCAAATTCAAGGCCATGCTGGGCTACATGAGACCCTGTTTAAACGATTTTTAAAAAGAAAGACAAGAGAAGAGAAGAGGAAAGGAAAGGAATAAAAGAAAAGAACTTTGCTTCTATTTCCCCACAAACACACTGAACTTTAGTTCATTTCTCCATTAAAGTCCAGATGAGGGACCCCAGGTTGTCACTATTTTTCAGACCACACAACATCTGCCACTAATACTTCTTTGTTCAAGTGAGAGTATAAAATGTGTTCTTTTATTTTGGCACCACCCAATACAAACTTCCAACCTCCCAAGGTATGGAACTTGTAGATCCTCAGTCAGTGTTTAAAGAATAAATAGAGAACAAAAGGATGGATGGATGGATGGATGGATGATGGATGGATGGGTAGGTAGATGGATGGACTGGTAAGTGGATAGATAGATTGGAAGGTATATAGATAAAAGATGGATGGGCAGATGGAGTGTGTGTGTGTGTGTGTGTGTGTGTGTGTGTGTGTGTACCTAAGAGGGTTGTCAGTGATGAATGAATGCATGAGTGAATGAATGGATGAATGAATGAACAATTATATAAGCAAATAAATGAGTAGTTTGGTACATGGATAGATGTGTAAGTGATTGAAGGGATTATGGATAAGAGCATGCTGAAGAGATAGACAGGTGTTTCGTTGGATGGATGGACAGATGACGAGTGGGTAGATGGAGAGGTGTTTTATGAGAAAGTATATAAGTAAATTGGTAGGTGGTTGAATAAGAGGATGGGTAGATGAATAAAAAGGTTAAAGGATGGGTAGGTGAATAGATAACTCACTGAAAAATGTGAGTAAAAGTCCCCCAGCCACACCACACCCAGGAAGGCCAAAGCAAGGACTTCCTCCTTTCCCCTATCCCATTAGAACAGTGAGCCACTTCAAAGCTTTCCTAGGGCATGGCCAACCTATTGTATTACTTCTTTCCCCAAGGTATAAGCCTGTAAAGAATACCTGATGTACTCAGGGACAGTCCCCTGCTCTGAGCAGCCCAGGCTAGCCTAACACATCTCACTGGTCTCTATCCATTACTGGAGCAAAACAGCTAAGTCCTGCCTGTTGGATAAGTAAAAAGATGGAACAGCAGCACACAAAAAAGAAATCATTCCTATTCTAGCATCCAGAAATAGTAGAAAGAGTTACCAATTTTGTATGTAATTTCCCATTAGTCTTAATCAGCAAGTACATATTTTGAACACAAAATAGATCACACTGATATATATATACATATATATATATCACATATACACATATATATATGTATAACTTTGTATTAGTTTTTTTTTTATGACAGCATAATAATTTCTTTACTTATTCCTCAGAAATACAAAGTTCCATTACAGGAACACACTGTGATTTATTTCACTCACCCCTTTGCATTATTTCTGATACTTATTGTTCAAAGCTCTGCCATGATGGACTTTTCAGCTCTATTTTTAGACACACTGGGTCATTTCCTCAGAAGAAATCCCTGTGGTAAAACAACTCCATTAAACGGCTGTACAGAAGCACGAGGCTCTTCTTGTGAGTCGCCAGATTGTCCCCGGGAAAAGCTGTGCTAATTCACACTCCTGTGGCAGAGTGAGAGCCTGTGCAGCTGGCGCACTAACCTGCGCTGGTTTTAAAACAAACATGGGAGCAGGTTGCCGAGGGAGATCGGCTCTTTTTCATGCCATGCAGACACCTTCAAGTTGCCCAGTTTCCACCACCCAGTCTGCTGCTGCACTGCTGGGTGGGGGCGGGAATCATTTTTAGAAAGTGCCAGAATCACATGCTAGAGAACCTGTTGCCTCCTGCAGAGCAGCGGTGGGGCCCAGGCAGAGTCACTGGCTCAGCCCATAGGAGCTCTTTCTGCTCTTCCAGAGGATTTGGTTTTCAACACCATCAGACAGCACACAAACAGCCTGCAACTCCGGTTCCAGGGATCCAACACTATCTCCTGGCCTCTGTGGCACCTGTACATATATGACGTACATACAGACCTGAAGGTACATGCATACACATAAATTAAAAATAAATATTGCTTCAAAGAAGAGTGTTGCCGGCTGGACGAAAGGTTCAGTTGCCCTGACACTGAAATGCTTGTCATGCACGCATGCACACAAGTTCAAATCACTAGCACCCACTTAAAATGCGTGGTATGGTGATGTGTGCCTGTGATCCCAGAAGTGAGGTGAAGAAGTGGGGCAGGTGAGATGAAGAGGTGGGGCAGGTGGATTATCTTGCCAGTTTGGTGAGTTCCAGGTTCAGTAAGATAGTCTCTCAGAAAAAAAAAAAAAAAAGCAAGCTGGAAAATGGCTCAGCAATTAAAAGCACTTGCTGCTTCTGCAGAGAACTGGAATTTGGTTCTTAGCACCCACATCAGACAGCTCACAATCCTATGTAACTCTAGCTCCTGGGGAATCAGACACTGTCTTCTGGCCTTTGTGGGACATGCACCTATGTGTACACATGGAGAGAAGTGGGGAGGGGATAAAACTAAATAAATCTTAAGAAAAGCAGTCCCTACTATCCAGCTTCACCCTGTACCCATTAACCATTCTCTTTGTGTCCCTCCGTCCCCCATAGCCCTCCCAGGATCTGGTAAGCAATGTTGTATTATCTCCCGTGAAATCAGCTTTTTAAAGCTTCTATCATGAGAGAAAAATATTCTTCTCTGCGTCACTTCATATAACAACCTCAGTTCCTGCCATGTCCCCACGAGGGCCAGGCTTCCAGTTCTCATTGCTTCATGGGTTTCTCATGTGTATATACACATTGTAGACTGCATTCCATTCATCCATTCATGTGCACATGGACAGCTAAGTTGGTTCTATATGTTGCCTAATCCATGTGCCTTTACTCTAATAAATGATATCCATCGTGATAATAGGTGTTTCTTCAATGAACAAAATTGAGAGAGTAGAAAGACCACCTAGCCCACCTAGCATTTCATTTTCTGAAAAATAATGCCTTTGGGTGCTTCTCATCAGGAATAGACTTCTTTTTTTTTTTTCTAATAAGACTAAATTTATTCAATACCCTAGAGTAAAGTTTTGATTATAAGTATCCAACAGTATAAAAAGTACAAAATAGATCTGTCTGTAGATTTCTAATATATTAATACAAAGTGCATGACTATATACAGTACATCCTACAGGCAGAGAATGGAGGGGGAGAAGACTGTGATTGAGGTCTAGTACTAAATAAATAAATAAGTACAGAAGTAGAGATGATCCATCAGAGTATATTCTACCATCAATAGACTTCTTTTCTGTGGTTGTAATAGTGATGCAGCAGCAGTGGCGGCAGCAGTGGAATCATGCTTGGTTTCTTACTTGCCAACGCACTATAAGCATATTTTTTTTTTAATCTTGTTACAAACTCCTGGGAAACTTAATTATAACAAGTGTTTCCTCTTCCTTCAAGTGGGTGGAACATAGCTGACCCACATCCCTGAGAAAGTAGTAAGCCACATTAACAGTGATTAATAAAAGATGCCAGAGCCAGGCGTGGTGGCACATGCATTTGATTCCAGCCCTCTGGAGGCAGAAGCAGGTGGATCTCTGAGTTTGAGACCAGTCTGGTTTACAGAACTAGTTCCAGGACAGCCAGGGCTACACAGAGAAGAAATTCTGCCTTGAAAAAATATATGTTGAGATACCAGACATGTGACTTGTGCCTGCACTCCCAGTACAAGAGAGGCTGAGGCAAGAGAATTGCCCTGAAATGAGAGACCCTATCTCAAAACAAAAACAAAAACAAAAACAAAAATCCATGCCTGGGAGCATAACTCAGTGGCAGAGCGTGTCTACCATCCACAGGCACTGGGCTCAATACCCAGCGCTGAGAAATAAATAATTTTTAAATAATTATGCCGATAAGCAACATTGTATTAGCATGTCAGTACATGTCCTTTAGTTCTTTGCCTTAATGCATGTGACCATTCTGGTGAGTTGATTTCGAAGACAATTATCCATGTGCAGGCAGTGGTCTCCACCCACCTCCCACCGTAAGCTATGCAGCTATACCTCTTCTGACCAAAGCAATGGTCAGAAGACCAATGGCTTGGAGTCTGGGCAATTTCAGCAGGACAGTTCCATAAGTACAAAGTCTAATGCTGCATTTAAAGTGCTCCATGGCAGGGTAGGGGCCACCAGTAGGATGGGGCTGTGGCTTCTGTGTGACCTTGGACAGAGGGAGTCAAAAGAAAATCCAAAGCACTCTGTCTTGTTTCCACAGCACCATCTCTGCACACCTATGTCTGGCAATTTTGACTTTTCAATTACTAGCCCCTCACTAGTGAGAACAGCTATGGGGGGTTGGGGGGGGTTGGGTCAAGTGTAGAATGTTCCACTTGCAATCTGTGTCTCCTCTAAGAGTGTACTCACTACAGGGCCGAAGCTCACAGGGAATGGTGGGGTGTTATTCCTATGAAAGGCCCTTTCCTAATTTCCTTAACTTCGAGGGTGGCCCCAAACTCACCATGTAACCACAGTAGACCTGGAACTTGTGATTCTCCTCTACTTCCTGAGTGATTGATGGAACTACAGATGTGTACCCGACACCCAGTCTATGCAGTATGGAAGTCAAACCCGGGGCTTCATGCTTGCTTAGGCAGCACTTTTCCAGTTGAAGCATAACCATGGCCACTATGCATTGCTTTTCATGAATAAAAAATTCACATTGTGCTGAGGCGCTGGGAGAGTTGATTCAGTCAGACAAGTGACTGCTGTACATGCTTGAACCTGGATCCCCAGCCCCACATGAAAGCTGAGCACCACGACCCATACCTGTCACCCAGCTCTGAGGAGACAAGTGGATCCCTGGAGCTTACTGGTCAACCAGTCTAACCAAAGGTGAGATTCGGGTTCAGTGAGGGATTCTGTCTCAAAAACTAAGGGTGAAGGCAACCGAAGGAACTCCAGACATTGGCCTCTAGCCTCCATATGTGCACACACAGGCACACACTTACACAACACACAAACACACAAAGTGCAAAGACGGAATGGCATAAGAAAAACTGGCCAATCTTATTAACAATCCAAACAAAACTATAAGATGGTAATGCATTGTTTTTTTCACGTCAACCTGGGCAATACTAACCCATAAGGCTAGAGTAAATCCTCTCGGTAGAGTATTTTCACTATTTTACCAAACTTCCTTTCTATAAATGAATCAAGGAGGGGCTGATATGGGCACTGGTTATCAAGGCCTGAAGCTCCACAACTTGTAAGAATTTTACTGTGAGGTGCGGGGCCCCAAGAGAAGAAAATGAATGGGTCACTAGTCATGGTCTGCCTCCAGCTCCCTTGAAAAGGTCTGAGTTCACAAGTGGAAAGGAACAAGGAAGGTCTTAGTCACTGGCCACTCTGGAAGGCAAGTGCCAAGGTGGGCTTGTCTGGGCGCACTGCAGGAACATGTCTGAGAGATGGGGCCATTCTTGTTTTTTTACCTGTGTTCACTATGCATTGTCCTAGCTGTCAGGGACCCGTCACAGTGGAACACCTCTGTGAAGTGAAAAGAGAACCCTAAGTTGGCACAGGGAATGCAGAGGTCCCCTCTGAGGACCCCAATCATGGAAACCAAATGCAGAGAAGGCTCACCTAGGTACACTTGGACTCACAAAGGGGTGAACAACAAATGGATGGATTTATAATGTGTGGTTTACCCATGGGGTGGCACATAAATTATCTAATAAGAGGCATAATTTCATTCATGTAAGGTTCCTAGAGTATGCAAATCTTACAAAAGAGGAGGAAGAGAAGAAGGTAGGGTGTATGTGTCTTAGTTAAGGTTTTACTGCTGTGAACAGACATCATGACCAAGGCAAGTCTTTTAAAAGACAACTTTTAATTGAGGCTGGCTTACAGATTCAGAGGTTCAGTCCATTATCATCAAGTGGGGAGTATGGCAGCATCCAGGCAGGCGTGGTGCAGGCAATGCTGAGAGTTCTACATCTTCATCTGAAAGCTGCTAGTGAAAGACTCACTTCCAGGCAGTTAGGGTGAGGGTCTTAAGCCCACATCCACAAGGACACATCTACTCCAACAAGGCCACACCTCCTAGTAGTGCCACTCCCTGAGTAAAGCATAGACAAAGCATCATAGTGTGTATCTGTAACCACAGCCTTTGGAAAGCTAAGGCAGGAGGATGACAAATTCAAGGCCAGCCTATGCTACATAGCAAAACCCTACTGATGATAGATAGACAGACAGACAGATAGATAGATAGATAGATAGATAGATAGATAGATAGATAGATATAGATAGATAGACAGACAGACAGACAGACAGACAGATAGATAGATAGATAGATAGATAGATAGATAGATATAGATAGATAAACAGATATGTATGTACATACATACATAAATATATATACATAGATAAACAGATACACACATATATACATACAAACACAGGTACATAGATAGATAGATAGATAGATATAGATAGATAGTATATAGATAAACAGATATGTATATACATACATACATAAATATATATACATAGATAGATACACACATATATACATACATACACAGGTACATAGATAGACAGACAGACAGACAGACAGACAGACAGATAGATAGATAGATAGATATAGATAGATAGTATATAGATAAACAGATGTGTATGTACATACATACATAAATATATATACATAGATAGATACACACATATATACATACATACACAGGTACATAGATAGATAGATAGATAGATAGATAGATAGATAGATAGATAGATAGATAATGTCAGCGCGCCAAGGGAAAGAAAATGGTAAGCCTTTCCTTAAAAGGGTACAGGATGATGAAAATGGACTATGGTGGTTGGTGTAGTCCCATGATAGTGTGGCCATTGCCAATGGTATGTGGTATTGCAGATGTAACCAGCATCTTTTTTTTTAGATTTATTTTACTTACTTTATGTGTATAAGTACACTGTAGCTGTACAGATGGCCGTGAGCTATCATGTGTGTGGCTGCTGGGAATCAAACTCAGGACCTCTGCCGGCCCCACTCGCTCCAGCGTAATTCACTGTAGCTGTCTTCAGACGCACCAGAAGAGGGCGTCAGATCTCATTATGGGTGGTTGTGAGTCACCGTGTGGTTGCTGGGATCTGAACTCAGGACCTTCAGAAGAGCAGTCAGTGTTCTTACCTGCTGAGCCATCTCTCCAGCCCTGTAATCAGCATCTTAAAAGTGCATCTTGAAAATGATTAAAATGACAAGTGTTGCATATGTGTACACATGTGTGTACATGGACATTCAAATACATGTGTGTGTGTGTGTGTGTATCAAGTCTCAGTCCTCGAAAATATAATCCTGGATGTTGGTATCTGAAAGATCAAAATATGAAAGGTTTAAAAACCTACAGTTGCCAGGCAGTGGTGGCGCACGCCTTTAATCCCAGCACTTGGGAGACAGAGGCAGGTGAATTTCTGAGTTTGAGGCCAGCCTGATCTACAGAGTGAGTTCCAGGACAGCCAGGACTACACAGAGAAACCCTGTCTCAAAAAGCAAAACAAACAAACAAGCAAAAAACCCTACAGTTGGGGTCACCAATAAGGCTAACTGAGTAAAGGTGTTTGCCATCAAGTCTGATGACCTGAGTTTGATTCCCCAGAACTCAATGTGGTAAAGGGGGAGAAGTGACAGCTGCAAGTTGTCCTCTGACCTCCACGTGTGCACTGTGACATGCACACATATGCACTCTTACACACACACACACACACACACACACACACACACACACACATTAAATGTAAAACCTTTAAACCCTAAATTCTGAATTCCAAAAAATTGCAATCGTGAAAGAGAGAAACATTAAAACACTGTCAAGAGCAAATGGTGCTTTATTCTGCCCAGCTAGCTGCCTCCTGCAGTGTACTCAGTTTAAAAAACAAACAAAAGGGGGCTGGAGAGATGGCTCAGCAGTCAAGAGCATTGCCCTTGCAGAGGACCCAGATTTGATTCCCAGCACGCACATGGCATCTCACAACAGTCTATAAATCCAGTTCCAATGCCCTCTTCTGGCCTCCATGGGCACCAGCCACACATATGATGCACAGAGATACATGCAAGCAAAATGCTCATACACACAATATAAATAAATCTTTTAATTTACAAAAATGTGCCAAAGTTATGCTCCAATTCTGTCTTTCAGAATTATGACCAGCACAACAGTTGATGTGAATAAATCTTACTGCATACACTGTCGTAAAGATAAAGGTTTACCAAAAGAAGTTGGTTCACTGCCTGGAGATGCTGTTCAGTTTAAAGTGCATGCCTGGCATACACACAGCCATAAATTGCACCCTCAGCACCACAAAGCAGGGCATGGTGGTGCACACCTATAATCCCAGCACTCAGAAAGTGGAAGCAGGAAGACCAGGAGTTTACAATCATCCTCAACTACATAGATTTCTGGACCAGCCTGGGATACATAGGATCCTAGCTCAAGAAAAATATAAATAGGCCTGGGATTTAGCTCAGTGGTAGAGCCCTTGCCCAACAAGTACAGGGCCCTGGGTTTAGTCCTCAGCAAAAAAAAAAAAAAAAAAAAAAAAAAAAAAAAAAGGAAGGAAGAAAGGAAGGGAGGGAGGGAGGGAAGAGGGAGGGGAAGGAAGGAAGAGAAAGGAAGGGAGGGAGGAAACAACATAAAGTTGATTGTGACATCTTCTCTAATCAGTTGTCATATCTACCATATATATCATGTGCTGACTAGTGCTAAAGTCATCTGAGCTCTTTGAAAGCAGAGCAAGTAAATCTCTGAGTCCGAGGCCAGACTGGGAGTTCAGGACAACTACAGAGTTACACAGAGAAACCCTGACTTTAAAAGAGAGAGATAGACAGACAGATAAAGAAACACAGAGAGACAGAGAGAGATATAAAGAGAGACAGAGAGACAGACAGAGATAGAGACAGACAGAGAAACAGAGAAACAGAGACAGCAAGACAGAGAGAGTGAGATAGAGAGACAAAGAGATAGAAACAGAAACAGAGACACAGAGACACAAAGAGATATATAGAAAGAAAATATCCTCTATAAGATCAGGCTATAGGCAAGCCTGTAGGGCATTTTCTTAATAAGTGATTGATCGGGGAGGGCCTGGCCCATTGTGGGTGGTGCCATCCCTGGCTGGTGGTCCTGGGTGCTATAAGTAAGCAGGCTGAGTAAGCCTTGAGGAGTTAGCCAGTAAGCAACACTCCTCCATGGTCTCTGCATCAGCTCCTGCCTCTGTCCTGACTCCCTTCAATAATAAACAGTGATGCTAAGGAGTAAGCCAAATCAGCTCTTTCCTTCTCGGGCTGTCTTTGGTCACAGGGTTTCATCACAGCAATAGTAACCCTAACTAAGACAGATTGATATCAGTTTGTTGGACTAAAGGAAACTAAAAGTGAGTGGACAGCACTTTATAAAAATGCTTTACCAATACAATATTAATGCGCAAGTCACTTCTTTTATTTTACAGTCTTTTTCAACTGGAAACTCCTCTTTATGGTATTCATCCCCCGCTGTAACAATGTATTTCTTTTTATGACTGCAGAGCTTGACCCTGTCACTTCCCTCTGGATGACAATCAGCAGGAAGGGCAGCTGGTTCACCTCTGCTCTCTTCATTTCATCCATAATAAGCCTTGACCCCTGTGCAGGCTCTCCAAGAAATATGCTATAAATGAGTTGAAATCGTTTTTATAAACATGCCGTGTATAATGCTGTGCTCCAACAGTTAGCTTCGATTTTTTACAACTCTCTCTGCTGTGCATTTCATCTTTCATTGCTGAGCATCTCGTCAATGTGAGGGATATGAATTGTGTAAAGACTTCTGGAGAGTTCTAAATTCATTTTATGCATGTTTTGCAAATTAGACTCTGAGGAAATGCATTATCGCCCCCACAGACTTTGACTTTGTGGGTAAGTATTATGCACATGCATAAAAAGTGTTCCTCTGCTCAGTGAATGAAGGCACATGCTTCCATACACCTGCATTTGTGAAAGAGAAAATTTCCCAAGGTCTCAGCTCTTTGGACTCTTGTGTGTGCAGTGCTGACCTGGGGTGGGCTTTGAGGCATCTCTTTAAAAGATTTAGGTCGTCTAATGTTGTATTTTAGATAATGGCAGTTATAAACCTGGTGCACATCCTCAGACATTCATTTAGACTTTTATTTTCAACCTTTGTCTTTGTGAATACAGTTTATCAGCTCAATACTCATGCAAGTGTTAGTATGCCTGGTACTCATCACTGCAAGAATATATGATATGCCATTATTTACCTGTTTGTTAAGTGGTTTATGAAATGTTGTTTTTATATACCTCTCAATTTTCCTTTTTAAAATGTAAATAAGTATCTTTTTCAAAAAACTTTATTATTTCTTCCAAAGTTTATTGCCAATATCTTAACTGTTCAGGATTTTGATATTCATGATTATGGTATTTAAAATTGTGTCTTCCAGGGCTGTGGTCTACAGAGTGAGTTCCAGGACGACCAGGGCTACATAGAGAGACACTGTCTCAAAAATAAATAAGTAAAAAGTTCTCTAAAAGATTTTTAAAGCTCCCAGTGATCTTTGGGGCTGGGGGAGGGTGGGCTTCCAATTGCTGATGTAAAGTGGTTCCCTGAATGATCTGGATAGAAGCATTTGCCTAAGGCATGAACTGAAAACATCCAGTCCCATTCAGTGGCTTAGATTTTTTTATTCTCTAAATGACATCTTTTAAGGAACATAAATACTACATTTTAATGAGCCACAAATAATTAATCTTTTATGTTATAATTAGTGCCTTTTGTATCTTATTTAGGAAATCTCTGGGGGCCAAAGAGATGGCTTAACAGTTTAGAGCCAGTACTGTTCTTACAGAGGATATGACTTTGGCTCCCAATACCCATGCTGGGTGGCATACAACCACCTATAACTGTAGCTCCAAAGGGGAGTCAATGCCTCTGGTCCCTGCAGGCACCTACACACACACATACACACACACACACACACACACACACATACACACACACACACACACACACAAAGAATCAATACTAAAATAATCTCATTGGGGCTGGTAAGATGGCTCAGTGGATAAGAGCAGACTGCTCTTCCAAAGGTCATGAGTTCAAATCCCAGCAATCACATGGTGGCTCACAACCACCTGTAATGAGATCTGATGCCCTCTTCTGGTGTGTCTGAAGTCAGCTACAGTGTACTTTTATACAATAATAAATAAATCTTTGGGCCAGAACAAGCGGAGACTAAGTGAGCAGCAGAGTTCACCAGAGCAAGTGGGGCCAACTGGAGTAAGTGGGGCCAACCAGAGCAAGTAAGCAGGGTCGACCAAAGCAAGCAGAGGTCCCAAAAAAATTCAATTCCCAACAACCACATGAAGGCTCACAACCATCTGTACAGCTACAGTGTATTTGCATAAAATACACACATATAAATAAAATAAATAAATTTTATTTTTATTATATTTAAATTTATATTTATATTTATTTTTATTATATTTATATTTTATTATATTTATTTTATTTACATAAAATAAATAAATAAATCTTTTAAAAATAAAATAATCTCATCTAAAAAGAAATCTTTGCCTACCTGGAGGTCTCAAACACAATCGTGTTTTTACTAGAAGCTTTATTCTTTTCCCCTTTACAGTTAGCCCGATGCTCCATCTCAAACTGGTTTTTGTGTACAGTGTGAGGGATCCACGTTCTCTGGAAGCACGTCTTGTTCTCTTTCTTTCAAACTAGAAAGTCTTCGTATGGCTGACAGCTCTTGATGTTCTCATGCTCTAAGATGACTCAGCCATAAGGAGACTAGAGAGATGCTTAGCAGGTAAAATCACTTACTGTTCTTGTAGAGGACCCAAGATTAGTTCCATCAGGCAGCTCATAACCCTCGTAACTCCAGTTCCAGAGGATTCAATGACCACTGACCTCCACAGGCACCTGCTTGTATATAGTGTGCATAATCTCTCTCTCTCTCTCTCTCTCTCTCTCTCTCTCTCTCTCTC
>NW_022196904.1:122367721-122369711 GCF_008632895.1 Mastomys coucha | reverse complement strand
CTCTCTCTCTCTCTCTCTCTCTCTCTCTCTCTCACACACACACACACACACCAATTTTCTTTAAAATGAGAAACTTATCTGTTTAGAAATCACAGTGTAGGCCTGGAGAGCTAGCTCACTGGGTGAGTGCTGCTGTATAAGCAGAAGAGCCTGAGTTCAGATACTAGGAAGGAAGAGACAGAGGATCGCTGTGGTTCACAGTTCACCAGATGTGCTGGCTAGTTTCATTTCAACTTGACATCAGAGAGAAGGGACCCTCAGTTGAGAAAAATGCCTCCATAAGATTGGCCAGTAGACAAGCCTATGGGGCATTTTCTTAATTTGTGACAGATAAGAGAGGGCCCAGCCCCTGGTGGGTAATACCAGCTGGGGTTGGTGGTTGTTGAGTTCTATAAGAAAGCAGGCTAAGTAAGCCAGGAGAAACAAGCCAGTTAGCAGCACTTCCCATGACCTCTGCATCAGCTCCTGACCCCAGATCCTCAGCCTGTTTAAGTTCCTGCCTTGGCTTCCCTTAGTGGCATGTGATGCCGGATATGTAAGCCAATGAAACCCTTTCCTCCCCAAGACTTGCTTTTTGTCAGAGGGGATTTTGGGTTGTTGGTTTTGGTTTTTGGTTTTGATTGCGGCTTTGGTTTGTTTTGTTTTTCTCACAGCAGCAGAAATGAAAGTGGAACAGACAGAAAGTAACACAACAAGACATTCAATGTCTTCCTCTGGTTTCTGCACATGCGCAGGCATGCAGCTGCACACACATGTAGGTATGTATCACACTCACACCCACACAAAGGAGCCACACATGGGTGGGTATGAGAAGCCAACCACAAAGGTCCCTGTAAGCTCATCTGGAAAATCTCCATGTGTCTACCTTTAGTCTGTCCTCTCTAAGAGATTCCTTCAGTCTCCAGCCTAGAAATCAGGGCTCTAAGAGTCTGAGAGGAGAGGATCCGGGATCTCAGCAGCCACCTGCTGAGGCTCACAGTCCTCAGTTTCCCCTTCTCTGGAGAATAGTGTCCAGCTACAACAAAGTGAGTCATTCCCACCTTGGAAACAAACACCGGAGGAAAGGGATCCCCTAACCTGACCGCTTTGAAATGCAATCTTCCACTTCTCAGAGACTCTCCAGCTACCACCCACTCCCGCCAGCTTTGAAAATTCAACTGTGTACATTAGGTTGGTGTTCCATTTTCTCAGCCACCGGCTGGGGACTCAGCCCTCTCAAATCTGCTGAAGCAGTCACCACTCGCCCATCTGTTCCCAGACTTCCACACAGCCCTGCTCTTCTCCACAAATGTTCTCGAAAGTCTATGTCTTTTTAAGCCCAGCTTGATGTAGTGAGGTGGGGAGAGGGGTAGAGGAACAAAATTAGAATGTTCAATCTGCCATCATTACCTGGAAGTCACAGGGACAGGCTTCTTTTTCTATAAGTAGAATTTTTAAGACAGAGCAATTAACATTGTTTCAAGAAACGCAGGCATTTCAATCTCATGTTCTAACTCTTAGAATTTATCCCAAAGAAATGGACACATTTTATTCCCACATCTATGGTCAGGTTATTTATAAGGCAAAACATTGAAAACACACTTAAATGCTCAACAGTAAAGGGATAATTTAGGAAGCAATGATATAAACATCTGGCAAAATCCTGAGCCAGTGATAATAATAGATCTAAGTGAGATTTTATGACGGGAGATGATTGAATTGTGACCAGACAGAGTACCACAAGGAAACAGATCTGTAAGCTGAGTGAGTTTCATCCCAGCCAGGGATGGGATGAAAGAGAGGAAGGGAGGAAGCTGCACAGCCAAGGAAGAGGAAATGGGGAGAAAGAAGATGTGGGGTGTAGACTACCAAGGAAAAACAAAACTGTCAGCACAATTGCCTCAGCCCTCTCATTTTCTTTGAAAGTATCAATCAGAATAGGAGGGCAGTGGTGGTGCATGCCTTTAATCCCAGCACTTGGGAGGCAGAGGCAGGTGGATTTCTGAGTTCA
>NW_022196904.1:122351405-122367469 GCF_008632895.1 Mastomys coucha | reverse complement strand
GAAGAAGAAGAAGAAGAAGAAGAAGAAGAAGAAGAAGAAGAAGAAGAAGAAGAAGAAGAAGAAAGTATCAGAATATAGTATAGCTAGGAGCCAAAGAGACAGATGCCTCTGCGGGGCAGAGCACCTGAGCTCAGTTTCCAGCCCCCATGCTGGGCAGCTCATAACTGCTATATCTCCAGATCCAGGGGACCGAACTCTTTTGACCTCTATGGGCACCTGTACATATTTACATCAGCATGCACATATATACACCTAAGTAAAAATAAAAATAAATCTTTGAAAACTGTAACTGGGAGCTGAGAATGTAACTCAGCGGATATGCTTGCCTAGCACGCACAACACCCTAGGTTTGACTTCCTGATGCTGCATAAAACCAGGTGTGGTTAATCCCAGCCCTCAGACAATGGGACACATGCACCTGTTTCAGAATTTTAAATATGGTCTTGCCTTCGTTCAACCATAGCCTCACCGTTACCACTCCCTAAAGCTGCAATCTGCTTTTAGGCCTCTATGTGACACACAAGATCCTCTGCCTGTTAGTACGGGTGACAATGAGATGCCTAAACTGTCGGACCCCCCAACGCCAAGCTCAAGACACCCATGTTCATCTGGTGACACTGACCCAAATTACAGTGACAAAGGGCAAGAGGAAGCAATCAGCAAACATCTGTAGACCAGCCTTCTCTACCCATCTCCAGAGAAATGGCTGAGCCCGCAGGCCACAGCTGCAGATGGCAAGACTGGCTCAGAGCACAGGCTCTGTGATAATTATCATTACTTAACATCATCCCACAAGGAGCCATTAGTGGAACAAGGCTGGAAATTAGAGTCAAACGATCCCCTTCTCTACCATCCACGCGTGCAAGACCCTAGTAGCGCAGCGAGGGGTGGGAAGGCTGAGCTCCGTGGCTGTAATTATGTTTAACTCCAGCCCCAAACCCAAAATACCATCCTGTCGCATGGTTTGCCATCTCGGAGGAGCTCAGTCTATCATAACTTGTCATCTTTCCTCTGCTTTGTTCCGGTCCCCACAAAACATGTGCATTCGTGGGGAAAGACCTGTGTTGGAGGATTTGTTCTTAAACCTGTTGAGACTCTATCCCGGCTTAGCTTCTTCTTCATCTGGTAGTGGGGAATGTTTTCTCCTGCTGGACAAGATTCTGCTACTGCCTTGATATGAACTTTCTGTAGAAAATAAGGGGCTCTTGGACAATCCTGCCCAGGAACCTGATCCCATCCACCCTGTGTGAGGTACAGAGATGCTCTGAGACTCACTGTCAAGGGCAAAGGGAAACTTCTCCCTGAGGAGATACATCAACCTGACAGGATTTAAAACAGTGGTTCTCAACCTGTGAGTCACGACCCTTTCCTGGGGTGGAACCACCCTTTCACGGGGGTCACTTAAGACCATCAGAAAACAGAGATGTTTACAGTATAATCTGTAACATTTGCAAAATTACAATTAGGAAGTAGCAAGGGAAATGGTTTTATAGTTGGGGGTCACCATAACATAAGGAAGGTTGTGAACCACTGCTCCAGAATCACTAAGGAGACAAGATTCTGAGCATGTCTGTGGGGGAGTTTCCAGATTGGAAAGATGCACCTTAAATGTGTGTGGCACCATTCCATGGGTTACCATCCCTGTTGTGTGACAGGAAGCCCGCACAGACACAAGTAATGAACAACACTGAAGTCCAACATGGTAAACCATGAGTTTTGTTGTGGCTACTTACAGGAATATGGGTGAGGGGTTACTTACAGGAGCAGAAATGACTCAAAGACAGATGCATCACCAAAGCCCACCCCAGTGGGGGTGACAGCTCACAAAAGTTGGGTACCTGAAGCACATGGCACAGCCTGCAGGCAGCTCAACAGGTGGGAGATTGCCCTTTCCGAGAGACTCTGTTGGTCTAAACCTCTTCCAGGCAGCTCGAAGGATTTCTGCTTCTTCCAAGCAGCTTGACTGGCCTGAGAATCTTCTCCGCAGCTTGGCTGGGTCCCCCTGAGAGGAGGGACAACTCTCAGCTTTTCTTGCTTATTCTGGTAGGGAGGGACCTAGTGAATCTGGTGGGCTTCAGCTATTTTGAGTTGTTTACCTTCCTGCTCGAGGAGTTTCTCTGCAGAATAGATGTTGCTATTTTGTTTCAATCTCTGAGGAAACTGTTACACAACAGGACCCAGAATGAATGACAAAGAAAGCAGAGCTGAGCCCTGTGGTTCCATCTTTCTCAATGTTTGCTGACTGTGGATGCAATAGGACCAGCTGCCCGGTTCTGCTGTCCCCAGGACTGCCTCGCCATGACAGACCCTCTAACTGTGAGCTAAAAAAAAAAAAACCCTTCCTTCCTTAAGTTGCTGTCAGTATATTCTCCCAGCAACTGGAAAGATCATGAACATGGCATTACAGTGCTTTCAGTGCAAAATTACTCACCCTCAAAGATCACAAGGCAGACCCTGCCTTCCCCAAGCCAAAAGCTCTTAGGCTGAGCCCTTGCTGATCACAAGCCTCAAGAAGAGAGCCTGAATATCAAGGAATAATGTCAA
Organism: Mastomys coucha; assembly: GCF_008632895.1. Classification (NCBI taxonomy): domain Eukaryota; kingdom Metazoa; phylum Chordata; class Mammalia; order Rodentia; family Muridae; genus Mastomys; species Mastomys coucha. The sequence continues at coordinate 122,364,925 of NW_022196904.1, read as the reverse complement.
TCCCAGCATCCTCTACTCTGGTATTTCTACCCCTAGATGACTCCCCTGTCCAGCAAGGCTCCTGGATTCTGCTCATTCAGGAGCCAACTCCTCAGGCCAAGATTAGATACTCTGCCAACAAACTCCCTTATGAATTCAGTGTAGAATGTACTTCCATTGCATACAGCCTACCTTGTTCACCCCTGCTCCTTCCTTAGCCCAGAGTCCTCAGAGGCATCTGAAAAGCCCAGTGTCTGGTAGCTACTGTGCTAACCTCCTCCAAGATAGTCTCATGCCCATGGCCCAGTGTCCCTTCACAGCACTCAGATCGCCACTTACTACCAACCAAACTTGTCCCATCACAGCCTACTTACTGTGTGGCTGGCAAGTGCCACTCAAGCTGCTTGATGGACTAGAATGACCATCCCACCTTGTGACCAGCTCGGGGACTGCCTGCCCCTCAGCCCCTCCCCTCTCCCCAGTGTATGGGTCTCTCTCTCTCTCTCTCTCTCTCTCTCTCTCTCTCTCTCTCTCTCTCTCTCTGCCTGCATCCAGCTGCAGCACAGCAGGACCCACAGCTCCTCCCAACTATCTTGTTCTCCATCCTCTACACCCCTTAAAGCTCCCTTCCCACCTCCACCCAGCAGTATTCTCTATCCTTCAAAGCCACCACCACCTTCTTACCCATCCCTAGCCTTCCCCCTCATTCGGGGCCTGTTATAGTACTTACCAGACCCTCATCTCTGCTGTTTGCTGGGACTGGTACCTGGATCTGTATCTGCTAACAGACCTAACTCACAGTGGGAACAAGGAGTGTCTCATGAAGACATCCCATTTCAGACTGAGCATTCCAAAATCGCTCAATCTCTACACATTGCCCAGTTGTGGGGCTTTGCATTAGTCCCTATCTACAGCAAGAGACGCTTATACAATGCTGACTGAGTAATGAAGGCACTGATCTGTCGGCACAGCAGAATGTCATTAGGAGTCATTTTATTGCTACATTCCCTCAGCAGAATAATAGTATTTGGTTCTCCCCTAGACCCCTGATCTACCCAGTCTATCATGGCCACCCAAACAGTGTTAGGCATGGATTTCATCTTATGGACTGGGCCTTTAACCAATCAAAGAGTAAGTGGTTACTCCCACAGCATTTTTGCTACTTTGCACTCATGGGTCTTACAGACAAGTCACCACTGTAGATGGGCTCAGAGGAGGCAGAAAGACAGTTAGAGCCAGAGGAATAGATGACTCTAAGGATCCAACACAATGGGACTGATGTACATATGTATTCACATAGACTACGGCAACAGGCATGGGTCTGTACTGATTCAAGCCAGATAGGGTCCCAGTGCTAAGAGGGAGAAGTGGTCATGGGCTTCCACCTCTAACCAAGAAGCTATCCACAACTGATACCCATTTGCACAGGAAAAATCTGTTTTCTCCAGTGGAGTATCACTGGGTACATTAATCACACTATGCCCAGCAGTAGATGGCAACACAGAAATGAACTCAGTAGTGGTTTTCTCCCACAGTGCTCTCTTTGCTTTTGTCTTACTGATATTTTTACTTATATACTATGGTTTCTGATCTTGTGTTTTTATGTGATGTTGTGTGTGTGTGTATGTGTGCGTGCGCGTACATGCATGTGCATGTGTGTATGTTTCTTGTGTTTTTCTGTTTTAAATTCTGATTTTATTGGTTTGCTTGCTTGCTTGTTTTCTAAAGAGAAAAAGAGAGGGAGTGGAGGTGGGTGGATGGGGCGGTAGGAAGGACCTGGGAGGAGTCAGGGGAGGGGGAACCATAATCAGAATACATTGTATGAAGACTTTTTTTGAAAAATAAAAGATTTTTTCAATTAAAAAAGTATGAAAAATAAATAGCAAAATGAAAATAAAAAGTAAAAGGAGAACCTCTTTCAGGTAGAAAATCATCTACAGAAGCAACAGAATGGGGGTCAGCAGCCTGAATGAGTTCTCACAGGAAAACGCCTCACGGCAGCACCCAGCTCAGGGCGTGTGCCAGACACACACCTCCCCTGCATGCTCTCCTACAGTTCTCTGATATTAATTACCTTCACAGGTGGGGAACTGAGGCATGCTGAGATCAAGAGCTTGCCCTAAAGGCATCAAGCCACTGAGTAAAGTTGAGAGACACATACCCAAGCCTGGCTGTAAAGTTCCTAATCTCTCAATCCCATTTACTACCCAGAGAAAACTGTCTCTGACCCTCCCAGAGTCTGGCCTTAGAATATCAAGAAGAGAAATCACACTTTCCTAGAAGAAACCTGCATGGACTGGTCCAGTCTCATTCCACCTAGAACTCCCCACAACTGACAGGTTTGGGTGCAAGACAGCGGTGATTATCAGACAGGAAGAAAAGATCTGTTTGGTTCAGGGAAAAATGCATTCTGGTGCCAGGCTTGAGAGGCTTTCTCTGCAGCTTGGAGGCCTTCCCCCATCAACTTGGTATCTTTAGAGCAAGGCCCTGCCTCTCCACAATGCCTCTCTAGGTGCCCTAAGTCTAGGACGTTGATCTCCCTCAATATCTACCACCAGGGATTCCCAGTCTACACAAGGTCAAAAGCCCGCAAGATCTGTTATTAGACTGGCCTTTTTCTTCCTTTCCCTAGAGACAACATGGCAGGCAGGTTTCTTCAAAGCCATGAGAAACTATCTTCCTTGCACATCTCACATGAACCCAAGCAGAGAGTGCATTAATATACTCTCAGTCAGCTCTGGTGGGCATCTTGACACATCCTGACATCCCAGAGGTATCATGCTTCCTTTCAGGACAAATGACAGACAACTTGACACGAAAGACCCAGTGTGAGTCTCTATACACTCACCATCTCCTTCTGTTCACAGATGTTTGCCTTCACTGGACAAATGGGAGGGAGGAAACATCAGACTTCTGCTCCCATTGGGAGCCTCCTGCTTGCAAATGTGAGCACAGCTATGTTTTTGAGATCACATCAGATTCAACCCTGAGGTGTGACTCCCACTGACCTTGGGAAGGAGAGAACCTGTCACCTAGGGATGCCACAGTCTCCTACTTATAAGCAGATACACTGTCCAACGGGCCATCCAACCAGCCGTCCAACCCCTGCCTGAAAAGCCACTATGGGAAAAATGGCTCAGTCCATTCTGACAAGACAGCTTCAGACTTGACTTGTTCTAATTGGTTTGCTTATTTGTTTCTATTTTTAAAAACTGATATACAGGCCTTCTGGCTCTGCCGTACATTGGCATGCACACAAGGAACTACGATTTCTTAGGGCATGGCTGGCAGCTTCTTTGTATAGATTGCTACTAGAGCAAAGTGATAGTATAAAACGCCATTAAATACAAATTTCAAGCAAACAACAAATAATATTTTTAATCTAAGTGTGTCCTGTGCTGCCTATGGGACATACTTACACTTTAATTTTTTATTTTTTTCCTGAAATTTACATTTAATTAGGAATCTTGTACTTTTATTCTGAACCTGGCAAGCCTAGCAAAGAAAAAAAAAGCTGCATATTCTAGGCACAGAGATGGTGCAGTGCAGGGATGCTTCACATCAAGGCGTAGCTCACTCAGGCTTTCTGAGAAGTCCCTGCCTCCCATTCATTTGCTACATGGCCATCCTGAGAACAACTGAGTCAACAGGTATCATGGATGAGTGGCCTGTTGCTAAGTGCCATATCCATAGATGTCTCTCTCTCCCCTTGTCATCCCTATCTCTGCCATGAACTCCTCACTCTCTCCCTGTTTCCTGGCCCATATCACCCATTTCAGATGATGCTACACTGTTACATCCTAACAGAGGAGGAGGTCTCCCCACCTCCAATCTACTGATGCTACACTGTTGCATCCTAATCCAGGTCTCCCCACCTCCAATCTACTGATGCTACACTGTTGTATCCTAATCCAGGTCTCCCCACTTCCAATCTACTAATGCTACATTGTTACATCCTAATCCAGGTCTCCCTACCTCCAATCTACTGATGCTACACTGTTACATCCTAATCCAGGTCTCCCTACCTCCAATCTACTGATGCTACACTGTTGCATCCTAATGGGGGGTTCTCCCCACCTCTAATCTACTAATGCTACACTGTTACATCCTAATGAGGTCTCCCTGCCTCCAATCTCTGTTGATACACTGTTACATCCTAACATGGTCTTCCCACTTTCAATCTACTGCTTCCCGGAGCAGCAACTTGCCCTGGCTCCTGGCTACCCAAGGACAGATGCTTGTTCCTTGGCTCATGTCCTTTCTACCTCCTACCCTGCTTCCCTCTGAGTCTTCTCTCTGGCTCTCACCCCTCAACAACCTCAGGGCTGTCCCCTCTTTACACTCAGGAGTGCGTACCCTCCTCCTCTGCATGGTCCCAGCTTTATAATCCATCATTCTCTGCACTTATTCCTCTCTGCAGAGTGTCCCTTCTGTGTACTCATTGGCTGGCTCGCTGTCTACCTCTGTACCTTACCCCAACTACTGTAAAACAGCAGGATAAACAAGGACCTTTGTAGATCAAGGCCTGTTGCAAGTAAGGAGCTGCAAGACCCATGCTCCAGAAATGCTGTCAAATGAACACAAAACCAAGTCCTCTAGGAAACCAGATTTCCCCCACAGCTGTCCTTGAGAACCTACCTGGCACAGGTGGCTACTCCCTGGACTGATCACTTCTGATGAATCACATGGTATGTCCTACTCCTCCCACTAGACTGCAAGTTTTAACAGGACCTCAGTTAGAGCCTTCTGTGTAAATCAAATGGAAGCTTCATTTTGCAGTGTGGGGCTCAAACCTCTGGCCTAGTACACACCAGGATCCACGGCCTGAAGCCCAAGTCTTGAATGACAGCATTTGTGAATGCATGAACAGGTGCAGAGCACTGGGCTGTGTCCCCAGGCTGGCAGGAAACTGTAAGAACATTAAGGTGTGCCACGTTTGGCTTTGAGCTTTAGAATAAGCCCCTAGCTCTTCCTCCAGGCTGGGCTGCAGCCCTGGCTTCATCCCTGGCTTCATCCCCTAGTGTTGCTATAGCTTCCCTGGATTCCAGCTATAAACAGCAGCCATGTTGCTAAGAACAGGTAGCACCAACCCTAGTATGATCTAGTCAGAGCAGTAAAGGGGGCATGCCACCATTCATGGATAGATTCCCTGGGTCCTACATGGGGCTTAGTAGAACATGAAGGTGATTGGATCAATGAACAAGCTAGGCAACATTTCTCATAGGAAAGTACCAGAGGGATGACAAGACTTTCTCTGATCCTGTCCTGGAGCACCAAGGAGACACACACCCACTCCACAGGCCACCGTAGCTCTACTGTCCCAGCAGCATGGCCACCAACTCTGGTCAGTCAGTGTACTTGGCCACTGAGGACTGAAATTGAAATGCAGTATTTTTCTCTCTCTCTCTCTGAGTGTTGTTTATCCAACAAGGATCCTCTGCATGATGACCCAGCAGGGATGGAATGCCACTGTGGGCGAGGAGTCTTTTGTGTACCCTCACTTGCCCATCTCCCAATTCCTATGACAGGGAGTCAAGGTCTGTAGATATGAAGTAGTGTGCCCAAGCCCACACAGTGAGTGTGTGCAGATCTGCCCAAATCCTGCATGCTTAGTCATTGACTCTTGTGCTTCTAATAGCACCTGAATTGTTTATTTTTGCCTTTAGGGATCAACCTAGAGCATTGTAAAGACTAGGCAAATGCTCTACTACAGAGCTTTACCCCCTGCCCTATATCATTAGCTTCTATTGTGTTTCCTTCAAGAAAAGTATGTGTCTGCCAGATGGTTTTAATCCTAGCACTCAGAAGGAAAAGGCAGGTGGATCTCTGTGAGTTCAAGGCCAGACTACTCTGCGTTTCAAGTTTCAGACCAGCCAAGTCTACATAATGAGGCTTTTATCTCAAAAAATAAAAATGAGGGTGCCTATAGATATTTTGTGCTGGTTGGTGTTGCCAACTTGACAGACTCTAGAATCAGCCGGGAGATGGGCCTCTGGGGTTGATTATCTTAATTACATTAATTAATGTGGGAAGACCCATCTTAATTGTGGACGTAATCATTCTTGGGCAGGGGATGCTGGACTGTAGGATCAAATGGAGAAAATGAGCCAAGGTCTACCATACATCCATTGCACTCTGTTTCCTGACTGTGGATGCTAAGTGGCCACCTGATTCAAGCTCCTTCTGCCCTGACTTCTCCACCATGACAAACTACCTTAACCTGTGAGAAAGGACAGTCCCCTTCCCCTTTAAGTCTATGCCAGATATTTTACCACAGCCACAGAAAAGCAAGTAAAACAGTTCCAAGTATGTGGCTTTAAGCAGTGAGCCTTCATTTTTGGTCCTGTGTTTACCCACAGCTCCTGAATGCCCAGTTGCTAAGAGTCACCTCCCAGGCTACCTCCAACCGGTGCTAGACCAGTCAGTCACCTCCTCATGAAGTTTACCAACTGGTGAGGGCCAATCATGAAGAGCAATAAGCAATCTGAAGTGACGACGGTGCCCAGGGCTATCCCTGAAGCCACCAGTGGAGATCCTGGACTTTCCTATCCACCTGTGTGCAAGGTTGGACTAGAAACAAGTGGGTTGTCATGAGAGCCATCTCTCTCTCTCTCTCTCTCTCTCTCTCTCACACACACACACACACACACACACACACACACACACACTCAGAGAGAGAGAGAGAGAGAGAGAGAGAGAGAGAGAGAGAGCAACACTGTTTTCACGCCTCTGTTTGGTTTCTGCATGTCATAGGCCATATTCTCCCTATGGTCTCCCTGTTCACCTCCCTTCCTTCCTACATCTCCCTGTGTGACAGCTCCTATGAGAAAGCTCTAGAAGAGTTGAACAAGATGAGACTTATCATTAGAAGAGCATTGGTACGACTAGAGACAGGGCTCATTAAAAGAAATAATAAAGATCCAGATGATAGCGGGGGGGGGGGGGGGGGGGGGGGGAGAGAAGGAGGTTGTCTGGGTGCCACTGCACAAAATACTTCGTTAGCGCTACTAATTAATACTAACAACTGTCACGAAATAAAAATATCACACCCCTTAAGATCAGCCTGCCTCTCGGGCGCTGTTCTCATTGAAAAGCCCCCTGTCTGTTGCACCATGATCCCTTTCTGAAATAATTGGTGTGGCTTGATTGATAATGTGGATTCCTCTTTAAAAGAAAACACACTATTTTTCATAATCAGAGCCGGCATGCATAATGAGGAGGCTGGTGGTGCCTTCAGCATCAGGTCTGTCAGAGCGCACGGTTATTTCCATATTGATGCAAACTAAGATATTACACTCCCTCATTACGTTGACGGGCGCATCTTTCAACAGTCAGCTTCATGCCGTACAGCTCTTGCCAACAAAATTACCTTCATTTTCTCCTTTGGCTCAGCGGAGCTAGCAGTTAAAATGTGCCCTAACAAGCTAATCAACTAATTTTTAGAATATGTTGGAATCGTTTAATATTCTAAGAGAAAACAAGGAAAAGTTGCTAATGGGTCTGCAGGCATAAACAGAAATAAATAGACAACTGGTTCAGCAAGCATTTGAATATGTACGTTTGAGCCAGTCGTGGGGAAATTCATTTTGCAAGTCAAAAAAGCAGTATCTATTTGTATCCATAAGCCAAACAACCTCATTTACTCGTACATACTTGAGGAGATAACCTTGGTGTAAAGGCGGCAAGGAGAAAGGGATCCTTCTGAGAGCTGGGTGCTCACTGGGAGGGGCTGAGCTCAGCAGGCTGGGCTTGGCCTCTACGCTCTGCCTGAAATAATACTCGGCTATAGCTGGGGGTGCTCCAAGAGGGACCCCAAAGCCAAATGCCTCCCCCAGAAAAGATAAATGATGTCTCCTTCGAGAAAGTCACCAGTGAAGGACTTTGGGGTCGATTGGAGTCCCATCTAGGGTAGCCTTAGGTGGTCTGGGAGGACTACATGGGTCTAGACATACCTGGTCTGAATCCAGAGCCATTAGCTGGTCACCACCTGGTTGACCTCATTGTGGCATATCCTCAATACTCAAGGACAAAAAGGAGAGGCTTCCCTTCTAGGGCTGGAGAGCAAATGGTGTGTGGTGTATAGGAAAGGTTAACAACAGTGGCTGTGTCAGTCAGGGTTCTCTAAAGGAACAGAACTAGTATAATAGAATATGGCGGCAGGGCAGGGGCTTGGGGGGGAGGCAGATTTATTACAGTAGCTGACAGGCTGTGGTCCAGCCAGCCCAAGAATCCAGTAGTTGCTCAGTCCATGAGGCTGGGTGTCTTAGCTGGTCTTCAATATATACTAGAATCCCAAAGAAGTAGACTGTGATGCCAGTGAAGAAATGGACTTACCAGCGAGAGGGAGAGAGTTAGCAAAGAGCAAGAGCTTCCTTCTCCCATGTCCTTTGTATAGGCTGCCACCAGAAGGAGTGGCCCACATTTAAAATGAATCTTCCCAACTCATAAAATGCATATTTTTGGTGGGTCTCCCCACTTTAAAGGTTTTTTTGTTTTATTTGTTTTTTGTTCTTGTTTTTGTTTTGGTTTTGGTTTTCGAGAGAGGGTTTCTCTGTATAGCCCTGGCTGTCCTGGAATTCACTCTGTAAACCAGGCTGGCCTCGAACTCAGAAATCTGCCTGCCTCTGCCTCCCAAGTGCTGGGATTAAAGGCGTGCGCCACCACCACCTGGCTAGGATTTTTTTTTTTTCTAAAGAAAACTCACAAGTGTACCCAGATGCTTGAAGTTGAATTAATTCCAGGTGTAGTCAAAATAACAACCAAGAATAGCCAGCACGGGCCTTGTGTGGTTATTTCCTCCTGGAGAGGGAAGAGCAGTTCATAATACTGAGAAAAAAAAACTTAGGAAATTTACAAGGCTCAGGATGGTCATGAAATCTACAAGATTCTTAAGAACAGGAGACAATTGCTATGGAGAAGAGACTCTTCTGTAGAGCTGCCTGTGTGCTGGGCAGGAAGTTCTATGAATGCAGTTTTTATGAGCTGTCACCTCCATGGAGGGAGCATTTTTGTGACATGAATACCTATGCCTCAGTAGTGACTCTCTTACTCACATTACTGTAAGACAACTCCCACAAGCTCATAGGTTCACCAGTGTAGTCTTGGTGGAATCATCTCTTTGGTCTGTCTCTAGTAACTCATGTAAGGTGAATAAAGACATCTCCCCCCAGAAAGTTCCTCAACAGCAAAGCCTGCTTATATACAGTCCCTCTCTACTGATACCCCAACAACTGCTCCCCAGGAAAACCCTGCTCTCCTGCACTCCCCAAACATGCCCATGAAATCCTACTACCTACTGTTGCTCATGCATGCCCTGCTCCCTCACTATCTAACCCCTTCCTGATTTCTGCCCTTCAGGATCCTTATCAAAGAGACCTCCCTGATCCCTACTTTGCAGTTGCCAGAGCATTTTCATTAAGCTCATAGTATCAACAGTGTGTAGTGAACCCCAAGAGTGAAGTAGTTTGGTCTGTCTGGATGTCGGTGTCAAGCAGGGTGCCCAGCACACAGCAGATTCTCAACTAATGTTTGCTGGCTGAACAAATAAATGGATGAATAAATGCACAGATGAATGAAGTCACATATTTTATAAACCTGTTTGGAGACACATATGTTTCCCTCACTATATAACTCTGGCTTGGCTAGAACTTACTATGTAGATTAGGCTAGCCTCTGACCCATAGAGATTCATCTGTCTCTACCTTCCAAGGGCTGGGATTAAAGGAATGCATGACTACCATTTGATTGACATTTTATTATGGTTTCCCCATACACACTGGCTGGCAGTCCTTGTGTGGCTTTCTCTTACTGTGTTGCCTTCAGATGGCCTTGCACCATTCTGGGTGTACATTCTATTCTGAGAGTCTACCACACTCTCCTTTCCCACTGAGCCTTAAACACTACCGGAACACAAGGCACACTGAAATGGCTTTACCAGCCTAAGGGCAGCACTCCACAGTAGTGACCCACACAGCACCAGTTGAAATAATAGGACAGGTGGTAGCAGACACACCCAGAATCCCACCTTCCAAACAGGGAAGCAGATGTCCCTTGAGACTGAATGAATCTCACGAGCAATAGGCTAGGACAGCTAGAACCAAGAAGGGCCTTCGAACCCTAAGAGTATTGGCTTACCTGTGCACCATGGCACATCTCTGAAACTCCCAAGCCGCTCTTGAATATCTTACTCAATACCGTGCACCGAGGGGAAAGAAGAACCTCAGAGGAAGCAGGAGTAAGCCTGCATGTTCAGAGGGAGCCGGGTTGAAGCAAGATCTTGGGGAGATAGAAAATGAATGAGAGGGGGATGGGGAGTCCAAGCTGACTTTTGAATCAGGGGACTTTAGGAAGATTTGCATAATGTATTTCCTCTTGAAAGTCATCTTCTACATTTATAAATACAGCCATCAATTTTCCTTTTCCGAAGAAAACCAATAGGCAGAAATTGCTAACCCTAAACTCAAAGTCACGGAGGACAATGCCCTGAGCATGAACTGTGCCTAATCACCGCCACCACAGCCATGACCATGGACACTTCTAGAGCTATGCAGCTCATCCCTGCCAACAGTCAGCCAGACAAAGATAAAGAAAGAGGTGGGGAGCCAGCTACGAGTGGGAACAGGGTTGTAGAAGAAAAAGAGGAAACTGAGTCTTCCCTCATGACAGTGGATTCCTGTCTCATCCCAGCCATGCAGTCACAGGATGTGATTAAGAACACAGAACACCAATCTGTCCATCACTTACTACGACAAAGAAGCATCAACCTACTTTTGCCTTTTTTGATTCCTTAAAAACATTATTTTAAAGTATTTTAAGGGCCGACTATCAGTTTTATGGAAAGAAAAATGTAAGACATTGTTATAAGTAGACTAAAATGGCATCAAGAGGGCAGCAAGCGGCAGAAGCTACATTAGCTGGAGCCCAGCAAACAGACTTTCAGATGTTATGGGAATGTCCCAGCAGCATTACAGACGCAGGAAACATGTATGTCATCGTGGCCGGCTTGCTCCTTCCTTTATGCACACATGACCTCAGATATCCATGTGTGGGTGGTTGTCATGGAAACAGCAGCTCACCCTCTGGACCTGTAAGACAAAATGGTCCCAGGCATCTGAGCCACCAGCTGGGTGGGTGAGAACCAAGAGAGGTAGCGACTAGGTGGGAAGAGTGTAGCCCATGGTGCCCATCAGGGCACACATTTTCTGGGCCATCCTAACCCCTCTGGAGTTTCCCAGTCCAGAAAAAGAAAAAAAAAACATTCTGGCTGGATGCTGAGGGAATGAGCCAACAGTTCAAGGCAGTGGGGCTCAACTTCAGGATTTTGTTTAGCTGAGTGAAATAGTGAGTGAGAGCAGAGGGAGAGAGAGAGGAGCAGAGAGGGGACAAGATCACCAGATACCCTCAGTATAAAAACGGTACTGATTTTTGGGTGGCTGGTGAGATTATTTGCAGAATCAAAACTACTCTGAGACTTCATCTTCCGCCCACCAGAATGGCTAAGATCAATAAAAACAAGTAACAGCTCATGCAGGCAAGGATGCGGAGCAAAGAGAACACTCCTCCATTGCTGGTGGGAGGGCAAACGTGTACAGTCACTATGGAAATCAGTGTAACAGTTTTTCAGGAAGATGGGAATCCATCTACCTTAAGATTCAGCTAGACCACTCTTGGGCATGTACCCAAAGGATGCTTCATCCGACCACAGAGACACTTACTCAACCACATTCATTACTTCTCTAGTCATAATAGCCAGAAACTGGAAACAACCTAGATGCCCCTCAACAGATGAATGGATAAAGAAAATGGGGTATGTTTATGAAATGGAGTATTAGTGGCTGAAAAAATGTAATCATAAAATTCTCAGGTAGATAGATGGAACTAGAAAAAAAATCATCTTCAATGAGGTATCCCAGACACAGAAAGACAAACATGGTGTATATGTGGACATTAGCTATTGAGTCGATGATAACTAAGCTACCATCTGTAGCACCACAGAACTTACATGTACAGTAACGGTCTAGAGGGGGCACAGATAGGTCTTCTTAGAAGGGCAAAATAGAATAAATACTTAGAGAATGGGATACTTAGAGAATGGGAATAAATACTTACTGGAATGGGAAGACCTAATAGGGAAGGGTGTGGGGAGGGGAATGAGGGAGACAATGTGAGGAGAGACAGCTAAAATTAAGGTCCATTAGAGGGGTCGTATGGAAACCTAGCATAATAGAAGCTTCCTAAAATCTATACATATATGTAGGCCATCAAAATGAAATTGCCAGAAGTAGGGGAGTCAGAGCCCCAACTAGCCATCTTCTGTCACCAAATAAAGCTTTCAATAGCAGGATTGGGTTACATCAAACTGAGTCTGAGAGTCAAGGGGTTCTCATAAGAAGCCCCAAACAACCCAGGCTGTTGTCAAGACTATACGTTGCGCTGCACAAACGGACAGCCAGGCCCTGTTCATTGCTAAAGACGGTACCTACACAACCCACTGAGCATGGAAAAGTTAAGCCAGTGCCTACATAGAGCCGTCACCCCTTCCTCCAGTGTCTTTGGTACAGAAGCTACTCTGCATGCTAACAAAAGAGAAAGACAAACTGCAATCCAGCTACAAACCTATTGTCTACAATGGTGTCCCGCCTGCAAGATCCACTAGTACAATGGTGGGCAAAGCTTGTGGAGTAACCAACCAATGTCTGACTTTACTTAAGGCCCGCTCCACAAGATGGAAGCTATACTCAATACTGCTTAGGTGACCAGGATCCTGAAATTAGATAACACAGGTACCTAGGATAAAACTATTGTTTACAAAAAAGGGGGAGAGGGGGAGCAATCATGACCCCAATGACGTTCAGCTAGTGGCAGATCAGTGCCCTGCTCAGTCATTATCAAAGCTTCCTCCGGCAGAAGATGGGAACACATAGAAGAAATCCACAGACATTATGCAGAGTGAGAGACCTTAGAACACTGAGCCCTAAATGAGGTGTCTCTGTCAAATCCCTCCCCTCAGGGATCAGGGAACCCTGCAGAAGATGGGGCAGAAGGAGTGTAAGAGCCAGAGGGGATGGAGGATACCAAGGAAACAAGGGCCTCTATCTAAATCAACATGATTGATACACACATGAATACACAGAGACTGGGGCAGCATGCACAGAGACCATAAGAATCTGCACAGATGTGTTCCTAGAGCCAAAAGGAGAAGTGGACTGGTGCCTGCATCTCTAACCTAGAAGCAGTCTCCAATTGATAACTCCAAATCTCCAATTTCATTTGCAAATGAAAATTTAGTTTTGTGCAAGAGAGTCTCATTGAGGAAACAAACTATTCTTTTTTTTTAACTTTTATTGCATTATAATGAGAAAAGTTACATGATTTCAATTTATCTGAATTTGTTAACATTTTAAAACATATTTTAATTAAATAGAATTGAATCACATTCTTGTTCCTTTTGTACGACTGCTCCTCCCATAGACACCCCGTTCAATACCTACAATATCTTTTTTGTCATATTCCTTAAAATTTATAAAATATTATAACAATAA
>NW_022196904.1:122345249-122350802 GCF_008632895.1 Mastomys coucha | reverse complement strand
TATAAAGTCCTCTTCTTCAAACTTGATACAAGAGTTACAAATGCCAAGCAAAGCATTCAGTTTCACTTGAAACAAACTATTCTTAAGGGTAAACTACATATCCAGCACTAGACAGACAACAAGTGAACTCAACAACATCTTTGGAAATTCTTTGTCTCACAATGTTGTGTCATAGCTTTTCCTTTTGAAAAGTATATTATAGACTTATTATATATCATATATATATATACATATATATATTAGGGCATTTGTTATATATTAGAAGTATGTATTTTATAATATATTATAAATATATCTTATTTTTGTTTTTATTTTACTTATATTGTTTTCTTCTCTCTTTTTACCCTTCAGGTCCTTTGCATATATATATGGGCTTCCAGTTTAGTATTTTTTGGGAAGATTTCTGAGTGTGCAAGCAAGTTTTCCACACTCTATATCTTGTGCCTTCTCTTGGTCTCTTTTCTTCCAGTTTGTTTGTTTTGTCCAATGCCAATGTGTTAGTTTTGTTTTGTCATATATATTATATCATACTATATTATATTATATTATATTATATTATATTATATTATATTCCCTTGGAAGACTGTTCTCTAATAAGATACAGAAAGAGGGTAAATCCAGATGGGAGGGGAGGGGGTGAGGAACTGGAAGGAGAGGGAAAGGAAACCATAATCAGGATATAACAGGTGAGAAAAAAATCAATTTTCAATAAAAGGATCAAAAGAGTACTTGTAGAGTTTTAAAATACTTTTGTAAATTATTTTATCTTTTTATGTATATGGTTGTTGTACTGGCTTGTTTTGTGTGGCAACTTGACACAGGCTGGAGTTATCACAGAGAAGAGAGCTTCAGTTGGGGAAGTGCCTCCATGAGACCCAACTGTGGGGCATTCTCTCAATTAGTGATCAAGGCGGTAGGGCCCCTTGTGTGTGATGCCATCCCTGGGCTGGAAGTCTTGGGTTCTAGAAGAGAGCAGGCTGAGCAAGCCAGAGGAAGCAAGCCAGTAAGTAACATCTCTCCATGGCCTCTGCATCAGTTCCTGCTTTCTGACCTGCTTGAGTTCCAGTCCTGACTTCCTCTGGTGATCAACAGCAATGTGGAAGTAAGCTGAATAAACCCTTTCCTCCCCAACTTGCTTCTTGGTCATGATGTTTGTGCAGGAATAGAAACCCTGACTAAGACAGTTGTTTTGCTTGCATATTTGTATGTACCTTGTGCACTTAGAGGCCAAAAGAAGACTCAGATCTCCTGGAAATGGAGTTACAGTCATCATCTGCCCTGTGAGTGCTGGGAATTGAACCAAGATTCTCTGGAAGAAGAGTCAGTGCTGTGAACTGCTGAGCCTTTTCCCCAAACCCTCCAGTAACTTTTTAAAAGCACAGAGTGTAAATGGATATGGCAGTATATATTTACAATCCCTAGTCCCAAGAGACTGAGACAGGGATTTCTAGTTTGAGGCCAGCCTGAACTATACAGTGAGTTCCAAACTAGCCTGGGGTACATAATGAGACTCCATCTATAAATAAATAAGTAAATAAATAAATAATAAAAGAAAGAAAATTAAGGGTGCAGGTAGTAGCCCTCTGAAGAGCTAGTGTGTGCAGCCAGGTCTGACAGCTTCTGGTGTCTCTTACAATGATGCAGCTCTTAATGTATGCTGGATAGCATGGCAAAATCTTAATTAGCATCAATAGCAAATTGTTATGATGTATACTCAGTGTGATTTTTTTTTTAATTTTGAAATGAAATTATATTACAAATCCAGGTTCTGGTGAGCCAAGTACCATTTCAGAATAATGAGCTGGTTATAGAAAGAGGATCCCTAGGCTTTGTTATTACTGGAGTCCTGACTGTGCAACCACCAGGTACCCAGTCCCACCTTGGTCAAAGCTACATATGTGCCTGTCATTCCAGGGTAATTGGAAGATCTTTAATTGTTTGGTATTTTGTTATTGTTGATGTTGTTGTTGTTGTTGTTGTTTGAGGTTTTGTTTTGCTTTATCTTGATTTAGTTTGGGTTGATTTTCAGTTGCTCACTCTGTAGCCTTGCCTGGCCTTGAATTTGCTATGTTGACCAGGCTGGCCTCCAACTCACAGTGATTCACATACCTCTTCTCCTGAATGCTGGGTTTAGAGGCATGCACCGCCACATCTGGCTTAGAAGATATTTGAGCTATATCTAGGCTATATATCAGGAAGATCATGGGAATAGGTGCATGCCAGATAATTCAGAATCTCCGCCCACCTGGAGTAAAGTTGAGTCTCACTGCACCTACATCAGTTGGAGGTAGCTATCTGGACCCTATGGCATTCAGCCAGTGTGTGAGTTCCATTTGACTTTCCAAATTTTTGCTGCAGAGAATGAAAAGAGTGTCCTTACCCCAATAGGGGGCCCACCCAGGGCACACTTACACCTTGCCCAATGATCAATGGGGCTTACTGACAAGTGGCTCTGGAACACATGAAGTAGTTATCAGAACAAACCAGTAGGACAGCATCAACAAACTCAACAAAAATTCCAACCCAGAAGCACTGTGGCTGCTCTGCTCAAAATATATATGTTGACTCTGGTGCTCTGTCTTGTTTATTAATTAGCTAATATTTTCAAAATACTTTGAAGATGAAAAGTGTTATTTAGGAGCAAAGTATCTACAGCTATTTCTGTTGCTATTTATACAATGCCACCTTGACATTATTACACAGCCTCGCAGACAATGGTAAGCTTTAAACAAAGAATAAAATCCTGCTCCAGAAGAATAGGAAGATTCTAACAAAAACAAAAATAAAACACCAGTAATGTGATCTACAGCTGAGAAAGATCCCATTGAGTGTCCTGATCAGAAATCAGCAGGCAACTGGGCATGGCAGAGTTTCAGGAGGTCAAGGACCAAAGCCAGAAAGCATCAGCTTCCTGGGCACCAAGACAAGAAAAAGAGAAGGACCCCTGCCCATGAGACTAATTGGAAGGGGATCCCCCTGTGCTGATCCCATTCTGTAGCTGAGAAAATTGAGGGGCCCCTGAAATAGAGTTCTTGGTCCAGTCTCATCCTATGAGAGGGATGTTGATATCAGCTCAGTGAAACAAGATGAACATGGTATTCTCCTGCATCACACATGGGCATTTCTCTCAGGGAGATACTCACCTTGACTAGGAAGAGTTGATTTGATTGACAAGCTCACTTGCAACAGAAGCAAAGACCCCAGAGATCTGAGCACTGTGAAGTTGGGCAAGAAGGAAGAAACTAGATGAGAAGACGAGACAGGAGGAGCTCTGCAAGTCACAAAGCAATGACATCACCATCCTCGGGAACTGCCTAGCACCTTGTATGACATCAGCAGACAGGTGTAGCTCTGTGCATAGGTGGTAAGAGAAGACATGAAGGGTTGTATGCAGATTTGGTCAGGGCACAAAGATGAAAGCTGAGGTACTCCACACTCTCATGGGCCATAGTCTTAAAAATTTCTTCCAGGATTCTCTTGCCAGGTGGAGGCCCAGACCTAATCTGTGACAAAAGGTATGAAAAGAGGTCACACCCACAAAGGAGGATTTGCTAAGAAGCCAACAAAGCTTGTATTTCAGGGCTCCTCCCTTGTATGGGCCCATTCTGAGACAATGGGAAAGCAAATCAATTTGTAAGTGTAGCTTTGTTGTTTGAAAGAGGTCCCACCAAGTTACACTACATTTGGGTCACAAAATACCCAAGTTGGACTTATTCATCACTTCATTCTCAGAATGTACCAAAACTGTGCCTGGAAGTTGATCTTAAACATTGTGTACTAGATCAGTGTACAGATGGACAGAAGGAAAAAAACATGAATAGATAGATAGTTGCGTAGAAAGGAGAGGCAAATGAACAGTTGATTGTACAGAGGAAAATAAGTAAATAGAATAAATGAATAGAGGGATATATAAACATAGATAAGGAGTAAAGGGGAGCTGGAGAGATGGCCCCCAATACTTGTTGAGCCTGCAGAGGAGCAAGGCTCAGTTCCTAGCACCAAATCGTGGTGGCTCACAACCATTCATAAGTCCAGTTCCATAAGATCATGTCTCCTTCTGAACTCCATGGACTCCAAGCATGTATGTGGTACACATACAGACATGTGGACAAACACTCATACACATAAAACATAAAATAAATACTTAAAAAGAAGTGGATGAATGAAAGAAGAAAGAATAACAAAAAGTGAATGGAGTGGAGATGGAAAGAAGATAGATTGATGTATGGATACTGATTGGGCATGGATGGATGGATGGATGGATGGTGCTTGAATGAGTAGCTGGATAGTGTAGTAGTGTAAGTGATAAGTCTCCCCCCCAAAGTCTAGGGCATTTGGCACTTGGTTCCCGGTTGGTTCTGTTTAGATAAGTTTAGGAGGTGTGGCCTTGCTGGCATGAATATGCCACCTGGGGAGGACTTTGGAGAATGTGAAGACATGTACAATTTCTCACTTGTAGTTCAAGATGCCAGCCCTCAGCTTTCTGCCCCTGCTATCATGCCTTCATTCTGACTTTATGGACTCTAACCTTCTTGAATTATAAGCCCAAATAAACTCTTTCTTCTATAACTTGCCTTGGTCACGGTGTTTCATTACAACAGTAGAAAATTAATTAATACAGAAATTGGTACCAAAGAGCAAACCATTGCCATGACAAAAACAATTTTGGAGGAATATGGAAGACCTTGGAACTTTGGACCAGGAAAATGGTTGAATACTGTACGTGAATTTAATGAGCCACCCTAGTAGAGCTTGGAAAACATAGTGCCAAGAGACATCATGTGGACTGTGGAGGCCCAGGTCAAGAGGTTTCAAAGAGGAACAATATTAGCACCTGGATAGGGACCATTCCTGTAATATTTTGGCAGGAAAAAAATGTAGTTGTTTTCTGCCCATGTGTTAAGAACTTGCCTAAGAGTAAAAAACTAATATCTTCATCCACATAGCCTAATATTGACCCTGTCTTGTGGTTATTAATAATCACTTATGCAGGTCTACAATAAAAAAGATCAAGCAAGCTGGGTGGTGGTGGTGCATGCCTTTAATCCCAGCACTTCGGAGGCAGAAACAGGTGGATTTCTGAGTTTGAGGCCAGCCTGGTCTACAGAGTGAGTTCCAGGACAGTCAGGGCTACACAGAAAAACCCTGTCTCAAAGCACCCCCCCCCAAAAAAAAGATCAAGCAAGAGCAGAAAGAAATACAAATGTACAGTTTAAAGATAAAAGGGACACTGGCAAGCTTAATGCTCAGGCAAGATTTGTGTTGGAAGAGAGGCTGCAATTGTTAAGAACATTAGCACCATTAAGGAGAGGCCTGACTTGCACTGGAACAAAGGGTGGGGTGTCCTCAGAGCAAGACCCCATTGAGTTAAGATAAGCTTCTAAATACAGAATGGCATAGATACACAGGGCATAGTGAGGTTTAAAAACAGATGAAAGAGGACATAAGGTGTTTTCTGCTCCTGGAAGACAACTGCGATCAGGTCACAGCAGATGCTGGAGAGGTTGTGGAGAAAGAGGAACATTACTTCATTCCTGGTGGGATTGCAAACTG
>NW_022196904.1:122341495-122344387 GCF_008632895.1 Mastomys coucha | reverse complement strand
TGTTTCTTTGTTTTTTGGAGGGGAAACTGGGAAAGGGGAAATTTACATGTAAATAAAGAAAATATCAAAAAAAAAAAGTTGCCACTGTGGTTCAGGAGGGCAGGGTCTCTTCTATGCTGCTAGTTAAACTTGGCATTTCCCCCACATTTGCTGACTTTAAAGTCATGCAAAAGAAGAGGCTCTGTTATCTTTCTCTGCTGTTTCAGAGAGCTGACAAGAAGAAGCAACATGTGTGTGCCAGGGAATTCCCTGTGAGAAGGTTCTGAGGGGGCAAGAGACCCTGAGAGGCACTGGCCTCTCTCATGCAACAGCATGAGCAGTGGAAGTGAAGCCTGAGTTGCACTGGAGACTCAAGATGTTGGTAATGTCAGAGCCATAAGGGGTCTGTAGAAGAGCAGCACACAGGGAGTGAATTCAGGCTAGGAGAGAGGCCTATGCTGCAGATAGCAAAGCCGAAGCAGTAAAACTATTAAAGCCCTTTGACATCAGACAGAAAGATGTGGCATTAGAGAATTTGGTGTTTGTCTGGCGGAGATTCAGTCTGGATTCTCATCCATTTTTTTCCTCACTACACCCCACTTCCTCCCTTTCAGGATGGTGATAGATATCCTCTGCCACTGTGTGCTGGAAGTGTATGATTTGGTTTTTAATTTTACAGGGAGTTACAGTTAAGAGATTGCCTTGCTGGGCATGGTAGCACACTCATTTAGTGCCAGCACTTGGAGGGAGAGGCAGGTGGATCTCTCTGAATTCAAGGCCAGCCTGGTCTCCAGAGTAACTTCCAGGCTAACCAGGGCTTTGGACTTTTGAATTTTAAAGACTGTTAAGACTCTGAGAGACTCTGGGGACTTTTGATGTTCGACTGAATGTATTTTTACATTATGCTATGACCACAAGGCTGTGGGAGCCAAAGAGTGGAATGTCATGGTTTGAATGAGATGTTCACTATTTGAATATTCGGTTTCCAGTTGGTAGCACTGTTTCGATGGGTTAGGATATGTAGCATTGGTAGAGTAAGTATGCCACTCGGGGTGGTTCAATGACTCAGGCCATTTCTAGTTCACTCTCTGCTTCCCAATTGCTGCTCAAAATGTGACCCTCAGTTTCCCCTCCAGCTGCTCTGTCTGCTGCTTGCTGCCATGCCTCCTCACAATGAGGCTCTCTTTCCCCTTTGGGATCAAGAAGCCAAGCAAGCCTTCTATTCTCTGAGTTGCCTTGGGCATGGTGTTTTATCACAACAATAGAAACATAACTAATACATGCAGGCTGAATTCCTTTAAAATATGCCATTTGTAGTATTGTCTAGTGAAACTTTTCTGTGGAACTATCACACACACGTTTCCCTTTGTGTGGTGATGGCTTGGGGGTTCTCTATTATTAGTTATGGCTCATTAGACTCACTGCTGACGTGCTACCTGCTCCATTATTTTAATCACCAAAAAAATATAGACTAAAAACCAGGCATGGTAGTACACACCTTTAATCCAGCACTTAGAAGGCAGAGGTGGGAGGAAACCTGAGTTCACCACCAGCCTGGTCTATGTAGTGAGCTCCAAGAGAGCCAGAGCTACATAGTGAAACCATATCAAGAAAAAAAGAAAGAAAAGGGGAGGAGGAGGGAGTGGACAGAGGGAAAGGAGAGAAAGAGAAGGAGGGAGAGAGAAAGGAAGAAAGAAAAAAAGAAAAAATGAAGAAAGAGAAATATAGCATCAAAAATTTTAATTTTAGACCTCTGAAAAATATTTATGCCTTTAGAGAAAAAAATTATCAGAGTCATGGTTTTTCAAGTTCAAAATTAAATGCTTACATGTATTTTTTAAAGGAAAAAATAAAAAGAAATTCAAAAATCTGGTACTGCATATAGTTAGACACAGTGATAAACTTGAAAGCACATACCTGTTATAAGATTGGTACACAGAAAAAACTGTAAGAATTCTTGCCAGGTGGAGGCGCTGCACACCTTTAATCCCAGCACTCAGGAGGCAGAGGCAGGTGGATCTCTGTGAGTTTTGAGGCCAACCTGGTCTACAAAGTGAGTTCCAGGACAACTAGGGATATAAAGAGAAACCCTGGCTCAAAGAAAGGAAGAAAGGGAAAGAAAGAAAGAAAGAAAGAAAGAAAGAAAGAAAGAAAGAAAGAAAGAAAGAAGGAGGAAGAGGAGGAGGAGGAGGAAAGAAAGGAAGAAAGGAAGGAAGGAAAGAAGGAAGGAAGGAAGGAAGAAAGAAAAGAAAGAAAGAAAGAAAGAAAGAAAGAAAGAAAGAAAGAAAGGGAGGAGGATGAGGAAAGAAAGGAAGAAAGGAAGGAAGGAAGGAAGGAAGAAGGAGGAGGAGGAAGAAAGAAAGAAAGAAAGGAAGGAAGGAAGAAAGGAAGAAAAGAAGAAAGAAAGAAGAGAGGGAGGGAGAAAGGAAGGAAAGAAGGAAGGGAGGGAGGAAGGAAGAAAAGAATTACAGCCACAACTGATTGAATATGGACTTAGCAAGTTCAAGGCCAGATGGTCTAACATATAAGTGGCTCTCAACCAAGGGTAATTTGTTGTTGTTGTTGTTGTTGTTGTTGTTGTTGTTTCCAGGGAATAATTGACAATGGTGGATAAGGGGAGTGAGCTGTCATGAGTGGCGATCTGGCTTGTTCCTTAAACACTCTAGAATGAACAGGAAAGGCTCCCACTACAAAAACCAGGATCCTAGCATTTCAAAAGAGAGCAACCCCAGTGTAGGTGTCCCTTAATCTGCAGCACAAGCTCCCAAACATGTGCACTGTGGGCACTCACAGACCCAGCCTATAGGTAAGAAGGCTGGATCCAGGAATTAAGAAGACTACATCTTCCCAGCACTTGGGAGGCAGAAGCAGGCAGATTTCTGAGTTTGAGGCCAACCTGGTCTACAGAGTGAG
>NW_022196904.1:122330614-122341327 GCF_008632895.1 Mastomys coucha | reverse complement strand
GAGGAGGAGGAGGAGGAGGACTACATCTGCCTTTTCATAACTAATTTGCCAATCCTTAGACTTTTCTATGGGAATAAAAACAAAAACAGCAGTTACCAGCCAAAACAGGAACTAGACAGAAGAGTCAAGACAGCAAGAATTTGGAACTAGGATGGTAGTTCAGTAGCTAGAGTGCATGAAGCACTGGGTTCAAAAACTACAGACATCAATAGTGAGTTTGAGGCCAACCTGGGCTACATGGGACAGTATCTCTGAAAAGGAAAATCAAGAATCTGAGGATACTGTTGGCACTCAACAGCAAGTAGGAGTGTGACTGTAACCCTTGTGGCTGCGTGTTTCAGGTGTTGAACATGAGCCTATCGTGATGTCAAGGTGATCGAATTCTTGCACAACCTGCTGACCCAACTCTGCCTTTCTCAGAATTTTCTCTCAGCTCTATCATCCATAATTGGATAACTTTGCTCCAATTTTCTCCTTGCAACAGAGAAGATAAGGTCTATGTTTAATCATCTCCCTCCGAGCACTTGCAATCAGGCAGGATATTGCTGCTTTTAAAATAAGACAATGACATTTAACGACTTTCATTTCTTCCTATACAAAAGATTAATTTATATGCCGGGAGTCATCAGTTCATTGGAAAACTCAGCCTATTCTTTTTGAAATACAGAGATATGATTAACAACTCAATCCCTCCTTTATATTTTAATCTTGTGACTTGTTTCCTGTGTTTTTACCTACAGGGTCTAATTTAGTCTTTGTTTCATTATGATGCTAAAATTAGCAAGCAGGACAGAAGAGTAACACAGGGCCTCTCAGAGGTGTCCCAAGAGTCAACCTGTACCATCTCTAGGTATCAACAAAGCAAGGCCACCATGGATGGAAGCCTAGGAACCTCACCTAGAATGCCTGCCTAGCCCACAAATCAGGCTCCTTGGGTCTGGCTCACTCCAGCATCATTTCACTTTTCCGTTTACCCCGACCCATACCAGGTGACTTCTTATTCCCCAGATGCTTGGTGATGCTCACACAGCCCTGTTTCTTCTCAAGACCTCCCTTCCACCAAATACCTTCTCACAGCCACCTCCATCAATGTCTCATTTGTCCTTCAATGTCCACCTAGAGCATCTCTCCCTGGAAGTCTTTGTAAAGTCCCCTGGGGAAATGGGTCCTTCCTGACTCATGTGGTCCTTGTTCTGGATGTCCTTAATCCATCTTGTCTTCTATAGCATGAATGGCCATCGCATGCTGATTTCTCTCCATCACCAGTCATCATGGTATCTTCGTGAAGCTTTGCGACAGCCCTGTGCCACCTGTCACCATATAGATGAGAAGGACAAAGTTCAGAGAATTCAAGTTCACAGTTATTCAGGGAAGCTGATCAAACTTAGGTTCAAATATTAGGACTTGTCAAGTTTAGTAACAAATGCCTGGTAGTCTGAGACTAATTTTGATAGGTTTACCAGCAAGAAGGAGTCATTGAGCCCACAGTTGAGTGGGCCTCCATGAGCCTCATGGACCAATGCTTCCAACTACTATAAATGGTGGCCACACCCCAAGATCCACACATAACCATGGGTTTTTATTTAAAAATTACTACACAAAATATGCATATATTAAATCTTATAAAACTAAAAAATAGTGCTAGGACTTGATATTAATTAATGTATTTATCCATCACATACAACAAGATTTTTTTGTTTGGTTGGTTTGGTTTGTTGTTGTTGCTTTGTTCTGTTTTGTTTGAGACAGGGTTTCTCTGTGTAGCTCTGGCTGTCCTAGAACTAGCTCTGTAAACTAGGCTGGCCTTGAACTCACAGAGATCTACCTGCCTCTGACACCCACCCCTGACAGGGTGGGAATGGGGGAGTGGGTGTCAGAGGCAGGTACATTAAAGACACAGGTCACCAGTGCCCACAACAAGGGGGGGTTGTTGTTTGCTTTTTGGGTTTTGGTTTTTTGGGGGTTTTTTGGTTTTTTGGTTTTTTGTGTTTTTGTGGTTTTGTTTTTGTTTTGTCTTTGTTTTTGTTTTTTTGAGGCAGACTTTCATTTAACCTAGGGTGGCCTCAAACTGGACTATAGGGTTGAGAATGGCTGTGAACATCTGCTCCTCTTGCCTCCGTGTCTTAAGTGCCAGGATAACCACAAACATACACTATCGCACCTGGTTTATATTATGTTGGGTGGGAGTTTGTGGTGATTTCTATATGAACCCAGGGCTGTGGCTTTGTACATGCTGGACAAGGAGTCTACAAACTGAGTTACATCCCAAACCCTCATAGCAAGATTTTTACCTTTAAAAAAAAAAAATTTGTCACAAGCTGCAAAGATGGCTCAGCAGTTAATGCTCTTCCAGAGAATCAAGTTAGGTTCCCAACAACATTTTCCAGCAGCTCACAGCCTCCAGTAACTCTAGCACCAGGATCCAATGCTCTCTTCTGTCTTCCATGGGCACCTGTACTTATGAACATATATCCACACACATACACATTCTTCCACAAAGGCGTGGACACTCACACATGCACACACACACACACACACACACACAGAGAGAGAGAGAGAGAGAGAGAGAGAGAGAGAGAGACATAATTTATTAATTCGTGTGGGAAAAAAAGGTCTGAGCCAATCCTCAGGCCAAATTGTGGCCTGAGCAACTTGCGGTTACTTCTTCCTGATGTTAACTGTCTGTGTGTGCACTGTTTTCTGAGAGAAAAGACACCCTTTTGGATGGCATCTAGTAGTCCCTGTTGTCTCTAATCCTCTTAGGTGACATGATATGTTATGATGTGATCCTGCTGCTCTCAAAGCTGTGCATTGGAGAAACTCAGAATTCCTACTGCAAAAGGTGAAGAGAGCATCTTGTCAGAAACAGGATCGTGTCTGGAACCATTGTTACTGACTAGAGACTGGCTCATCTCCAATAGAAGACGTCTGTGTCTCTCTGTGTTCAGTGATACTCCCATAACCACCGTTGTGGACAAAGGAGTGGTCCCCCTTTCCTTCCTGCATCCTCCCACTGTACCCACAGTCTGTTTAACCCGCCTTGAACTTCCAGAGAATTAAGGACAGTCCAGAGAACTGTGGCAGCCAAAGCTGGAGCAGCCCCAGTGGGGATCATCTTTGTTGGTTCCAGAACCTTTTAA
Organism: Mastomys coucha; assembly: GCF_008632895.1. Classification (NCBI taxonomy): domain Eukaryota; kingdom Metazoa; phylum Chordata; class Mammalia; order Rodentia; family Muridae; genus Mastomys; species Mastomys coucha. Next base: position 122,338,187 of record NW_022196904.1, on the reverse strand, counting down.
AGAGAAAGCTCTGCCCTGAGAAGACCAAACACTGGTGAGGCTGAGGAATCCCCCATGGCTGGGAGAGATGTAGAAAAGGACAGCTCCTGTGGGAGGGCGTGGAGATAGGAGGATGACTACAGCTCCCCAGCCCCCAACCCCCATAATCTTCCATGAGCTTCACTTAAATGACTTGTTTCTTAAACACATGGTGGGCCTATGTTTTTTTTGCTTTTTTTTGTTTGGGATTTTAGGTTTTATCAGTTGACTGGTTGTTTTTGTTTGTGGATTTGAGGGGTGGTTTATTTGCTGTATTGTTTTGGTGCTATGGATTAAAGCCAGGGACTCATGGATATTAGGCAACGCTTCTATACACTGAGTGACATCCTGGCCCTACCTAAATCAGTTTTACTGCTGTGGACATTTGTGTTATTTTTATTTAGGGGACTTTTACTGCAATAAAGGATCTCTTATTGTTAAATGCACTCAATGACTTTAAGCATGCATACATTCGTGGAGGGTTTTGTTCCAGTTTGGAATGCAAAGCAAAGGACTCTCCTAAGCAGAAGGAGCAGTTTATCAGGCCACACTCCCTCCCTTCACTCTACTCTGGTTAACTCTGGTGGTTTACCAAAGTCAAACATCTTTCCAGAGAGAGAGAGAGAGACTCACACCTTTCAAATTTTTTTCAATATTTTAAAATTTTATTTTAAAGTGTATGCCTGAGTGTATGTTTGTGTATCACATGCATACAGGAGCCTGCAGTGGCCAGAAGTGGGTATCAGCTCCCCTAGAACTGGAGTTATAGGATGTGAGCTGGCACGTGGGTGCTGGGAGCTGAACTGGGTCCTCTCCAAGAGGAACACACTCTCCTAACCACCAGGCCATCCCTTGAGCTCTTGCTATTCTTTTTTTGTTTTTGTTTTTTCGAGATAGGGTTTCTCTGTGTAGCCCTGGCTGTCCTGGAACTCACTCTGCAGACCAGGCTGGCCTCTAACTCAGAAATCTGCCTGCCTCTGCCTCCCAAGTGCTGGGCTTAAAGGCGTGTGCCACCACTGCCCTGCCTTGCTATTCTTATAAAACATTTATTCAAGTTCTTCCACCCACATGCCCGTGCTTCTCTGTTGGGTCGTGCTTTGTCTTTTCCTTGCTGGCTTTGAGAGCCCTTTACTTTGATGAGTCCTTACTCAAACACATGTATGTGAGAGATGGAGGAAGAGCTTGGTTGGTAGAGTGCCTGCCTGTTGTGCACATGCCTGGGTTTCATCCTCGACACTAAAAAAAAAATTGTCATGGTGGTGCAGGTATTTGTAAGATGGTGGCAGGAAGGTGAGAAGTTCAAGGTCATCCTTGGCTATATAGCTTATTTCAGGCCAGCCTGGACTACATGCAACCCTGTATGGACAACAATATATGTATATGTATGTGTATGTGTATATGCATGTTTACAAACAAAAACGTTAATTTTACAGCTTAATACATATGTGTGTACGTGTGTGTGTGTATAATTTTGTATCTCGCTTTAAAATTTATCCCCAAGTCATGAAAGTATTCCCTGTGATTTCTTTTTTTTTTTTTTTTTTTTTAGAATCCTTATTGATTTATTTCCCACACTTGAGTCTGTGATCCTCCTGGAAAACCGCTTCTTTGCATAGGACTTGGGGTTTCCTCCCCCCACCCCCGTATGAATTCAGTGCCATGGATTAAAGAACACCTTTTAAGCATTCTAGTAGAACTCTGAGACTTTCTGATCCTATGGTCTCAGTTACTCGTTCTTCCCTAGATCCAGGGTAGTAGTCAGGGAGATAATGCTCTAACAGTGTGACCCAGATGAACAGAGCCAACCCTAGTCAAATCCAAGGACCCCGAGGAGTGGGAAGATCAGTGTTCTCCCAAAGAAAGTGAAGGAATTATTATCAGAAGACAGTGACGGCTGCCCGCTGGGGAAGGCGGAAGCCTTGCTGCCTGACTGAGGAGACAGCCCAGCAGGAAGGCTGTTATCTAACCCAGCTAGCAAATTGCCCCTGGGGACCCAGCTGTCTCTAAAGAAAACACAGTGGCTCTCCGCCAAAGCTACCACAACTACCTAAGGCTCTTTCTCTAGCACAGCTGGTTGTCCCACAGGGCTCTCTATCTACCCAGTGAAACTATGACTCTCTAACCTGCCTGCCTGCTGAAGCTTCTGGAGCCTTCAGTGGCTGGGATTCCATTCACGATGTGACAGCTGCTTCTCATAGAGCTTCAAGCCCATTGCTCTACCTTCACCTGATAAAGACTCTAGGCTTTCTGCTCCTCCCCAGGAGGATTCCCCATGCTGTGGCTCCAGGTCTCCTTCCTCATTTTTGATCTCTGCTCCTAGGGGAGGGCGCTGCTTTCCCAGCTATTGGTGACAAGTGCTTTTCCTGCAGATGACAAGGCTTTTTCTAGGGTGACACCACTGGTCAGCTTCCATAAGCACCAAGTGCCTTGAGTCAGTATCCATAGCCTTTGATACACCATTCCCATTTCTAAGTATTTATCTTAAGGCAAGCCATGCACAGAGGTACTTGCTAAGTGTTGTTCACTGAGGCTCCATCCTTAATAGTAAAAAAAGGCAAGACCCTCATCCCCATCAGTATCAGAATGGATACGGAATGGACGTCCTCTGCTGAGTGGAGAGAATTTTAGCAAATGTTAAAAATCACACTTGCTGATTTGGTTATGTGTCCGCAGTATAGTAAGTGGTAGAGAAGGCTCAAAAATGATGTTTTCAATTTGACCTTCCAAAGCGTAACTCTGGTTTTGTAAATTCATGCAAGAAACTGATTCACAGGAAAATTCTAGCTCTGGTTGCTGCTGCTGTACAGTGTGACACCCAGTGACTTTGAACTCTTGTGTATAACAGGCCAACATCCTTAGTGAGACGGCAAACCCCTACACCTGCCCCCACAGCAAGGGCTTTGCTGAATCAGTCCCAAAAACACAACATCTGTTTTGAAGAAATACGCTTCCATTAAGTGGACTCTGAAGGACAATTGAATTTTTTAAAGCATGAATATTAGGCCTGAACATGGTTTTATTAGTGGCAAAAAAAAAAAAAAGTTGAATGCTATAATGTTGGGAAAGGGACCAAGTCTCAAAACCAGAAGCAGGTTTGTGAAAGCCAAGAGTCCCAGCCTGGACATAAAAGCCCGAGGCAGGCCTCCCACTGGGCTGAGTAGAGACAGCTTCCCTTCCACTGCCTGGCCTTTGCAGACTATTGTCTCTGTGACAATGAGGTTCCCAAGGATGAAACGTGGGGTGCACATGAGGTTCCAGAGGGTCTGCCAAGGCCAAGGTTCACTCAAGTTTGGCCAGAAACAAACTCTGGGATGAAGGGGGCCAGGTAGGAATGTGAACCTCTTCTAAACGTGCAGTTTTTAATCTCACTGGGGTCTTTTTTGTTTCTTTTTCCTGCTTCTCATCATCTCTTAAATTTGATCATTATTTTAAACTTATAGTAAATACATGGAACTCGGGAAATGGAGGCAGATGGATCAGAAGTTTTGCAGCCTGGGTTATAAAAGACCCTATGTCTCCCCCACCCTACCCCCACCCCCAGAAAAAGAGGCATTATTTTAAGCTCCTTTAAGCATTATTTGAAGCAATGTTATTTTATGTTAACTTAATTTACCAAATGCACAGCATCATTTAGGGGGGAAGACAGAGAGACTGACATGATAGATGGTAACTCAGCTAGATGTTGGCCCCAAAGGCAGTAATTCGTGTTTTGAAATTCCTTAATTATGTATGTACATAGCAACTCTAAGAGCACCAGCAGAGGCACAGGGGTTGGCCAGAGTCCCTCAACACCATCACAAAAACAGGGATGAAAACTTCTAAAGGAAGAGTTATAAATCAGCGATGAGGATAGATCGTATTTTTTAAAATCTGCGGTACAGAACATAAGACATTCTAATCACCGTATCTATAATTACAGAGCAGAATAAATCACTAACAAAAAATGAAGTGCCTTCGGTGCGATAAAGAAGAATAATTAACTTTTAATTCAAAGCTGCCATCTCAATGTTTGATGTTTGGGCTAGCCCTAGGGATTGGCAAGGAGGATACAGGAAATCAACTTCCGAAAGGGACCCCGATGGCCCTGATGATTCCCAGGACCGCAGTGGGGAATAAATCTTATTGTTTCCCACAGCAAGATGAATAAATGAGCAGCTAAAGTGATCAAGAGTAACAGCACCTCTGTGAGAGTGCTCACACTTTACACACAAAATAGCCCTCTGCTCCACGGTGGGCATTCTCAGCAGCAGGAAGCTGTGTCTCCTCACAGGCAAAGAGTAACTTCACACAAAACTGGTGGTAGGGTCTGGAGATAGCCTGCTGCTGGCCCAGCTGCATTCCAGCAACTGGGAGCGTGAGGGCGTGGTCAGAACTGACCCAAGCCGAGACCCAAGTCAGCCTCTGAGCTGCTGTCCAACAGGTAACAAGCACAGGAGAAACTAAGCTAGTTACCTGTCTCCTGGGACATGCGCCCACATAGGATGCTGGAAGGATGCTGCTCCACTGGTCTGGAACCCAGAAACAGTGACCAGGCGCCATGGGGCGGGGGGCAGCTAAATAGAAAGGAGTTGCCTCTGCCTGGAGCCCAACTCTCTGTTCTTACTGGTGGTCCAACTGCCCTCTAAGGAGGCAGCAACCTGGGGACAGAGCCTAATCTCACCATCATGCCCTAGGATATCTTGAGCAACACACCGACATTTTTCCCATGTTTCTTCTCTTTGCAGGCAGGCCAAGACTCGGAAAGAGGAAACAAGAAGATTAAAATGAACATGTAAGCAGGAGCCACTGGCCTCATGGGAAAAGAAGAGGAAGAATATGAAGATGGAACCAAGAGCCTCAAAAACTGTAGGCAAGCACTCCACCATACCCACCCACCCTGGCTTCTAAACTATCCTGTTGAAACAGTATAGTGCTCTAAGTCTCCACTGTGACCCTGGACACTCACAGCCCCAGCAGCAGCAGGCAAACAGCATCCCAACGGTTAGAAAGTTACCTGTCTAAATTACATACTTTTCTCATTGCTGTGAATAGCCTAGAAGCAGCAACTCAAGGGAGGAAGGGTATATTTTGGTTCCCAGTTCAAGAGGTCATGGCCCCTCATAGCAGGTTTTGTACAAGACTGACCCCCAAACCAAACCTTCAACTTCTATATGCATGCGTGTGTGTATGAGGTGTGTGTGTGTGTGTGTGTGTGTGTGAACTTGCAAATGATGTCCACAGCTGGGCTTGTTGACTGATGATGTTCCCTGGTGAAGGCACAATAGAGACGGTAATGAAAACTTCAATGGACTATCCAGCTGTTCCTCCAAACCAGGTGTATGCGAGTTTGCCCTAATTGCACATGATCTCCAGGAGGCACTAGAAATGTATAGGCAGGGAAGGACTGGGTGGGGCACTCCATCTGTGCAGCCACAGGGGAGTCATCATCCATACTGGATGCAGACCTTAGTGTGGCTGTTTTAAGGCCACCCGTGCTCCTGCCTGTAACCCCCATTGCTCCATAATAAACTCATTGTTCTCCAGGTCAATGGAACAGCACCTCAGTTTGTCCTGTGGACCTTTGGAGGAAGGATGCATATTGTTTATGCTTCCCCAAGGAGAGGAATTTTAGTGGCAGGCTTAGCAGCGAGAGAGAACACATCTGGACAGTCAGCAATCGGGAAGCAAAGTGAACAGGTAGTAGGGTATGATTATAAAACCTCAAGGCCTCGGCCAGCAAGATGGCTTAGTAACAAAGGCACTTGCATGCAAGTCTAATGACCTGACTTCAATCCTGGATCCCACAACCCTACATAAAGGTGGAAGGAGAGACTGTCTTCAGAGGCACATTGTACCATAGCATATTCTCTCCACATTTGCACACTACACATACACAAAAATGATAAAGGAAGGGGTTTTTTTGTTTGTTTATTTTTAAAAAATGACCTACTTCTTCCAGCAAGACCCCACCTTTTAAAGGTTCCACAATCTTCCCAAAGAGCATCACCAGCTGGGGACTCAGTGCTCAAACTCACGAGCCTATGGAAGACATCTCCAATTCAAACCCCAACAAAATCCTAGGAGTTGGGAGAATTCAAGTCCAGACCCAGCAATCCCTGATGCATTCGTGAACTCAAACAAGAACACCTGCCTACCAAAGCCTCATTCCTGAATTGCTCGAAAGCTTTTGACACTCTCCAACATCTCTTCTACCTTTTCCTATATCATAACAGGGCCAGGGGCATCCTGATAGCTTGCTTATTAACAGTATAGATTCTTGGGTCACCCCCACAGAGATGCTAATTCTATAGAAAGCCTAGACACATATCTGCTTGTACAACAAGCTGGCCAGGGGATTCCTGCCACACAAAAGTCAGGAAGCAATAATAACATCCAAGGGACATAGACAGCCTCTCTGGAGAACCACGAACCACTCAGCATTGTACCTCAACAGTGAGACTCCCCTCTGCCGGCTTTGAAAAACCCTAGACCCCACAGTGTACCCCAAGACCACCTCCCTGGGCTCAGCTACAACTCTGAGCTTCCTAGTTTCTTCCTGTCCTTGCCCAAAGCTTTCACCTCCAGAAACACTTCACTGTCCCCTCCTCATGACACTGATGAGGGCTCCTGGGCCAGGCCCATCTCACCCTCTCTTGATCCCAGTTGTTGTGGTTCCAGGACTCACTGGACCAGAAGCAGCCAGGCACACAGCATTCAAGAAGCAAGGTCCAAGATCACTCCAATTCTAGATACTTGTCACAGTGCCAGCTTCTCTGACAGGGGCACGCAGACCCAGCTGGCTTTCTTCTAGCTCCAGGTTCTCAGGACCCTGGGGTGACATGGACCTCATTAGTCACTTAGATCAGTCCTTCCCATTGCCTACCAGCTCTGTAACCTTGTCCAAGGACTCTATCACACCCAGGGATTTGGAGGAAATGTGATCATGAACACAGGGGTCAAGGGAAAGCCTGGCTGATCAGTCCAGGGCTGGCTGAGGTCAGGAGCCCTATAAGAGTACCTAAAATATGGGTCTGAGGGAGACAGGGCCAGGGAAAATAACAAGCAAGGCCTATTCTCTCCCAAAACCTTACTCAGCTCCTGACAGTTGTCCTTCAGCCCTGTCCCTCATAACTATCAGGCCTTCCTCTACTCACCTAGAATGCCCACACGGCAAAGCATGCCCTAGGTAGGTGAGAGAGAAATGGGGGGGGGGCTTTCAAAGGCCTGGATTTAGAGCAGTTTAGAGAAGTCAAATCCGAGGTCATATTTCAGGCAAGTACGTGAACCATACGGAGAGTGAGCAATTCCCATTATTGACCATCCATCCATACTTCAAGGCTCAGATCTCTGCACACTGCTGATCAGGGTCCTATATCCAACCTGAGGCTCTCTTGGGCCTCAGTGAGGTCCTAGCTCCCATTTGACCCAAACCTGGAGATTTTCTGTGACTCGGCAGGCAGAAGGTGCCAGTCCAAAGGGCCCCTGCAATCCCATTTCATCTTGATGTGCCTCTTCACAGACAGGGGGCTGAGAAGAAAGTGGCCATGAGCCGTAAGTCTTTTTTTTTTTTTTTTTT
>NW_022196904.1:122322552-122330564 GCF_008632895.1 Mastomys coucha | reverse complement strand
TGAGTAGAAAGTAAGTTCCTTTGAAAATTAAGGGATGGCTGTTGACAAGCTGGACCATCAGAGCGCCAGCTGCCTAATGAAGCAATAAAGACCTTTGTTTCCCTCTTCTCACTGCCCTGCTCCTACACATACAATTACTACAAAAATCAAAGAGAGGAATGTTGCCTTGAGATATGATTTCCATATTGGTATGGATTTTATTATACAAGCAGTACAATACGCTCCATTATCATTTTGATTATATGTGCCTTTCATTTGCACCATCGGACCATTATCTGCAGTACATTCATTACATTATAAGAAACTGGAACTCCATCCTAAAGATGAATTGTTTAAAAAAAAAAAAAAAAAGGGAGTTTCTATTTTTTCGCAGATTGATATTTCAGGAGAGAACATTAAACAGCAAACATTATTTGTAAAGTTACTTTTATTTTTTTTTAGTAACATAAACTCTTAAAAGAAGGAAATAACCCTGATATTTCTAACAGACAGAAAAGCCCCAGGCTAGCCACAATGAATGATTGCAGTTTAGAATGCGTGTACTATTAGGGGCTCCTGATTAAATTGTAAGTTCCTTGAGAGAAAGGAAGTCAAACAGATGAGGCAGGAGAGTTTGCCTGGTGTGGGGAGAGAGCAGATCTCAGAATGAACAGAAGGCTTCCTTCCCCTTGAGCTGTGGGCTCCACACCGGGAGGTCAGAGTCACAAGGTTTCTGGGGAGAGAGGTGGTGATTTATCAGGCTGGGTGGAGGCTCAACGCTGCCGAGTTCAGGCCTCTTTCTGGAGAGGCAGAAGAGAACTAACCTGGCTGGGGTTCAGAGACACATCAGCCGGTGCTGCAGTCTGAGCAGGAGAGGAAAGCAGGCAAGGAGCTTCTGTAGAGCTCAAAGAGATTGTTTGGACCTTCCCCTCCCCCCTGACCACGAAACCCACGCAGAGATTCAGCCCCCAGCTTCCTATTGCCTAGGTGACTCAGAGGTTGCAAATCAGCAGACTGAAGTGCATACCTGACTCAGCCAAAGCCTGACAAGGCCGGCAAGCTGTGGAGCTGTGTAATCGTTAATACTGTCAGCTTGACAGCACCTAGAATCTCTTAGGAGAACAGCCTCTGGACATGTCTGTGAGGAAGTTTCTGGATTGGGTTAAGTGTGAACACCCACCCAAAGTGTTGATGGCACCAACCCATGGGCTAAATAAAAAGAGGAAAGCAAGCTGAGCCCTGGCATCCTTCTCTGCTCCCTGAAGGCAGGCACAATGTGAGCAGGCGAGGAAGGTAAACAGGAGCTGCCTTCTATCTCTGCCACCACGCCTTTCCATCATTAGGGACTATATCTTCAAACCGAGTCCGTGGCCAAGGTCAAAACGCTGGTAGGCAATGGGGAAAGAACAACCTAACTGGCTAAGGAAATCCATGTCACTCCAGGGTCCTGAGAACCTGGAGCCAGAAGAAAACCAGCTGGGTCTGCATGCCCCTGTCAGAGAAGCAGGCACTGTGGCATGTATCTAGAACTGGAGTGAACTTAGACCTTGCTCTTGAATGCTGTATGTCTGGCCACTTCTGGTCTAGTGAGTCCTGGGATCAAGAGAAGGTGGTATGAGCCTGGCCCAGTAACAGCTTTTGGGCAAGGACAGAAAGAAATTAGAAAATTCAGAGCTGTAGCTGACCCAGGAAGGTGGTCTTGGGGTGCAGGATGGCCTAAGGCTTTTCAAAGGTAGCAGAGGGGAGTCTCTTTGATGGATGGTTTGTGGTTCTTCAGAAGGGCTGTCTCTGTCCCCCCCCCCAGAGGTATTATCACTTCCAGATCACAGTAAAATAAACTCTTCCTTATGTTGTTTTTTTGTCAGGTGTTTTGAGGCAACACAAATAAGAAGTACAAAGTCTCTATTTTCCCTTTTGATAAAATGTTGTCAGTATAATACTTTGTTTAGTTCACAAGTATGTGAGGGCAACTTAACACAACAACTTAACACAAATATAGCAATAAAATGACATGAAGTAGGCTGGGGGTGGTAGTCCACAGCAGTAATTTCAGCACTGGAAAGCTACAGTGGACGATTCACAAGTTCAAGACCGACCTTGGCTATACAGTGAGACCCTTCATTTCCATCACTGTGATGAAGCAGCCTGGCTAGAAGGGATATATGGGATGAAGGGTTTGCTTTACATTAAAGTTCCAGGTTACACTCACTGCAAGGAGCATAGTGCTTCCCACGCACAATCACTAGCAAAGAGAACCAACACGTGGATCTGTGCCTGCTGCTGCGCCTGCTCAGCTCAGCCCCTCCTCTCCTTTGCACCACAGTTCAGGGCCCCACCTACGAAATGGAACAACCCCATTCAGGGTCAATTGACAATAAAGACAGGCCCCACACTCATGCCCAAAGACCAGATAAGTCCTCATTAAGGCTCGATTCCCAAGTGATTCTAGGTTGTGTCCAGTTGACAGTTAAAATTAGAGGCTGGAGAGATGACTCAGCAGTTAAGAATATGCCCTACTCTTGCAAAGAGGTCCTAGGTTCTTGCAGAGTTCCCAGCACCCATATGATGGCTCACAGCTATCTGTAACTCCAGCTCCAAGGGATATAACAACAACATATGGCCTTTATAGGTATCTGCATGTACAGAGTGTACGTATATACATGCATACGTACATACATATATACATATACATAAAAATAAATACACAAACACTATCACAATTTTAACTCAAACAATAAAGAAACCAAAACATAACAACATGAGTTATTATGTCACAAACTTCACAACTCCTCCATTACTCAGGCCAGTTCCTGGAAGGCATTTCTGTCATCAGGCACATCTTGGATGTCACTTCCTCTGTGACATCCTCCCTGACACCCCAGCCGGAAAGCCATGGCCTTTCTCTACTCTGTCAATCACAGGCTTCTCTGTATCACTTTCCCCTGGTGCTGTCCAGTTAGAGAGAAATGTTTTCAAACTTCAAAACACTGTATACTATTTGCATGTTATATAACTAGTTTAATATATATTGCATATGATTCTATCTGTGCACACATGTATGTTAGTAGAAGGCCAGAAGATCAACTTGTTAGATAGAAAATAACATTTGGTTTTGCTTCCCATTCCAAAGACTACACACAGAAATGCCAAGGCACTTTGTAATACAGAAGCAGACGGTGAAGCACACTTCTTATCAAGAAGCCCAGGAATGTGCACAGCCTCAAAAATTGGAAAGCCAGGCTTGGGACAGTAACTCAGGGTGGAGCTTTTTCCTAACATGTAAGAAACCCTAGTTTCAATCCCCAGTACTTCCAGGAAAAAACAAACAAACAAACAAACAAACAAACAAAAAATGAAATGACTGAGTGGAGATAGCCTTGGCAATACTTTTCAGGATGGGGAGATGACTTAGTGGGCAAAGGGATTGCTGAACAAGCATGAAGACGTAAGTTCGAATCCCTGGAGCCCATATGGAAGCCAGGCACAGTAGTGTATTTCTCATCCTGATGTTCCTACAACAGTGTGGGAGCTGGAAACAGAAGGATCCCCAAAAGCCTGTGGGTCAGCTAGGTCACATCTGTATGTAGCTACAAAAAAGAGACCCTTCTCAACCAAGGTGGAAGGTGCCAACTGACACCTGAGCTGGCCAGCTGCCCTCCACATGCATGCTGTGGCGCAAAGGTGCCTACATACAATATTGTATACACACACACGATAACAAAACTATTATTTTTTTTGTAAGTTGGAATGCTTACCTGGATCTAAACTCCCGAGGAACAAAGCTTTGATAACAAGTTTATGCCCAACCCTTAGAGCCCCTGAATTACAGCAGGAATTTAGTGTTTGTTGAATGAATCTTAGTTATCACCATAGTTACTATATGATTGCACAGCTTTCAGCTTCAACCTGAGGACAGTACGGAAAACACATAACTTTTATCTCTGGCTGAAAACTGATGGGAAAAGTCAGATCTGCATTACCTTCTCGTACAGCAACCACTAGCATCCTACTTGGTTTGGATTTTAGTTATTGTTTGTTCAAGGCAGGCTATCATACAGTCCAGCTGGCCTACAACTCACCATGTAGCCTACGATGACCTTGAATTCCTAATCCTCCTGCCTCCACCTTTCAAAGTGCTGGGGCTACAGTTAGGCCCTACCACACCCAGCTTGCTTGCAATCAGCGCTCTTTAGAAAGCTTCTCTACCTGCATGAAAAATCGTGCATCTACTCCCCTCCCCTTAGCTGCGAGCCTGCGAGAACTAATGTCCTCCTCTTCTATCAGTCACTGTGGTCCACTTGGCTGTGGACGGGACTGACATGGTCTTTAGAAGATCCTTTTATATACTGTGATATTGATTTTTAAAACATTTTTAGTCGACACAGTGAAAAGCTCACCCAGGGGTCCTCCTTCAAATCTAGAGTTAAAAAAAAAAATCCAGCCGGGCGGTGGTGGCGCACGCCTTTAATCCTAGCACTTGGGAGGCAGAGGCAGGCGGATTTCTGAGTTCGAGGCCAGCCTGGTCTACAGAGTGAGTTCCAGGACAGCCAGAACTGTACAGAGAAACCCTGTCTCGAAAACAACAACAACAACAACAAAAACCAAAAAAAAAAAAAAAAAAAAAAAAAAAAAAAAAAAAAATCCATATCTTAACCCCTTTTACTGTCTGAAGCCTCTCTGGGCCACGGTGACTCTGAAGGATGCACTGGGTAGGGGATAGGAGGGAGGAGTTCTACTCATTCCGCTTTTTTTAACCCCTCTTAGGATAAAGTCATTGATTTTTGAATAAACATTTTCATCGTCCCATTTCCTAATTGCTTGACATAGAGTCTCCTGGGGTGAGTTGCATATTGAGCTTTGCTACATTGAAGGAAGAAGAAAGATGAAGGAGGAGGAGGAGGAAGAGGTGAAGGAAGGGGGGAGGAGGAAGGGCAGGGGAGGAGGAGGGAGAGGAGGGGAGAGAGGAGGAGGGGAAGAAGAAGGAGAGGAGATGGAGAAAGAAGGAGAGGAGGGAGAGGAGGGAGAGGAGGGAGAGGAGGGAGAGGAGGGAGAGGAGGGAGAGGAGGGAGAAGAGGGAGAGGGAGAGGTGGAGACATGGTTCTGGCCTTTTTCTATGATGACACTGATAGGAGGACAGGGGATGCAGCTCAGCTGGTGTAGCATTTGTCCAGTGTGCACGAAGCCTTCAGTTTCCCCTCTAGCACTGTGTAAACAGACCGTGGCTGCACACACTCACAATCCCTGTACTCAGTCGATTGGTGCGTAGTGAATGCAAAGAAAGGAACTGGCTAGCAAATGTTTTAGGCTTTTCACAGATTTTTATTGATCAATGAAGCTGATCATTGGAACTCCTACTGTGTCTCTGTAACACTGGTGTAAGCTCAGAAGAATAGGATCCTTTGTAGGAAGGACGGAGCTTTGGTTTCAGTGAGGGTTGTGTTAATGTTCCCTCGTGTCACATGAATTGCCAGTGTTCATTCTACAGTAGTCATTCTTATCCTGAGGCCTGTTCCCACACTGGTGACCCTAGCCTGAACATGTGCAGCTCAAGGCAGACTAGAGGTTGGGCTAAATGCATTTTGCATTGTGATGAAGCCAGGAGCCTAAGGATGCCGGCAGTGGATGTGATGAAGCCATGATCCTAGGGTGGGGCAGTGTGGATGTGATGAGGCCATGAGCATGGGGGTACAGGCAGTGGATGTGATGGTTTGTTTGCATTAGAAATGTCCCCCACAGCCTTGGTGCCCAGTTGGTGGCATTGTTTGGGGATTTTGGAAGGAGCAGTCTTGGTGAAGGAAGGCTTTGGGATTAAAACTCAGAAGCCATTTCGAGTCTGCTTTGTGCTTGTATTTCCAGATGTGAGCTCTCAGCTTCCTGCTCCTACTATTATGCCTGCCACCAGCTGTCCGCTGCTAGCCTTGCTGCTAACTTTTAGGGACCATAAACTCCTTCTTCTATCACGGTGCCTTCTCACAGTGATGGGAAAGTAACTAATCTGGAACCGGGAGAAAGAGTCCCAACCCTTGGGAGGAAGGAAATCTAGAGGAAGCTCCAAGGAAGGCTTCTTGGAGGAGACAGGACCCAAGGAGAGGGAGGGGCACAGTGCCCTACAGCCACGGGGCCAGGTATCCTGGGGACAAGCTGGTGCTGCAGAGCTCATAGAGAGTGCGGGGACCCAGAGCTCCCCAGAAGAGAAGCTTGCCACCAGTCACAGGCCTGGCAGAGGATGAAAGCAAGCATTGGAAAGATCTCTTTCAGCTCCAGGGCAGAGAAGGAACCGAGAGGTTTAGACTCTATTAGAAAAGACAGCTGCTGAGCCTCAGGTAGTAAAGAAGTTACCTGGAGGAAGGGGGATGTGGGGAAGGGGGTAGGAGGAGGAAAGGCGGGGGTGAGGGGAGGTGCAAAGGGAACCACTGGGAGACAGATATAGGTTCCTGAGATGGGAGGAGGCAGGTGTCTGCCTTGCCTTTATGGGAGCTCTGGAGTTTAGGGGAATACTCAGGCATCCCTGTTGCCTTCAAGGATACTGTACTGTAATTTAGCATCAATGATCGAGCACAAGAGGCCTCAAAGAAGAGTTATAAGAGTTGATCCCTCAGGATCTACTAGAGAGAAAACATGGAATGGAAGATTTGGGGCAGAAAAAAGAGGGAGGAACTAAGGAAGAGGAGCTGACAACCAAGAGTACCCTGAAAGAATGAGAAAGCCAGAAGAGAGCGCCCAAAGACAATTCTACCCAGTGGGAAGGCCAGAACGGCTAAGATGATGAAGGATGGTCAAAGCTGTCATGGGGGGCAGGGGAGACGGAAGACAGAGTGAGGAGGAAACAGGCACAGTACAGAACAGGACAGAGAACCTTTCCCAGGAGTTTGTCTGGGAAGGAAAAGAAAGACCAGGGTGTAGCCGCGGAGCAATGGGAATGCTGATTGGAAATGAAGGTGGAGTTACTTTGTATGTTTTTGATGCTGAAGCTCCCACAAATGGGCCTATGAGTTGGTTCTGCAGGTAAAGGTACCTGCTGCCAAACCTGACGACCTGAATTCAGATCCCCCTGAGATCCACATAGTGGAAGGAGAGAAGCAATACCCAAGTTACCTTCTGACTTTCATGAAAGCACCATGATACTCAAGTTCTACACACACACACACAGACACACAGACACACACACACACAGACACATACAAATAAATAAAAAAAAAAAATTTTTTTTTTAAAGAGAGCATAACTATGCAAGGTCTGACCTGCACAAACTCGACTGTTTCCTATTTGTCCCTCAACTGAGTGTGGAGACAGAGTGAGCTTTCCTCTTAGTCCTCTTCTCCCACTTTTCCTCTGTTTATAGTTCCCTGAGTCTATGCATGCATGTGTGCATGCGTGCGTGCGTGCGTGCGTGTGTGCATGCATGTGTGGGCGGCACATGCATAAGTGTGTGTATATGTGTGTGTGTGTATTTGTGGGTGTTTGTGCATGTGTATGTATGTATGTGCATGTGTATGTGTGTATATGTGTGCTATGTGTGTATGTGCATGTGTATACATGTTTGTGTATGTGTGTTGTATGTGTGTGTACATGTTTGTATGTGTATGCATGTGTGTGTGCGCATGCATGCATGTGTGCAAACACACTTATGTTTTGGATGGAGGCATGATGTAGACATCAGGCATCATCCTCCGTCACTCTCCACCTTATTTTTAGAGGCCAAGATGGCACTGAAGCTGGAACTCATCAATCCAGCTACTTTGCTGGTTAATGAGTTCTAAGGAATCCTTTTGTTCTGGGGCTTACAGACTCATACCACAAGTCAGGTTTTTGTGTGGGTGCTGGGAATCTGAACTCAGGTCATCTGGCTTGGTGATGGGTACCTTTACCTGGTAAACCATATTGCAGGCCCATTTATGGAATCTTCTGCATCAACAATGTCAACACAGGCATTTTCCCAATGAAGCCATCCCCCTGTTCCCTTGGATCCCAATCCTACTTTTCTTTCTTTCCTTCTTTCTTTCTTTCTTTCTTTCTTTTTTTTTTTTTTTTTT
>NW_022196904.1:122300648-122322475 GCF_008632895.1 Mastomys coucha | reverse complement strand
ACTATTTTGTTTTGACATGACCTACCCCAGGCCTGCTCACCTTTGGGGATACCAGGGCGCCAAAGTTCTGCAGCACATGCGAGAAACATCAAGACATGAGGTCCCTACTTATGGCCCCAAGACCCCCCCAGCTCTAGACACAAAGCCACTGTTACTAAACTACTGCTTACACGTTTGGTGAAGAAAGCAGGAGAGAGCCAGTGCAATTTCTAACTAATCATGAATAAGTCAGATATAGGAGGTTTTTTCCCCACCTCTGGGAAGATTGTCAAGTGAAACAATGTGGCTTTGAGCTTCTGACAGATGCTAATGAATTGTTGTTTACATTTTTGATTTACTGCCTAAACAAAGATAAGACATGCTCTTGAAAACACATTGAATGCACAATCCAAACACATCCATTAAATCTGTCACAATAAACATGACAGCTTTCTTCTAACCTAACAACTGGCATGCCTCATTTGCATATTAATGAGAAAACCAGGATCAGCCCGCACAAATTACTTATATCTCATGAAGGGGCTGCTCCTGATGACAGCGAGGCATTCCGGGTGTAAAAACACCAAGTTAATACCTTTGCTGGCTTGCTGGCTTCTCCCTCACTTTGTTTCCGCAGCCCTGGAGCTCTGACATGTTTCCCTCTGATGATGATATTGGATACAAAGGTCCCTGGTAAGTGGGGTCAGCATGACTTAGAAAGAGCTGGTTCTGCTGTCAATACTTCAGGGATCCTTGCTGGGCACCTGTCCTGTGATGACTAACTCAATGTTTTCTGAGGAGTCTACTTGATCATTAATTGAGTTGTGGTGAACTGAAAGAAATATACAAAGAGGTATTGATAGCAACCCGATATGAAGAACTTTCATGTGTATTGTCACAAACAGAAGCCTTCAGACAAGGGAGATTAAAAAAAAAAAAAAAAGATGCATACACCTCTGCTTCCCTTCCTCACCCGTGGCAGACATGACTAATCAATGCCAGAACTCCTTTCAGCTTTCTTTAAAACTCACAGTTGCCAACCCAAGACTTCACACAAGCCATGAAACCCAATATAGTCAGCACAACTGTTTCTAACAGAGAAACTCAGAAAGATTGGGTCACCTCATAGAGAAGTGAAATTGAGATTCAAGTCTAGATCCTTCAGCTACTAGCCAATCCTCTCCATTTCTGCACCTTCCAGGGCATCACCCCCAATTTGTACAGATACACCTACGTATCTAGGTAGAAGTCTGAGTGATTAGAAAGAACGTTTATTCTAACTCCAACACAACCAGGGTGCCTCAACTGGGGTGGTGCTCAGAAGAGAGTTTGAAACCAATGACTTAGAAATGCAACCCACCAGCTCTGGTGTCTTTCTAGCCCATGAACTCCATGGCTCTGCCATAAACACTTTTTACTTAATATTAATCAAGCAAGGGGGGCAGCAGGTGCATCTTCCCCCTGAGGACCTGTCTCTGACACCTGGGCCCTGCCTACACTCCAACATGCCAAGGTCAAGTAACTCAGCCCTGGTTGGCCCCTTTCAAGCCCTCCAAGTTTGTTTGCAGTTGGCACTGCCCTAGCTTCAGGAGTTTGCCTCTCAGCCTTTAAAGGGCCTCCTAATAATGACATTTGTGGATCTTAGAGGCAAGGTGGTCATAATAAGCTGGCAAGAACATCTTAGGAGCACAGGGTACAGCAGGCCAAAAGTACTATGTAAAGAAAGCGTGCTAGAACTGCTCTCTCACTACTAGGTTTGATTCCAAGATGTTCCATCCACTCCATTCCATGGGAGAAAACCCTCCTATTCTAATGAATATGAAAATGGAACCATCTCCACAGCTGCAGTTCTCTCCCCTTGTTGATCTCCTTGGCCATCTCCTGCATTCTGCTTTGGGCTGAGTGTCACATGCTGTAGCAGGAAGCTGCTGAGACGTGATCCTGCCTCATGGTTTGCCTGGCGTGTGGGCAAGGGTGATAAAATATCACTTCCCAGATTAGATTCCAAAAAGGCTTTAACCTTGGGCTGGTCCATTGCTCTGTGGATAAAGGGATTTGCAAAGAAGGACTAACAACTTGAGTTCAGTTCCTGGGACCCACATAGTTGAAGACGAGAACCTACCCCCAAGGGCTGTCCTCTGATCCATGATGTGTGTGTGTGTGTGTGTGTGTGTGTGTGTGTGTGTGTGTGTACATGTGTATACATGTGTGGGTGGGTGGGTATGGGTGTGTGTGCATGTGTGTACATGGGTGGGTGGGGGTGTGCGTGTGTGCACATATGTATGTGTGCACGTGTGCACTGTGTGGGTGTGTGCACATTCGTGTGGGTGTGCACATGTGTGTGTGCACGTGTGCACTGTGTGGGAGTGCGTGCATTTGTGTGTGTGCACATGTGTGTATGCTTGTGTGTGTGTGTTCATGTGCATGTGTGTGTACGTGGGGCGTGCAAGTGTGCACATGGGTATACATGTTCATGTGTGTGTGGCGAGTGTGTGTGTGTGTGTGCGTGTATACTATTTGACATCAGTGGCAACCTGTGGAAAGGCCTGTGTGGCAGGAAACTAGGGTTGCCCTCCACCAATGGCTAGCAAGAAGTTTAGGTTCCCTTCCCTCAGCTAACAGGTTTATAGTGAACACACACAGCATCTAGTGGTGATTCTCCATGGCAGGGCTTTCCAATGTAGTAGTAGTTCTGGCCCACAACCTGACTCACCCCTGCAAAAGCCAAGAGGGGGGTCTCCAGCTCAGCCCCACCGGAGATACCTATGACCAGAAAGTATAAGAAGTACTTGTTTCATCTATGGTATTTAAAAACAATTTATTGTATAGCAATAAACAATACTACTAGTGGAGGCCTATGACATTGCTGTTCATTAAGTTAACAAAATTTAAATATCAGCAACTTCTTAGGAGTCAATCTAAGCTCCTAACCTAATTACTCCCTCTATATCCAGCAAGCTGCATATGATTGCTCTAATAACACTGGGGCTATGACTCAGGACATGAGACATCCTAAGCTAACACTGCCACTGAGCTGCATCCCCATGCCTAAGCTATACACTACTTTGCTTCACTCCAGACATGTGAAAATGTGCTCTTGGAGGTTACACAACACCTCCCCCCTCTAACATGTACAATGTCAGAGACCTGAACTCACAACACCAATTCTTAGGTTCTTTTCAGTGCTCTGAGACAAACACAGCATAGTGCCCAATGCCAGAAGTCATGCCAGGCCCAAGGAACAAGTAAACGGGCAATGTACCATGACCACTCAGGAAATACAGAGTCTCTAAGAGGCTTCAAAGAGAAAGCTCAACTGCTATGGAAGCAGAGCCAAATTTGGGATCATTTGGGCAGTTGGGGATCCTTCAAACTCCTTAGCCGACCCAAGGGTGGAATATGCAGCTCGAAGTCATCAGACAGTAATTGTCTCTGATAGATAAGGCAGGTGACATTTGTACAAGGAGACCAGTTCTGCCACGATTCCTTCCATCTATTAGTCACTATCTCGCAATTATTTTGCCTTTTCTAATCAGCACACGCTCTTAAAGCCCTCACTTGAACACATTCATCATGTCCCCTTCTACGTGGGGAGAATCAATGTAATTTACCATGGCTAAGCCCGCAGAACCCATTTGTAACTAGGGAAGGGTTTGTTGCTGCCAAAAACAAGGCAAATGTTCCCATCCTTGGAAGGTCTGCTGTGTCCACAACATGGCCCGGACAGCTGTTTAGGGGCAGCTCAGAGTATCAATAAGTTCCTTCCCTTTAATCAATAGGTCAAATCTTCCTGTCTTAATTAGGCTTTCATTGCTGTGAAGAGACACTATGACCAAGGCACCTTTTATAAAGGACAACATTTAATCGGGGCTGGCTTAGTTTCAGAGGTTTAGTCTATTATCATTTCAGAGGTTTAGTCTATTATCATTGTGGCGGGAAGCATGGCAGTATACAGGCAGACATGGTGCTGGGGAAGGAACTGAGAGTCCTCCATCTTGATCCAAAGGCAGCCAGAAGGAGACTGCCTTCTGCAGGCAGACAGGAGGAGATTTTCTTCTGTGGTGGGCAGAGTTCAAGCACTAGGAGATCCCAAAGCCTGCCTACACCATGACACACTCCCTTCAACAAGGACACACCCACTCCAACAAGGCCACTCCTCCCAATAGTGTCACTTTCCATGGGCCAACCTTAGGTAAACCACTACACATGCTCTGTCTGAGTTACTTCAGGAACTGCCTCTGCTGTCTCCAGATTGTCCCAGGGAACTGTACTAGAGAGAGATTGTTCCTAGCCCTCTGCAGCCATACTGGTCTTGCGTGGCTCTAGCGAGATCTTCAAATGAGCACGAAGCCAGGACACAGAAGATCAAGGGAGCTGCCTCTTCCAAAGACAGGAAACACCCAGAAAGACATCAGATTTGATTTTCCATCTGGGTCTCTTCCTCAAGAACCATGAGAGCATCACTAATCAGCTGTGGAGTCTCTTGGGAAGCAGAGAGAAGAAACTTCCGTTTCAGTTCACAAGCCCTGCTGGGAAAGCTGTTCTAACTTCAACAGAGCCCCGCCCTCCTCGTGGCGGGTCTGGCAGTATTTCCAGGTCCGGATTGGCCCCGCACTACAGCTCCCCCTATCGTCCCCACACAAAACAGACAAGCTTGTCTTACAGAGTCTTTGTCTGGGGATGACAACCAAAAGGGGGCTGGGATGGGATGAGCAATATCCCAAGGCAGGGATCCAGCAGCCTCTTCATTTCTTTCCTTTTCACATTAAAGTTCTCCCTGACAGCCTGCCCCACGGAGAAGCCTCATAGGAATTAAGATATTCCAGATATTCTTAGAAAAATGAAATGTTGAAGAATGGCTTCCTGAGCTGATAATAGCGGTACATTTGAAAAATAGGCCCGAATGCCGCGTTTAAAAGCCTGGAGTCATAAAAGGCATTATGAATGGATAGAGTGTGAACCTCTACAAGCAGACTTCATTGATGTCACTGTAAACGATGAATGCTGTCACTCTTTTTTATATATAACAGGAAGATATGCCACTGCATCCAGATATCAATGTAGGCACTGTCAGGCTCACCGGAATGGCACTGCATGAGCTATTTATGACAATATGCGAGGAAATATAAGGTTAGAAGATCTTTATCTGCTGTCTGTGGAAACGTGCTTCCACGCTGACACACTCGTGAAATAGCCTGTGACAGTGAGGGAGCTGGAAAGTGAGATTAGACAGTGCAGGAGGGACTATGTCCAGACAATACTGGTGCTAACACTGGTGAGCCTCCTGGGCCTTTCTCCCAGCATCCTCCAGGAGAAACTTATCCTGGCATTGACAGCAGTGGCTGGTGTATCATTCACAACTGATCCAACCAGGAGTGCCTGTTCCACCTTCCAGAATGTAATGAGGCGTCTAGGAACAGCTGCCAGCTGAGGACTACATCTCCCAGACACCCTTGCCTCCAGTGTAGTCCTGGACACAATTACATGAATCTGGTGAGATCAGCACTTTTGAGTGGCACACGAACTTTTGAGTGGCAAGTGGGTGTCTTCCCTGGTTTCTCTCTTTCTAGTGGCTAGAGATAGAGGAGTCCCAGGTCCTAGGGGATAGTGGAGCTGAGCATGAAAGGACCTGAGTCTTCTGAATGACCCCACAGAATAATAGCTCAACTCCAGACAAACCACTAGCCTCACTGTATGTCAATGAGCTACATACACTACTGAGCCAATCAGATTTGCAGCTATTTATTCTTAGGTTTGCTAGTACAATTAGCACCTGCCTTCTATAGCACTCACTCAGTTGTCCATCTGCTCCATCACGTGAGAAAATGTGAAGTAGAAACCTACAGGTATGGACTTACGAGTTACCCCTATCCTTATGTGGTCTGTCATTTGGGGTGTCTCTGGAAAAGCGCTTCCTCTCTTTCAGCCTTCATCTTCATTTTGGTAACTTCAAGATTTTAAAACTCCTGAACCATAGTCACAACAGTTAGAAGGTGGGAGCAACCGGTCAACAAATAAACCAGGGGACTGGGGCTGGGGCGATGGGGAAGGGGGGGGTCTTGCAAAGGACCCAAGTTCAGTTCTCTACACGCATCAGTCAGGCCATCACTGCGGTTAGCTCTAGGGGATCTGATGCTTTTGGCCTTCAAGAGCATCAAACTTGCAAAGTCATTCACACACACACAAACACACACACTCACACACACATACTTAAAATATAAGATAGGTTTTTTGTTTTTTTTTTTAATGTGTGGGATAAGGCTGGGAATGAGGCTGACACAGGCAGAGCTAAGTGAATTTGAAGCCAGCCTGATCTGTACAATGAGTTCCAAGTCAACCAGAGATATTTAGTGAGACCATCTCTAAAAATCAAAATAACTTTTAAAAAAGTTAAAAGTCAGGCTGTGGAGGCACACACCTTTAATCCCAGCACCTGGAAGGCAGAGACAGGTGGATCTCTGTGAGTCTTTAATCCCAGCACCTGGAAGGCAGAGACAGGTGGATCTCTGTGAGTTCGAGGCCAGCCTGGTCTATAAACAAAGTTCCAGGACAGCCAGGGCTACAGAGAGAAACCCCACCTCAAAATAAAAAAAATTAAAAACTAACTGTGGGATACACATGTAGTGACATATTATTCCCCATTAAAAGGGGAAGAGCATGTGATGTGAGTTGGGATAAGCCAGCCATGAAGGACAGATATTGTTAGGATTCCACATTTAGAGGATACCCAAGGTTCACAAATCATAGAGACAAAACATAAAATGATGAAGTGTCTGGTACAGACAGTAGAGGAAGTCGATGAGGATGGGGTTTCAGAGATGAGATGCACTCACCCAGTAGTGCAACAGCAGCTTGGCTGTTGTGGAGATAACCAACTGCTCTCTGCTTCAATTTGAGGCCCTTCCCACAAGAGGGAGTCTATTTATACTAGTACTGTAAACCTAGTCCTAGAAAAGCTCTCAGCTTGGAAGGTCATAGGCCCTGAGGAGGGGGAGGGGGCCTGCTACTATTGTTTTGCTAAACGGCCATGCTGTCCAAGCTGCCTTCTAAATATTTACATTCATACCCATGAATTAATGTAGCTCTCGACCTTCTCAGAAAAGCTTCACTTTACATTGAGCAGAGGTTAATGCAGAGACTCTCCACTGGTCAGGGCACTGAGAAGAGATGACTGTTCATCCCTAGATGGGATATTTCTATCAAACTGACCACTACTCCTAGGCTTGAGGACCATTGCAAAAGAGAAAGCAGAAAGGAGATCCCAAGGGGGAAGGAGGGCTGTGAAACACTGTCTTCTGGACAGGACATGGTATTGCACTCACAGGCTCACCATAGCTGTGGCAAGTTGCACAAGATGTACACAACATCAAGCCAGTCAAGAGTCCAGCATAAATTGAAAGGTCCATGTAGCCCCACTCCTCATGAGGAAGTACTGACAGTGATGGCTGCTGAGGGAGACCAAGTCTTTTTTCTTCAGGGCAAGGCTGCTGATAGGTTGTCTGCGCTCTAGTTAATGGCCCCACACACATTCAAGCAGGATTAATCAAATTGAGTGAGCTATTAAAAAAAATGGTGAAGAAGTGTGATGATTTGAATATGCTTGCCCCATGGGAAGTGACACTATTAAGAGGTGTGACCTTGTAGGTGTGTCACTATGGGGGTGGACTACCTCCTGGCTACCTGCTGATGACAGTTCCCTTCTACTGCCTGTAGATCAAGATGTAAAACTCTGGGATCCTCCAGCACCATGTCTGCCTGCATTCTGCCATGATTCCTGGCATGATAATGGACTGAACCTCTGAAACTATAAGCCAGTCTAATTAAATATTTGCCCTTATAAGAGTTGCCTTGGTCATGGAACAATGACACAGCAATGGAAACTAACCAAGACAAAATGGAAATATGAAATGGGGGGGGAGGAATATTTTAGAAGGTAGAGTCTAGGTGGAGTTGGAAAGGGGAGTTGAGAGAATGGCTATGATCAGGAAACATTACACACATATATGATGCTATCAAACAATTAAGTTAACATGTGATTTTTTAAAAAAAAGGGTTAGAATGGTAAGCTTTGCACAATGTATGTTTTACCAAACAAAATTTTAAATAAAAGAAATCCTGGACGCTATGGGGCCACTGGAAGAGTAAACCAAATGATGTACATAAAGTGCCCAGCACAAAGTACGATTGCAAATTCCCCACACTGGGCAAGTGTCAGCTATGTATTAAGTGCAAACTATGTGTCCTGCTGGTTCTGGGACTTCATGGTGAATAGGAAAAAGGGAAGCCAGGTAGGCAAGTGAGCAAGGCACACTCTAACCTAATCAAGAGCCAAGGACTGAGAAGCCCAAGTCATCCACACAACTTTAGGGGACAGCAAAGGCTTCTTATGTCCCTATCAAATGTCCCCAGGTTAGATATCCTCTCACCCATGTCCCTAAGCATTGTCCCAAGACCACTCTGTTGTGGTAAAACTCCAACCCAAAGGCCCAGTCAAAGAATTCACAACTCAATTAATTGGTATGCAAGCTACACACCTAGATTGGGTAGATCTGCCACTACACTACTCTATTCCCATCTATTAGATCCCACATGACTTGCAATTTCTCCAAGTCACACGTTCTTCAGCTCCATCTTCCTTCCACCTTGTCCTCCTCCATCTTCCTCCTCCATCTCTCCTCCCTCCCCTTCTCCCTCAAACTTTTCAGCTCTACATTCCTTCCTACTGCTCAATCATCAGCTTTAGCCTTTTTTGAAAAGTTAAGGTGGGGAGAAGGTTCACAAGGCACCTGCAAATGTGATTCACTCCTCATCTGCGACCCCTTTCAGGAAAGTAGAATTAGCATCAAAGTACAAGACCAAGGCTATCCACAACACCACTCCCATAAGCTTAAGTCTCATTTTCTCCATTGATCGCTTGGGGTTCCATAAAGGTAAGACTTTTCTTTTCAAGACCCTGGCTTGAAAGGAAAAACTAGACAAATATCTAGATGTTCAAAGACATAGGGCATCCACAGCAAACCATATCCTGATTCATAACTCAGAGCTCCTCTGGCAGATGCATAGAGACCTAGACAGCTATCGAAAGCCTGATAAAGAAACCCAACACGGCCCTCCAAGGACGCGCTGGTAGTGGGAAGAACAGTTCCAATCCTGTGGGGATGCGTCAATGGAAAAACAAAGTGCAGCTGCAAGGGCTCCAGAAGAAGAGTCCAGCCCATTCTGGATGGCCAAGGAAGGGTAGGGGAAGGCAGGGCCCTTTCAAATGTCTGTTCTTCAGCACCTCAGAGAGAATCACCTGCCAAGCCTCACTCTACCTGAGCTCCCTTGGGTGCAACAACTTGGGTGTCATTCCACACCATCCCACAGGAGGTGCTGTCCCCACAGGAATGGAACAATCCCCTCATCAGGCAGCAAGAATCAAGAGGCCTCTCTGCAAAATTTCATTATGTCTTTGTTTTTAATAGCTGAGTAGTATTCCATTGTATAAATGTACCATATTTGTTGTATCCATTCTTCAGTCAAAGGACATCTAGGTCTTTTCAGTTTCTGGCAATTACAAATATTGTTTCTATGAGTATAGTCGAGCAAGTGTCCTTGCAGTATGGTAGAGCATCTTTTGGGTATATGCTCAGGAGTGGTATAGCTGGGTTTTGAGATAGAATTATTTCCAATTTTCCGAGAAACTGCCAGATTGATTTCCAGAGTGGTTGTGTAAGTTTGCACTCCCACCAGCAGTAGAAGAGTTTTTCCCTTGTTCTACATCCTCACCAGCATGTGCTGTCACTTGAGTTTTTGATCTTAGCCATTCTGATGCATGGAAGGTAGAATCTCAGAACCATTTTGATTTGCAGTTCCCTGATGACTAAGGATGTTGAACATTTCTTTCAGTGTTTCTTGGCCACTTGATAATCCTCTGTCAAGAATTCTCTGTTTAGCTCTGTACCCCATTTTTAATTGGGCTATTTGGATTGTTAGTGTTTAATTTCTTGAGTTCTTTATATATTTTGTATATTAGCCCTCTGTCAGATGTAGGGCTGGTAAAGATCTTTTCCCATTCTGTAGATTGCTGTTTTGTCCTATTGATGGTGCCCTTTGCCTTACAGAAAATTTCAGTTTCATGAGGTCCCATTTATTAATTGTGGATCTTAGTGCCTGAGCTGTTGATGTTCTGTTCATGAAGTTGTCTTCATGAACCAATGTACTAATGTGTTCAAGGCTATTCCCTCACTTTCTTTTCTATTAGATTTAATATATCCAGTTTTAAGTTGAGGTCTTTGATCTACTTGGACTTGAGTTTTGTGCAGGGTGATAAATATGCATCTATTTACATTCTCCTACGTGCAGTCATTCAGTTAGAACAGCATAATTTGTTAAAGATGCTTTCTTTTTTCCATTGTATGGTTTTGGCTTCTTTATCAAAAATCAGGTGTCCATAGGTATGTGGATTTATTTCTGGGTCTTCAATTCAATTCCATTGATCCACCTGTCTGTTTTTATGTTAATACCATGCATTTTTTATTACTCTGTAGTACAGCTTGAAATCAGGAATGGTAATACCTCCAGAAATTCTTTTATTGTACAGGATTGTTTTTGATATCCTGGTCAGATAAACATGCTACAATCCACAGACTCAAGGAAACTAAGTAATAAGGAGAGACCAAGGGAGGATGCTTGAACATCACTCAGAAGGGAAATAAAATAGATATCAGAGGTGGATGGAGGGAGGGAACTGGATGGGAAAGGAGTTGGGAAGGGGAATGAGGGTGAAGATCAGGTATGGGAAAAGTGGGGGGGGCTGGGAAAGAGAAGGGAAATCAGTGGAGGCTGGGCATCTCTGGGACAAACTGGAGACCTGGAATGCAGGAGACTCCAGGGAGGATATGGAGGTGACCCTAGAGCTGCGACTCCTAGCAATGAAGAATATGGACCCTGAAGTGGCCATCTCCTGCAACCAGGCAGGACTTCCAGTGAAAGGTGGGTGACACCAACCCACCCACAAAAATCTTTGACCCAAAACTTGTTCTGTTTACAAGATGTCCAGAGATAAAGATGGAGCAAAGATTGAGGGAATAGCTAACCAGTGACTAATCCAACTTGAGACCCACCCGATGGGAGTGAGCCCACCCCTGACACTATTAACGATGCTCTGCTGTGCTTGCAGACAGGAGCCTAGCATAACTGTCTTCTGAGAGGCTTCATCTAACAGCTAAAGAAAACAGATGCAGAGACCCACAGCCAAACATTAGGCAGAGCTCAGGGAGCCTTGTGGAAGAGTCTAGGGAAAGGGCTCAGGGGAGCCAGAAATGTCAAAGACACCACAAGACCTACAAAGCCAACTAACCTGGGCCCATGAGGGTTCACAGAGACTGAACCACCAACCAAAGAACACACATGGACTGGACCCAGGCCTCCTGCATATATGTAGCCGATGCACTGCTTGGTTGTTGTGTGGGTCCCCCAACAATTAGAAGGGGTGCTGTTTCTGACTCGGACTCTGTTGCTTGCCTTTGGATCCCTCTCCTCTAAGCTGGGCTGTCAGGCCTCAGTAAGAGAGGATTGCTTAGTCCTGGTGTACTTAGTCCTGCTGAGACTTGATGTGCCAGGCCTGGTTGGTACCCAGATTGGGGGGTAGGGACTACCCTTCTCTGAAGGAAAGGGAAAGGGAAGAAGAGAAGGGTGGGGTTGGGAGGAGGGAATGGGGCTGAGGTTGGGATATAAAGTGAATAAAGAAATCTGTTAATGGGAGAAAAAAAAAAAGAGGTCTCTGCTACCTGACTCAGTAACCTCTGGCCTAAGGCAATTTGAATAATTCCCTAAACTGGCATCAGTCTCTCTCTCTTATCCTGAAGGTGTCCTGTTCAGCTCTCAGTCACCAGCTCCAAGCCTGGGTATGACTGCTAAACAAAAGATGTTCATTTTGTGGGTAA
Organism: Mastomys coucha; assembly: GCF_008632895.1. Classification (NCBI taxonomy): domain Eukaryota; kingdom Metazoa; phylum Chordata; class Mammalia; order Rodentia; family Muridae; genus Mastomys; species Mastomys coucha. The sequence goes on along the minus strand of NW_022196904.1, from coordinate 122,310,569 downwards.
CCAATCACGCAGTCTTCTGGGGACAGATGTTTAAGTGCTGAAAGAGGTATTCAGGCACATGGGGACAGTTGACCCTGCTATGTTTGTTTCTTATCTTCCTCTGTCTTTCCCTCATTTCATTGTAAACACATCTATACTTCCTGGAAGAGAGCAGTGGGAGACTGGAAGGGCCCCAGGAAAGGGTTAGATCCATCTCAACTGGCTATGTGCAGAACTCTGCCCAGCCAATGCTTCACAGTCTGTGCTGGGCAGGGTCAACAAGGAGAATGCCAAGCCTGAACAGCACTCCACAGCTGCTGGCCTCCAAAATGGCCTCTCTTCAGGTGCTCTGAGCTGAAGCCTGCCATCCACAAAAGCATCCAGTGGTTTCTCCCTCTGACAATGAATTATTTGTAAGTCAGTATCCAAAAAAAAAAGGAAGGAAGAAAGAAAGAAAAGAAAAGAAAAGAAAAGAAAAGAAAAGAAAAGAAAGAAAGGAGAAAGTGCAGGGGAAGACATTTCTATAAAGTGAAGTGTCTGTCTGTCTGTCTGTCTGTCTGTCTGTCTCTCTCTCTCTCTCTCTCTCTCTCTCTCTCTCTCTCTGTCTATGTGTGTGTGTCTGTGTGTCTGTGTGTCTGTGTGTCTGTGTGTGTGTGTGTGGTTGTAGAAGAACATCAAAAGCCCTGTTTTATCGCTCCAACAGCCTTTCACTGGGAGCTGGGAGCTAGGCTAGCAGCCAGCAATCCCTGGAGATCCTCTTGTCTGCCACCCTGACATGGCTGTTCTCAGGTTCGAATGCCTTTTCTTATGTGTATACTGGAGATCCAAACTCAGGTCTTCACACTTGTAGAGCAAACACAATCACCCAGTGGGCCATCTTTCCAGTCCCAAAAGATGAAATGGTTCTTTCTTCTCCCGCCATCCTCAATTAAGTTCTGCTGACTGATGAGGAAGGTTAGTTCCACACATTTTCTGGACTCCCAAGGACTCTTTCCAAACTGCAGCTCTCAGACATGGCAGGCCTTGCATCCATACAGCACCCAGACATCAGCCCTGAAGGTTGTGGGGACAATCTGTTTGAGGGGAGAGGGGTACATACACTGTAAAGCAGACCTCCAGGAAACCCTGCTGTGAAGTAGATCTAAATCCCCCACCTCCAACAACACTCTTCTCGCGTTCTCTTTCCTGTCAATATGCTATTATCTCCAGTGACTCCTGTCCTCCCAAGAAAAACGAGGCAGGAAATAGACAGTGTAATAGGAAATGCGGAGAATACACATTTCCTGTCAACAATGTGCCTTACTAATAGGTCGTCAGACAAGTATTTTATTAGAACAAGGATAATGACGGCAACAATAACTCCAGAGACAAACCAGGGAGGGTCTGAGTCAGAGCAGGACAAGGAGAACCTTGCCAAGAAACAGCACGGGTGGGGGCTTGAGAGCCACAAACTTACTCGTTCTAATCTTAGATCTGGCTCCAGTTTCCAATTGGCCATGTGCCTGGACTGGACGGGGACTCTATGTGTCCCCTCCTCTCTCCCTCTCTGGCCTCTGGTGGGTACCACTCCCCAGCCTCTATACCTCCCCAGGCTCCCTTCTGGATGCCTGCTGATGAAAGAGCCCTAAGCATATGCCCCCCCCCGGGGTGCTGAGGACTCCCAAGGCTGCTGTGAGAAGCAGCCCCCTTCAACGCAGCGGTTCCTCCCAGCTCCTAGGCTTCATCAAGGGGAGGCTGATCTAACTGGAACCAGACACTTTCCCTGCCACACTCCCACAGAGTTGAGGCTCAGTGCCCAGGTCCATTGCAGCTTGCCTGGCAGCCCATGCAATGGATGCCATCCAGGGACACAGATGCCCCCAGAGTACAGAAGAGAAGGCAGCAGACTACAGAATACTACTGTTCATGTAGGTGTCATGGTTGAAAATGTCCCATGCTAGAAATCCTCTCTGTAGAGCAACAGCATTGGGGTGGAGCCAATGAGGTTCTGTCCTTGAAAATGAAGTAATGACATGGCCTTGGTAATGTCTCTGTATCTCAGAATTGGACTTGTTATAAAAGCAAGTAATGGCAGAGGATGGGGTGGGGCTGAAGAGATGGCTTAGTGCTTAAGAGCACTGGCTGTTCTTCCAAAGGACCCAGATTCCATTCCCAACATTCCCAGGACTCACATTGTAGTTCACAACCACTGTCTATAATTCCAGTTCCAAGAGATCTGATGTCCTTTTCTGCCCTCCACAGGCACAAGGTTCACATGTGGTGCACAGACTCAGGCAAAACACACACACACACACACACACATGCCCAACCTGCTTCCTACTATAGGATAATACAGCATAAAAGCTCTGTCAGATGCCAGGACTATGCGTTTGGAATTGGGCACCAAATTAATTTTTTCATCATAAATTAGCAGTCTGTAGTATTTTGTTAGAATACTCTAATATAGAGTATGAAAGCATGTCCCTTCTCTAGCTTTAGAAAATTCCACAGGCACAGAAAGCAGACTCGCAGTGGAAGAGGCCCCTCTCATGAGCTGAATTCAGCCTCCTTAACCTGGATTCACAAAGTGTTGCAGACCTGTGGCTTTGATGAATGCCCACCTCCTCTGAAGGACTGTGCACCCTGCAGAGCAAGGGTCAGTCTAGGTTTGTTCACATCTTTTCTTGAAGTGTATACTGCCATTTTTTAATTGCCCAATAAATAAGTGTCTGTAGGTACATGGGTCTGTGTGGCACACATGCAAATGTAAAACATATATGTGAAAGTCAGAGGACAACATCAACAGGCACTATTCACACCGGGGTTTTTGTTTGGTGTGTGTGTGTGTGTGTGTGCGCGCAAATACACATGCTACTGTACATGTGTGCAGGTTAGAGGACAACTCTATGGAGTTGGCTCTTTTTTCCACCTTTACATGGGTTCCAGGGATCAAACACAAGCCATCAGGCTGTTTGGCACAAACTTTCAACCACTGAACCATCTCTCTTCCTGCTCTACTTTATCTTTTTGAGACAGGGTTTCTCCTGGGTCTGGAATTTACTGATTAAGCTAGACTGGCTGGCCAGAGAGCCTCAGGAATCCTCCTGTCTGCCTCTCCAGAGCATGTCACCACTTCTGGCTTTTATTGTTTAGGGTTTATGCATAATCCTTATTTAGGTGTTTGCATCTGTGTGAGTTTATGTGCACCACATGCATGCAATTCCCAGGGAGGCCAGAGAGTAGCAGATTCCCTGGAACTGGAGTTACAGGTGGTTGTGAGACACTCGATGTGGGTGCTAGGAACTGAACCAACATCTTCTGCAAGAGTAGTATGCATTCTTAACTGTTGAGCAACTATCTTAACAGGCTTGCTATTGTCTTAGCATCTCATTCACGTGTGGGACTGAAGCCCACCAAGTAGCAAACCTTCCCAGGAAACATGGTAAGTCTTCTCCTGCTTAAGGTGGCCTGATACCCAGAAACCAGCGTGTGTCTCTGCTTCCAGGGGTACTGTGAATCTAGCTAGCTTTTGCTGATGGGAGCTGGAAAGGAGAGGCGTGGAAGGGTAGCTTCCTTGCTTCAGGACTTAGAAAACTATGCAGAAGGATATCAAGTAGGGATTGCTCATACAATGCCAGTTTCAGACTTCAGTTTGACATACTGAAGCCCATTCCATCAGGTTAATAAGAAAAGAAAAATGAGCTAGGCATGGTGGCACACACACCCTTAACTCAGCACTCAGGAGAATGAGGCTGCAAGATTGGGAGTTCAAGGCCAGCCTGAACATAGCAAGTATTCCAGCCCCGAAAAGAGTATGAAATGGCAGAGAGTTTGCATCAGCCACCACCACCACCACCCCCAAAAAACCCAGAAACGTAATCTCTAGAATAGAGTCTATAAATAAACCTTGTTACTTGGTGAGAATCAATGGCTACACAAAAGCAAGAGTAGGCTCTTAAAGAACAAAAGGATTCTGTACAGCAATCAACAACTCAATTTATAGAGCTAGTTCCAGATGAGTCAGTAAGACAGTCAGAATGTAACTCCAACCAACCCAGTCCCTTCCGCCCTTCCAGCCTCATCCATCTCCCAGAACAGTGCCTGTAAACCTTGAGACCTGTGTATACTGTTCTTTCAGATGACTCAAGCTATATTCCCAGCAACCCTATTAGCTGGCTCACAACCACTTATAACTCCGGGTCAATGGGAAATGAAGCTCCTGGCCTCCACAAGTACCTGCATTCATGTGCACTTGCCCCACCCAGACACATATGCATGCACATCATATTAAAATTATTTAAGATAAATTTAAAAATATAAAATTTAAATATTCCATAAACTACCAGTTAGAGATTGTCATTGTCCAGTAAACATATCTATGCTACAAATAGCCTGATATATTCACATATTGTATCTGTGCTGGCTAGTTTTATGACAACATCACAAAGGCTAGAGTCATTTGGAAAGAGGGAACCTCAACTGAGAAAAATGCTCCCCCTACCTACCCATATTTGCCTCTGGACAAACCTACAGGGCATTCTCTTGATTGGTGACTGATGTGGGAGAGGCCAGCTCACTGTGGGCCATGCCAACCATGGATAGATGGTCCTGAGTAATATAGGAAAGCAAACTGAGCAAGTTAGGTGGAGAAAGCCAGTAAGCAGCACTCCTCTGTGGCTTTTGTTTCGGTTCCTGACTGCGTGTTCTTGCCTTGAATTCCCATCCTGACTTACTTCGAAGATGGATTGTGATGTGGAACTGTAAGCTGAAGTAACCCTTTCCTTCCTGGGTTGCTGTTGGTCAGTGTTCTGTCTCAGCAACAAGTGCCCCTAACTAAGACAATATCACAAGTAGTGTGTAACATCAGCAAACACTCTGAAAGCAGGATGCCCAAGCAGTGGGATATCTCTCTAATGTCCATAGTGCAGCTTTCATGGCCCTACGGATGGACATCTTAAGTCTAGATTCCAGACTCTCTCCAGTCAGGAGACACAAGATACTACTGTAGCAAGTCCTCTCGTGGAGAAACTTCCGAGAGCAATTATATATTTTCATAATATAAGTCATGGAAGTGGACTTAGGAGCTTAAGGAGAGAATGATAAAAATGCCCAGATACATATGTCACAGTGGACTGAGGATCACGTCAAGTGATAGGAGAGTTTTTATGCTTCCTGGGTGCTGGCTCACATTGAGTGCAATATATATAACATTACTTGTACTATAAGATTTTTAAAGTAGACTAGGTCTTCCCAATGTTTTATCAGGACTTTCCCTGAAGGAAGCTGGATTTGCTATAACACCTAAAGAGAGTGGGGTTCTATCATGGAGTGGGTAGAGCTCAAAGTGGTGGGAGAATTCTCTAAGTGAGGGAGTAGAATCAGTTACACATACTACAGGGACCGTTAGTGTCTCGCTTGACTTTGTGCTATGGTTGAAATTCCAATGCTCCCCACAGGCTCATGTTGAAACCCTTGCTCACCTGTTGGGTAGTGCCATTTTGGGAGGCAGGGCCTAGCTGGAGGAAGAACATCACTGGGGTCAGGTCCTTGTGGATTTGTTACCCCTGCCCATTTCCTGTCTTGTTGCTTTGTCTGTTGTGATATGAACACCTGTTTTCTGTCCACACTTTCAATACAATGAACAAAACTCCCCTGCCATACCTTTCCTGTCACTGAAGAACCAAAACTCTAAAACCATGAGCCAGGCCAGACATGGTAGCATACACCCATAATCTCTGCTTTCAGAAATCTGAGGCAAGCGGCTCATTGGAAGTTCCAGGGCCCAGTCTACACAATGAGTACAAGGCCAACCAGGACTACATAAGGAAATTCTCTGTGCAAAGAATAATAAATAAGTCGAGATTGGTGGCACGTGCCTTTAATCCTAGAAACACAGGAGGCAGAAGATAGACAGATCTCTGTGAGTTCAAGTTTGAGGCAAACCTGATCTATAGAGTGGGTCCAGTCCATCCATGGCTACATAGTAAAACCGTGTCTCAAAATAATAGACAGACAGACAGACAGCCAAAACCATGAGTGATCACCTCTTCTACCATTAAGCTATTTCTGTCAGGTATGATTACAGCAACCCAAAAGTAAAGAACACATTGTGTAAGGAAAGCAGTGGGGAGAGAGACTGAGAGGAAGGGCCAGGAGCAAAGTGGGCCCAGATGCCTGTGGAGTGGTACAACACACACGCGCGCGCGCACACACATACACACACACACACACACACACACACAGGGGGCGAGGGGGGAACACCAAGGCTTGGGAGGGTCATGCTATGGCCTTCCAGAATATTCACTATCTGAATACAAAGAGAAGATGGAGCGGGGAGGAGTCAACTGCACAGAGTACAGTTGGGAGGCTGCCATTGTGGTCTAGGGGGAGAAGATGTCAGCAGCCCTCAGTGATGGAAAGAAGCCTGGGCCTTAAGTGTTCCTGTGCACAGAAAAAAGCCATAGAGAAAGAAGCATGTGGCATACCCACCCCACGAAGTCCTTGACACATCAGGACAGGCCGAGGCTTCCTCTCTTCAAGCCAAAGCTTGCAGCATAGTACATGAGGGTTACAGTTGGCCAATCCTGAAGACACCATCTGATTTCACTCATTCAAGAAATGTGTGAAAAACACACATGAAACTGATTTAGCTGCTAGCGTCCTAAAGACACAGTTGCAGGCTTTGCCTGAGCAGCCCACAGGAGAGACAGCTGCCCAAGGCCTGGACTACTCAGCCTCTCCAAAAAGAGCTGGCTGAGCCTTGTCAGGGTGACTAAAGCCATTGGCCATTGATACTTTCTTTCTCTTGGTGGGGAAGGACATGGTCTGATGGGAGCTTCAACTCAAATAGTCTAAGAGTAGAGGGGTCTAGATTAGTGTTCATTGCCCTAGGGAGGCTACAAATTGTTTTGATGTCAGAGGTCTCCAGACGGACCTGACTAAATTGGAGTGGTAGCAGTGAGCAGACCTGGGAGTCTTCTATGTGGAGTAAGTGAAGGTGACAAGTCAGGATGGGCTAAAAAACAAAGGATGAATGAGGGACACTCAGTCCACCTTTGGAGTCAGGTGAAGGGAAGACCTGATGCTCTGGAGGATAACAGATCTGCAGAGGACTGACGTATCCACAAGCCAAAAGCTTGAATGCAGGAGTGCTGAACCCAGTCTGGGATGGCAGGTTGTAGGGACCTGTACTGGCTGGCTGGTTTTGTGTGTCAACTTGACACAGGCTGGAGCTGTCACAGAGAAAGGAGCTTCAGTTGGGGAAGTGCCTCTATGAGATCCAGCTGTGGGGCGTTTTCTGGGTTGGTGATCAAATGGGGAGGGCCCACTGTGGATAGTGCCATCCTGGGCTGGTAGTCTTGGGTTCTAGAAGAGAGCAAGTTGAAGCCAGGCAGTGGTGGTGCATGCCTTTAATCCCAGCACTTGGGAGGCAGAGACAGGCCAGCCTGGTCTACAGAGTGAGTTCCAGGACAGCCAAGGATATACAGAGAAACCCTGTCTCAAAAAAACAAAACAAGAGAGAGCAAGCTGAGCAAGCCAGGGGAAGCAAGCCAGTAAGTAACATCCCTCCATGGCTCCTGCATTAGCTCTTGGTTCCTCATCTACTTGAGTTCCAGTCCTGACTTCCTTTGGTGATGAACAGTAATGTAGAAGTGTAAACTGAATAAACCCTTTCCACCCCAACTTGCTTCTTGGTCATGATGTTTGTGCCGGAATACAAACCCTGACTAAGACAGGACCCAAGGCAGACTCCCTGAAATAGTTGAGATACTCACTGCCCCTCACCCCAGGGTGCTGGCTGAACTCTAGCTACAGAGGAACTTCCACAATTGATCACACAGTCACCACACATATTCTGGAATGGTGACCCAACACCCCATATCTCCCTAAAGCTCCCTGCAGAGCTTAACACACAGAAATGCAAAGTCAAGACCTCCCTTGTTCTCCACACCAACCTCCATATCACACATGCTGCAATTCCAGCCATGTCCCATCATGCTTGGTTGATGGTGCTTCTGATGAAACCCGGGGTCTTGTGCATGCTAGACAAGCACTCTACCAACTGAGCTACATCTCCAGCCTGAGAGGGGTCTCTTTAAAAAAAAAAAAAAAAAGAATTTACAGAAGTAGAAGCAAGAGTTAAAAAAAAAAAAAAATCAAGAAGTAGGAGACACTAGTTTCTGGAGACCATGATGGCAAGGAGGCTCTGGCCATTTCTGGGATTTAGAAGCGAGAGATGAGAACAGCATTTCAGGAAGAAGTAAAGTTAACCCACGGGAACAGTAAGAAAAGAGCCCAGGAATAAACATTTTCATCTACCACTGACTAACCCAAACAGAAGCTTCAGGTCAAGGAAATTAGTGATGCACATATACAAACCTACCTCCCAGGACACAGAATAGAGTCCAGAGAGGAAAAGCAAACCTAGACTGGCCAGAGGCTCAGAAGCATCCTATGGCTAATTAGTGTCAGAGGGAACTGGGTTGGCAGCCCACACCTGCATCTCCCCGTTGGCTTCAGGGCACTGTGGTACCCAGAGCTTCATGGCTCCAGCGCCTACATGCTGCTTAACTAACAAATAGGCTTAGTGTGTTGGGTTCAGATGCTGAAATCGACCCTGAGTTTAAGTTCTAGCCTTACCACTTAGGAATGTGTGGCCTTGGACAACTGATTTCCCCATCTCTGAGCCTCAGTTTCCTCTCCTGAGATGATAACAGGAGACAATGTGCAAAACGTCGATATGATTAAGTATGGTCCACAGTGTTCCACTGGTAATGTCACTCCTGAGTGCTGGTAAATATGTCTGGTGACATAGACTTGGCATTTGCTATGGTCGCACATGGCTGGAAGTGAGTTCCCAGTGTATTATGTGTTGAGATTTAATCTCCATTGAGAGATATGATGGGTGGGAACATTTCCCATTGCCCTACTATCATGGCACCACACAAAAATAAATGTATTCACACTTCTAGAGTTGGACACACCTAGAGTTAGTGGGTTGCCCAAGACAATTCTTCATCCAGCGTGGCCCAAAGATCCAGAAGACTGGAAATCTTTGCTACAGCATTTAAAGGAAGGGCATTGTGGGGATGATTAGGTTTGGCTCAGGGTGTCCTCAGGGTGTCCATGATTGGCTCCTGATGGCTTTCTACAAGGAAGACTAGAAGAGAGATGTGCTAGTGTGTAATCCTTGTCTCTCACCATGTGCCACCCTGTGCCACCTTGGAACTCTGCCAGCAAGAAGGCCACCAGCTGTCCCAATCTTGACCTCCAGAAGTGCAGACAGAGTCAACCCCATTCTTTTCTACTTACCCAGCATGTGGTACTGTGATAACAGCAACCAAAAACACAGCCAGGACATCACTGGCTGTTCTCATTTGTCATGTTGCAAGGGGGAGGTGGGAGACAGGTTGAGAAGGGCTGGAAAAAATCTCGCTCAACACCACAGCTCCCAGCCCTGCTGACTGACCCTTATATTCTCGCTCTGGGGACAAAGAGCCCCTCTGACTTTGGTCAGCCTGAGTGTTGCATCAAGCGATACATTAGCATCTGCCGGAGTGTAGCATTAAGCAATACGTTAGTGTCTAACTGTGGCACTTGATAAATTTTCCATTTACCTCATTAGTTTTTACAGCCTGCAATATTGGTGAGAACACTTCCAATTAACCATATGGGAAGCTTCAGTATGGAATCACAACAATTTTTAAAAATGTGTTATTTAACCAAGTCAGACTCACAGCCCCTAGAAACGAAGAGCCTAGAAAACAGGCATGAAACCCGAAAGGGGCTTCCAGGAGGCCTGGCAGCCTGGGCTTTGAGCGTCCTCACCTGGACGCTTCCTTCCCCTTCTCAAAGGGAGCTCCAAAGGGACCAGGGCCTGGTGTCAAGGCTGGGGAAGGTGACTGGGAGTCAGCAGGTCCATTCTGAGATCCAACAAATAGCTGTGGATGTTTCACTTTGATT
>NW_022196904.1:122260016-122300638 GCF_008632895.1 Mastomys coucha | reverse complement strand
GCTGTCCTGGATCTCACTCTGTAAACCAGGCTGGCCTCAAACTGAGAAATCCACTTGCCTCCACCTCCCAAGTGCTGGGATTAAAGGCATGCGCCACCACTGCCCAGCTGTTCAGTTCTTATTATGCTTGATCAAGAAGCCTTGATCAGCTGGGCATGGTGACACACACCTTTAATCCCAGTGCTTGAGAGGCAGAGGTAGGCAGATGTCTATAGTTCAAGGCCAGCCTGGTCTCTGTAGTGAGTTCCAGGACAACCAGGGTTACCTAGAAACCCTGTCTTAAAAGAAACAAAAAGGAAAAGAAAAGAAAAGAAAAGAAAAGAAAAGAAAAGAAAAGAAAAGAAAAGGAAAGGAAAGAAAAGGAAAGGAAAGGAAAGGAAAGGAAAGGAAAGGAAAGGAAAGGAAAGGAAAGGAAAGGGAAGGAAAGGAAAGGCCTGTGACACAGGAGGTGATTCCAGCCTGAGCAGCAGAGGTTGTAGGACTGCCCAAAGTGAAGTTCAAGTCACAGCCAGCTGGCTCCACTCATGCATTGTGGGACTTGAAACAGAGACAGCCTGGGACTGTCCCACTCAGTCCTTTCCCAGAGCCCCTGATTATGCTGCCTGCTTAGTCCCCAACTGAGCTTATTACAGAAGATGGCCCTCAGCTGTCACATAGTCCTGACACTGGGTATGGACCAAACCGTGGCTTGGACCCACATATGTTCCCAGAACTCTCCATTCCAAAATTGAGAGTAATCCCATCCCTGAGCTGAGCAGAAAGGTTAGTCTAGAGAAACAGGCAGCCATAATCTTGGCCATGAAAGAACATGACAGCAGAGTCAACAAAGTCAGCATCTAGAGACCAACTGATGAGCAGCATGAGCTGTGGTGACAGAGTCACATGTAGCTCCTGACACTAGGAAAGGGGGCGGGGGCGGGGGATCCTGAGTTCCAGGCTAGCCTGGGGAAAGGGGCAGGAAGAAGGGATGAAGAGAAAGGAAAAGGAATGGGTTGGGGCAGGGAATAGAGGGGAAGAGAAAGAATATATGAAGTGAAGGAAAAGGGGGGAAGGGGAGAGAAGAGAAGGGGAGGGCCGGGCAGAACAGAGCAGGGCAGGGAAAGGAAGGGTAGCCGACCACTGATGCTATCAGATCTCAGTGTGCCGGAGACCAGCTCCATTCCTTCCCTCATCACCAGGCTTTCCATCACTATTCCAGATAATAGCAGTCTATGCCTCAGTTTCCTTATTTGTAAACTGACTTAGGAACTGTATCTTCTGGTTTCGTCTTTTCCCCATGGGCCCTGGTACAGACGTGGAAGCATTTTGGCTTCCAGGTAAACCTTTCATTAGTCTCAACAAAGGGCATAGACTCCACACTCAGATGAGCCAGCAGCTGACATCCTGGTTTTCACACAGAGGCCTCAGGGACCACCTAAGGCTTATCCTGTGGGCAACTTCTTTCCTTGGGAACCACCAACTCACTGCCCTACCTCCGGGAAGGAAGTGTGTGGTCTTTCCTATGACTCATTCTCTCTCCATGCTCAAAGCAGATAAAGCTTGGATTTCTGCTCCCCACAGGTCCAGTGCCCAGGCCTAGATGGAAGCTGGAAGACCAGGGTCTTCCCAGCTAATGGCTATCTCTACCACAACCAAGAGGCCAGAACTTCCTTACTACAGAGGGAAGTGCCCTGGTAGCAGGTCAAGTGCAACAAATCCACACTCATCATCAAAGGTTTAGCATCTTATGCTCCTCCTGCCCTGGCATCTAAATTAGCTGTGAAGCCATCAACTGCTGGTGACTCAGGGCTATGCCCTTCTCTGCCCATACTTCAGCAAGTTCCACCTCCCATAGTTGAGGATGGGGAAAGGTTGGCCAATAGGAGGCAATGTGGAGGGTTGGAGGACAGACATGGGGTAAAGCTAGGTCGTTGCCCTCACTCTGGGATTCCTGTGCTGTTCCCAATGGCGCCTGAGCCTGCCCATACTGTGGCTCCTTTTCTCACCAAACAACTTCCCCACTCCCACCCTTTCTCTTCCAGATCCTTCTGAGAGGCTCTTAGGCATGAGTTTAGATCCCAGGGACAGCTTCTGGGCTCTCTCCCTTTTCTCCTCTGTCCCTCCAGCCTTAGAATAGTTAACAGTGTTCTACAGTGGCTAAACTCTTGGGGAATGGGAACCTCAGCTTGTCAACACTTCATCAGCTATGCAAGCAATCCCTCATTTTCTCTAGAGTAGTTTGCTTCTTGCCCAAACCGCACCCCACCAGATATAATATGTATTCTCAGTGCTTTGTTCATTTTTAAAAATATCGTTATTTTATTGTGTGAATGTTTTGTCTGTTCACCATGTGTGTGCTTGGTCCCTGCGGAGGTCAGAAGAAAGCATCAGATCTTCCAAAACAGGAGTTACAGGCAGCTATGTGTCATGGTATGAGTGCTGGGAATCAAACTCAGGACCTCTGCAAGAGCAGCCATTGCTCTTAACCACTGAGCCATCTCTCTAACCATTCAAGTTTTATTCCTGAAGCTACAGGGTAGAATAGTTGCCACAACTCCAGTCATCACATGTTTATCACAACCACATTTCGAAGTCAAGAATAAAGATAATTTCTTCCTGCTTGCTTCTTTTACCAGGGAGATAAACCCTTCCCATAACTAGGTCAATGTTCATGGTCTATCCAGAAGAGGAATGACCAGGATTTTTAGTGACTCTCATGTGAGATGAACTACCCAGAAGTCCCTACCCTATAGCTCCCTAAAATATAGGCAGAGTCCCTGAGTCACTAACCAACTGACCCTTGTAGTCACTAAAGGTACCAAGACAGAAGCCAGTCATGCCTGCCTCATTGGCCTTGGATGTGATCTTGGTAAAATCACCCCCTTCTGTCCCTCCACTTCCTCATCTGCAAAATGAGAGAATTTGGTGAAATTTGGGCCTTGAAACTATTCTTCCAGTCCCTTGGGTTTCAAAGAAATACTTTAGAGACTACTGTTGGGGCCACTGCTGGAAACAGGAAACAGGATCTTGACCCAGTGTCAACAAGGGTAATTTCACTTGATTGCTTTGGAAATAAAAGATTCTACTGTGTGTGCTGGCTGGGATGTTTTGTTTTGAGTCAGGGTCTCATGTAGCCCAGGATGGCTTCAAAAGCAATATATAGTAAAGGATGGCCTTGAACTTTAAATTCGCCCACTTTGCTTCCTAAGTGCTAGGATTATATGTATAAAGCTGCAGTGTGGGGTGCTGTGTACAGAACCCAGGGCTTCATGCATGCTAGACAAGCTCCCTACCAACTCAGCCACATCCCCAGCTCCATAATACACTGATTTTTAGTGTCTCTTGCAGCTTTCTCAAGAACACAAATTGAAAGTCAGAGGTCAATTTATAAAAAGAGTGAGGCAGCATGATAGCGCAATCCTTTAATCCCAATGTTCTGGAGACAAGGGCAGGCAGATCTCTGTGAATTTGAGGCCAACCTGGTCTATATAGTGAGTTCTAGGCTTGCTGGCACTGTGTAGTCATATAATGAGAGAGAGAGAGAGAGAGAGAGAGAGAGAGAGAGAGAGAGAGAGAGAGAGAGAGAGAGAGAGAACAAGCCAGAACAATGTTCATACAAAGAATGAGCCACTCTCTTTGAGGCTGTTCATAATTAACTTTATAGATTGATTAAGCTTTTTGGCTCTGTGCCAGCTTCTCACTCATCTGTAGGATCCTACCGATTCTCTGGCTTGGGGTAGAAAACATTTGCCTGGAAATATTCAAGAATTCGTGTTTTCTTCAAGTAGGAGAAAGCAAACCCTTTACATATATACAGCTATTTTTAACGATGTACCTTGCACAGGAGCATTGATCTCTGTGGGTCTTTCTCGATGGCCTCGACACTGATGGATCTCCAGGGAGATGTTCTCAGAGAGGGCAGATGCAGCCCCTAATGGATGGCTCTCCTCGGCTTCCATTTCCCCTGAGGATCTTCTCCATCTGGAACTTCCTTGTTTCCTTTGTGGATTTAACTCTGTAAGTGCCATTCTGAAGACTGAACTCCCTTTACCTCTATCATAGAAAGACCTGATCAAAGGTCCCAAGACACAAACCAGGAAAACAGTGAAGGTCCAAGGACCTCCAAGCCTTTGCCAAGCCTCGGCCCTCCACTGAGGATTTCAAGGCATTTCATGATGATTGCTTTGAATGCCCATGTGCCACAAATTAGGATTAGTTCATTAAGGCGCCTCAACTGAAGAATAATCCTAAATTGCCTTAGCTGACTTGGAAAGACCCACCCCAAAAGTGGGTGGCAGCTTCTGGTAGCTCCCAGATTTTAAAGGAGTGAGGCACAGCAGAAAGATTCTCTTTTTGTTCTCTTGGCTTTGCCCCTTGCCTCTGAGTTGATTCACTCTGCTGTTGCTGCTGCTGCTGCTGCTGCTGCTGCTGCTGCTGCTGCTGCTGCTGCTGCTGGTTCCCTGTGATCACTGATCACAAAACCAGCATTTCCATATGTTCATTGTTGACAGAGGACAAGCAGCTCTCCAGAAATCCTCCAGGTTTCAGGAACCAGATGGAGAGTCCTGAAGCACCCACCCTCAAAGGTTGAGCAGTGATTGGGTTCTCAGCGTACAACAGCTGCTGTTATTACTTCAACGAAAGCTGATTTAATAAATTATATATATAGAGAGAGATACATATACACACACATATATATTCATCCTTTTGGCTCTGTTCTTCTAGAGAAACTTTCATCAGCTGTCTCCCAGGAAAAGACCATCATCTTCTCACCTGTGTCCAGGTACTCGTGAAACAATACCAGCCCAGCCTCCACTTGTATGTAGTGGGGGGAAGGGTTGCTGGAGAGTAAACCCAGGCCTCACAATGGTGTATGAGTACTCTACCCTTGAGTTATCTTTCCAGCATCTTTTTACTGCTGTCTTAAGACAGCCCCTCCCCCCACATTGCCCAATCTGGCTTTGAACTCACTTTGGGGTCCAAGCTGGCTTTGAAATGACAATCTTTCTACCTCACCCTTCTGAGTAACCTTCTGGAACCAGAAGCCTGTACTGCCACAAGCCATCCCTCCTAAGCCAGGACTTGTGTGACCCTTTGCAGTCTGTAACAGAAGTCTGTGGGACCCCACAGGCTGTGATGTTCAAGTAGTACCACACATTTTTCCAGAGCACAAATAAGTCACTGCATCCCTATTTTACAAATGACAAAAATAAATGAAGACCCAAAGGTGCTGAATAGGTAGAGGTCCCATACAAAGTCCTACTGATGATTCCACAGGACCAACACTTGAACTTAGCGCAGATGATTCTGAACTGAACGTCCCCACGGGGACTGACTGTATCACTGAATTCCATGCTCCAACTCCTCCGTAAGTGCCAAGTCCCTCCTACTCCTCTCTCTCCTCCCTCTCTTCCCCTTATTCCCTTCCTTTCTGGTTGCCTCATGATTCAGCAAAGATGAAACAAGAGGTCCAAAGGCCAAACCTCCTAGCTAATGTCTCGGGATTTGTCAGGGCCTGGGTCAAATGTCAGTTTTCTGTGTCAATCATCTGTGCTACGCACATGAAATAGGAAGACAGCTTCACACTGAAACACTGCCTATTTAAACCATGCTTCTGGAGCTTCTGGCTTAGACCAAGTGCAATGGTACAAGTCATGAGCCAGGATGGTGCACACCTGTAATTCCTACCACCCAGGAAGACAAGGCAGAGGGATTGCAAGTTTGAAGTCTGCCTGACCTACATAGTAAGGTCAAAGCCATTTGTATCTCATTATGTGATAGCCACACCTCTCTGCCCATCTCCTGCTATTTGCCATGCCTCCAACCTGGTTCCAGTTACATTCGAAAGCTCACCTCCACAGAGAAACAAGGAAGTCACTGACTTATTTGGGGGGGGATGGTTTTGCCCCAGGTAATATACCTGTTGGGGGAACAAAGGAGGACATTAAAGGTTCAAGATGGCTGAGCAGTCATGTCTCCCGTCTTTAATTTTTACCCTTCCACGTGGGTAGGTATATCTGTGGCCACTCTATCCTATCCCTAACTCTCTCTTGCTACTGCTCTTCTTTCTAACTCCATTATTTCCAGGTAACCAACTCCTTAACATTGCTGCTGGACAGCGACAATTATGTATTCCAGACCTTGCCTCAACAATAATAATTAATAGTAATAATGATAATGATAATATAAACTTTCAGTGAAGTCCCATGAAGACCTGACCTGCCACCCTAGCTTCTCCAGGAATTATTGACATTTGTCTTTTGTACATATTTTCAAATATTTCTATACACTTATAAATATCTTGTATTTATAAGATAAAGGTGCAGCTAGAGAAGAGTTCCATGGACTCTCTTGCTTCTGCTTCACATCACTGGTTTCAGATTCCACATACACTCTATAACTCGCTTTACAAACCATTTCAAGCCAATGTGGGATATTGGCAAGAGTCTGGGGTGATGGGTACACTGTTGGCATACAAATGGGGTTGTTACTTGGAGCCCAGTTTCTGTCTGGCATTTCCCTTACAGACCAGTGTCCTGGGCTTACACTGTTCATTTACAGTGTGGCTGACATCCAGGACATGGTCAGGTTCTGGAGGAGAGTATGGAGAGAGCAGGAACCATGCACTAGATCGCACAGACTTAGGGTGGCCTGGATTCCCTCCAGACAGCCAAGCAGCAATGTGTGCATCGGCTCCTGGCCCTAGGCCTTCCATCAGCTGGCCTTGTTCCCAGGGGACACTGATCCCTCTGGAATGGTAGGACCTTTTGTGGGAAGATCAGATGGTTCTGAAGAGACCACACATGAAGCTCATTTGGGGAATTCTCCATGCAACTTGAGAGTCTCTGTCCTGTGTCACAACACTCAGGTGACTCACTGAGGTCAGAACATGCAGGCACATATCCTGTCTAATTCCCTCAAAGCGGGGGAATCCTCTGCCCTGCTCTACCCAAGGAATGCCTTCTGGTCCCTAGGTTCAAGTTGGTGACAGCATCCCCAGCTGTCCAAACCCTGCACAGGGGCTCTGACTTAACACCACGGCTGGCTCCAAGATTCTGCCCTTGCAGAAAGCTGGGGCTACAGTGCTCAGTCCTATGCCCTGTATCTCCTACATCACCACTGGGCAAATCACAGCAGGACCACGGGCCAGACCACGTGGCAGTCTCACCAGGCATGTACTTCACCCGGGAGCAGCAGCAGCTGTTTAAAAGCTGGTTTATGAACTTGCAGTCATTCTGTGACCAAGACTGGAAAGCAGAGGTGACGGCTGCTCTTGCTTCCCGTAACTGCGATAGGCCTTTTCCGAAAGGGCGGGCAAAGATAAAAAAAAAAAAAAAAAAACCTATGAAAGTCATAAAGCCAGTTTATGTAGAAGGAACGGCAGCCTATAAAATCAAACATAAATAAACAACTCAAAACCATTGGGAAGCTAGCATCCTGGAGCTTCTCTAACTCAGGGAACATTTGAGTCATGTTTGAAGGGCAAAGGGGGCCTAGGAAACTCCTTCCTGGTCTTTCGGGAACCAGGGCTAAGTTGGAGACAGACCCTCACTCAGCCCATCTAGATCGGCATAGCCTGATCCTATGCATCCATAGGCCAGATAGAACCTGGGGCCCATAGGAGGTTCTCTGTGAAAAGCACCCAGATCTGCAATATCCCGGCAAATGTTTCCTATTTTTAATAACACAGTATCAATTTGCAAACAGAGTAATGATCTCTGCTACTTTTCAGGAAATTATGTTTAATATCATTTACTAGAGCTAAGGAAGAACAATTTAATTGAAAGAGCCGCTCTGAACCATATTTAACCTCACATGTACTAAATGGAGTGTCTCAGAGATAAGTTATGGTTTTTAATTTAATGTAAACTCTTCTGTGCATAAGCACTGTGTTTTTGCCACACTAATAATGACTGGCTTGGGTTTATGAAGTTCATTTTGGGGGGTTTTGCTTTTTGGGTTTTTTTTCTGATTGACTCTTTGTCAAGGAAAAAGAATGCTTCTTGTGAGGTTAAGAGTGATTTGGGGATTGGTTGTTGGTCTTTTGGTTTTTTTCACACAGAATCTCTACAGCCTCGCAGCCTTGCAGCCTCAAGACTTCAGTACCCCTAATGAAAGCTCTTTAATGCTAGGTAAAAGCCCGAGTTTCTAAGAAGTGCCCATATTTCACTGGCAGGGCTGATCCCTCGCCAGGCTGGCTCCTCTACCCCTGATTAATGGATGCCAACCACTGTACCGGCACTTTCAATGAACTTTAGTGCTCACTAAGATTAATAGCTGGATGAGAAATATTGAAACTTTATTATTCATATAATTCATTTGAAGGGATAATCCCAGGAAAATGTAGTGTGTGGCTGAAGTTAGTCACTTGACAGTAATCGATGGGGATCCAGCTGGAGGGACAGGTGCGGCATCTCTCGGCCCGGCTACCTACAATGAAGGCTTGGGTAAGGGGCTGAAGGATGAATGTGGTGTGGGAACAGCCGCCTACTCACCCACAGGTGATCTAGAAAGACTTTCAGGGCTTCTTTTCCCCTTCCCCCACTTTGCAGGTCCACAGGTGGCTAGCATGTTGCTGTCCTGTTTTTTTTGTTTTTTTGTTTTTGTTGTTGTTGTTGTTGTTGTTTTCGTTTGTTTGTTCATCTTTTCTTTTGCTTTTTCACTCATTCGGTGGAAATTCGACACTTTCAGGCCAACAGGGCATCAGCTTCCTCTGATCTCTCTTTGAGACTATCTTTCTCAGCTGTTTGGCTTTATAGTGCAGGTAGGATACTTTCAGAAAGAGCATGGAACCAGGTATTAGTCATCAAGATGACTGCAGGCTTCTGACCACAGAAATAAATACACAGGATCTGGAGAGATGGCTCACTAGTTAAAAGTACTTGCTGCCCTTTCAGAAGATGTGAGTAAAGTTCCCATATCAGACAGTTTACAACCACCGGGCGGTGGTGGTGCACACCACACCTTTAATCCCAGCACTTGGGAGGCAGAGGCAGGTGGATTTCTGAGTTCGAGGCTAGCCTGGTCTACAGAGTGAGTTCCAGGACATCCAGAGCTACACAGAGAAACCCTGTCTCGAAAAAGCCAAAAACAAAAAACAAAACAAAACCAGACAGCTCACAACCACCTGTAACTCCAGCTCCCAAGTGTCCAATATCCTTTTCTGGCCTCAGCAGGCACTGCACTTATGTGTGCATACATGTATAGACACACAAACATAGACATAAATAAAATAAGAAATGGATCCATGACCTAATCAGACCTAATGAGAGACCACAAGCCCTCCACTAAGACAGCTAATAGACAAGGAAACTGGAACCTCAGGAGCCACTATGCCAACACAGTGGGACAAGGGTGATGCCAATTAGGTCGTTGGTCTAGTCATACCTGAAGCTGGCTTTAATTCTGAGCACTGAACACTTTTCATTACATGAGTCATATTTGTACTTTGAAGCCACTTTGAATGAAGTGTTTTTCTTCAAGATCGTGAGTGAAATGATGAAACCTTTACTAGTGACATCATGACAAGGCTGTGGGCTCACCCCTGCCCTTGCAACTCATGAGATGGTCTTTTAATGTGTGTCTATAAGCTAGAAGCCATTTAGGGTCAATGAAATGGCTTAATGTGTAAAGGTGCTTGCTGCCAAACCTTGACAACCTGAGTTCAGGCCCCAGGACCTCCACAAATCTACCATGGCACACATGTGGGCTGTGTCCCAGTCAATAAACAAATGCAATTTTAAAGTTTTGGGGTTTTGGGGTTTTTTTTCTTTGTTTTTGTTTTTTGGTTTTTCGAGACAAGGTTTCTCTGTGTAGCCCTGGCTGTCCTGGAACTCACTCTGTAGACCAGGCTGGCCTCGAACTCAGAAATCCGCCTGCCTCTGCCTCCCAAGTGCTGATATTAAAGGCATGTGCCACTACCACCTGGAAATTTTAAAGATTTTTTAAAATAATTTGAACACTGGAGAGCTTATCTTAGTGGTTAAGAACTACTTGTTCTGGCTGGATGGTGGTAGTACATGCTTTTAATCCCAGCACTCAGGAGTCAAAGGCAGGCAATCCCTGTGAGTTCAAGACTAGCTTGATCTACAGAGCTGGTTCCAAGACAGCCAAAGCTACACAAAGAAACACTGTCTAAAAAAAAGAAAAAAAGAAAAAAAACTAAAAAGGAAAGGAAGAAAGAAAGAAAGAAATTTGTTCTTACAAAGGGCCACAGTTTAGTCCGTAACACCCACATAGTGTCTCACAATCATCCACAAGACCAGTTCCAGGGAACTCACACCCTCTTCTGACTTTGGCATGTACCAGACACACATATGGCACCCATACATGCATGTAGGCAAAACACTCAAAACACCTAAAATAAATAAATCTTTAAAAAATTAGTAATCATATGCGCCATCTAGTAGCCTGTCAATGGACTCATTTTCAACTAGAGTTATTGAGATATCAGCTCCCCATGCCCACAGCTCATGCTTCCTGACATAGTGCAGGGCGATCAGTGGGTTTCTAGGCTCTAACACCATGGCAACACAGACCCCACTCACTAACTCAACACACATCACCAAGGACAGAACTGATGGACATACAACTGAAGGAAAACTTTATGGACTGTGAAGTTTTGTTCTGAAAATCAAATGTAGTCCCTACAACCAGTTTTCAAGTGCAGAGTTACCCACTAAGTCGCTGGTTGGTAGACCCTGGGAGCGGAGGGTACTGCAAAGGAGATCTGATCATGGCTTTGACTCTGGTCTTTAGAGGTCAATTTGGAGTCAGGCAGTAATGGCTTATGCCTTTAATCCCAACACTCGGCAGACAGAGATGAGTAGATGTATGTGACTTCAAGGCTAGCCTGGTCTACAGAATAAGTTCCAGGCACGGTAGTGCAAGCTTTTAATCCCAGCACTTGCAAGGCAGAGACAGGTCAGTTAAAAACAAAAAAACAAAATAAAAAAATAAATTAAAAAGAAGAAGGAAGAGGACGAAGGAGAGGAGGAGAGGTCAACTTGGAGGGAATGACAGTCAGGCCAGGGTAAATACAGAAGCAGAGAGTGCATATATGTGCCATCCAGAGAACAAAGCAGCAGGAGGGGCAGGGAGGGGCTACTCATGAGGAACTGGGTGAGATGAAAAATGGAGGTCATAGCAGCTGAAGTGGTCCTCTGCCTTTGCATGCACACACCTACACAGATGAACACACACACCCGCACAGATGAACACACAGAGAAAAAGAACTTAGTCACCAAAACAAAACTTCAGAACCCTGTCACTTCCACTAGGACCCACACAGGTGTGCATACACATAAATAGATAGATGATAGACAGACAGACAGACAGATAGGTAGATAGATAGATAGATAGATAGATAGATAGATAGATAGATAGATAGATAGATAGATAGATAAAATTAAAACCTAAATGATGGGCTGTCAAAATGTCAGTGGGTAAGGGCACTTGCTTCCAAGCCTGTCAGACTTGAGTTTGATCCCCCCAGGACTTCCAAGGTAGAGAGGAAGAACAGATTCCTACAAGTTGTCCTTTGACTGCAACATGAATGCTACGGAGTGTCCCTTCCTCACACAGAGTAAAGAAATGTTTTAAGCCGGGTGTAGTGGCAAAACACATTTAGTCCTAGCTCTTGGGAGGCAGAGGTCAATGGATCTCTCTAAGTCAGAGGCCAGCCTGGTCTACCTAGTTCCATACCAGCCTGGGCTATGTATAGAGAAGCTGTCTAAACAAATTTTTATTTAAATTTTTTAATGAAAAGATACCTTAAACTAAAGTAGATGCAAACGTCTAAGAGAATAGCGACTCCCTGTGACCTCTCTCTACAGCTGAGCACACCCACTCTGGATAGTTAATCCAGCTCTTTGTACAGTGGCTACAGAACAAATCCTCTTCCAGACCTCAGCATAAACTGTTTGAAATTAATATAAGGGTCAGGGAAGGGTTAACAGTCAGTTGTGATTGTCAACTTGACCAGATTTAGACACTGAGGGAACATCACTCTGCATACACCTGTGAGGGACTGTTCTAGATTAGGTTCACTGGTGGGGTGTCATCCTTTGGAATGAGAGTGTATCAGAGACTGTATGGGAGAAAGTGAGCTGAGCACAGACATTTGTCTCTGCTTCCTGACTACAGACACAGGGTGACCTATCTCACACTCTCGCTGCCTCCACTTCCCCACCCTGATAGATTGTACCCTCAAACAGGAAGCCAAAGTAACCCCTCTTCCCCTGAGCTGCTTTTCTGGACCTAACGCCAGACACACTGGTTGTTGTTGTTATTGTTGTCTGGTAGGTTGGTTTTGGGTTTGGGGAGCCAGGGTTTCTTTGTGTAGCCCTGGCTGTCCTAGAACTCCCTCTGTAGGCCAGGCTGGCCTCCAACTCACAGAGATCTGCCTGCCTTCACCTCCTGAGTGCTGCAATTAGAGGTGTGCCACCACCATCATGGGCACAGTTTGTTGGCTAGTTTCTCTGTTAAAAGCCTGGTGGCTGCCAAGAAGAGGACAAGAGGGGCTACAGAAAACACAACTCCACCACCAGCAGGTACTTGCGACAAATGCATTCTGAACACCAACTCCTTCAACCCCGCCTGGTAAAGCAGTTGGCTGTTAAAATTCTCACTTTCCAGAGGTGGAAACTGAGGCCCAGGGATATAAGAGTCTGCCTGAGGTCACACAGCTGACATGGATGTCCAGGTTTCTATGCTGGACCATCCTTGTCTCACCTATCCTGCTTCTCAAGGAGGCTGCAATCTGTTGAAAACCCAGTGTGTGTTGTGGGGCTGTGTGCTGTGTACTCTCAGACATGGCTCTCTCCATCTGTACAGTAAAGACTCTCACTCAGCACTGCCATCCCTTATATAGGGGAGGTTCAGAAATGGGCATCACATTGCTAAATGGGCAGGCATGGCTGACTCCTGACCCTAGCTCTTTCCCTCAGCCAGGAGGTCTTTAAGGCAACAAGATTTCTGAGCCAGCTCATTACTGACCCTTGAGAGATTTCCCATGCTGAGCCAGGCAGCCAGCAAGCCCTGGATAGCTCTGCACACGTCTCTTTGGCAGAGGTTAGCTCTGAAGGTGGTACAGGCCTCCGCATCCCAGCCAGCCTCCTGCTGGCGAGTTCATCCGAGCACAACTCTGCGCATCCAACCAATGAATAATAAATTTAATAATTAAAGAATAATTAATTACACCTGAAACTTCTCACTTGGGGGTACAATTAGCCTCTGGCGCCTTTAGAATGAGTTGCCAGTGACTAATGGTGCCCTCAAGGAAGCATTTGTAAGTACAGTTAATTGTGTGCAAAATTGAACCCACAAATACTTGGGAGCATAAAAATTATTCCCACAAAAAGAGTTTGTTCAAAATCCAGCCCTTAGTTTTTAAAAGAGCCCCCGTGGCTGCTTCTATAAAGCCAGGAAGATGTTAGGGGCCTGCGTGGGGGGGCCGTCCTCCCCTGCACCCGGGTCACCTGAGGGCAGAAGCCTGCAGGAGGCTGAAACCCAGGCTGCCACACAGCAGTGCAGGGCGTTGTGCAAATCCATAAGGAATTAATGAGACCTTATGGAAAGAACGGAGCAGGATAAAGCAAGATTTAAGAGCAAACCTCTCCTTTGTTCTTTCAAACTTCTCAGCCAAAGCCAAATCCTTCCCAAGTCAGGAGACTGCTAGCCAGCTTCTTGTTCTTAGCCCTCACCTGAGATGCCCCTGCCTGTGGCTGCTTCCAAGCATCCTGACACAAAAGGTGTGGGAGAGACACCTCACCTGCCCTTGGCACACCAGTCTTTCCATTATCAGTGATGCTTGGGACTCACAGACGAGGTCCTGAGTCCTCAGGTGGTCTCCAAGGAACAAAAGACCTTCAATTCCTCTCACCATCTGTTACCTAGCACCTCTCGCTCAATATCCCACAATGTCCACTCCCAGCCTTATGTCTCCACCACCTGCTGTTTCCTCTGCCCAGCAATGCCCTTCCACATACTCAATGCATGCATGTATACACTGAACTCTCACACACATAGAGGTGTGGGAACAGATTGATTCAAGACAGTACGCATTTATACAGGTGCATGCTCATACATACCTATAAACACACATGCTCATAATCATATAAGCAATCATGGATGCACATTCACAGTGCCACATGTATATACTGAACACACAAACACAAATACATTCATATGCACAACATATATCTGATGCATATGATTGAGATAATACACATATGCATACATACATGATCACATACTATATGCTCATATACATACATGAAAAACCCTCAAATATATACATTATCATAATACACACATGTATACTGAACACAGAACATATGTAAATACATATGAATAGATATGTATAAGCCAGTGCACACACATATAAGCCATACATCTGCATGATCATACACATTTATAAACACATGTGCTCATAATCATACATGCAAACCCCCACATACATACATTCCCAATGCTTTTTTGGGGGGTGGGGTTGAGATAGGGTTTCTCTGTGTAGCCCTAGCTATCCTGGAACCAGGCTGACCTTGAACTCAGAAATCTGCCTGCCTCTGCCTCCCAAGTGCTGGGATTAAAGGCATGCGACACCACTGCCTAGCTCCATTCACAATGCTTATCTGTATAAACACAACATATACACACACAAATACTCTGATACCCATAAGTACAGATACATAAATATGTATTAGCCTTCCATATGATATTTGCACACACGTAAAAACAACAGGGTCGCTTGAGTATAGAAGTCACACAAATATATACACATTTGTCACATGTGTGATTTCCTCTTTTCTCAGTTGGCACACCAATATTTCCAAGGCTGCAGGCTTTTCCTAGTTACCTTCTCCCCACAGCTAAGCGCTCTTTCTCTCCTCTGGGTCATTCTCAGACTGTCTTCCTGTGACCGACTGACTCCCCTCCTGTTTAGAAGCCCTTCAGGACAGGGTCTGAGACCACCCCTTTGTATCCTGCAACATCACAGTGCCCAGCACATAACAAATATCCCTTACATGTTTAGGGACATAAATGACAAGAGAACAAGGAAGGAGTGTGCATCAGTGTGCCTGTGAAGAATCCATGTGGGATTACCCCAGAACAGCAGTTCTCAACCTGTGAGTCTCGAACCTTTTGTGGGCTCAAACCCTTAACAGGGATCACCTAAGACCATCGGAAAACAGATATTTACAGTACTATTTAAAACAGTAGCAAAATGACAGTTATGAAGAAGCAGTGAAAATAATTTTATGGCTGGGAGTCACCACAGCATGAGGAACTGTATTTAAAGGTCACAACATTAGGACAGTTGAGAACCACTGCTCTAGATCATATTGCAGGGAACACAGAGGCAGGAGTCACCCTCTGGAGCTGCCCTCTTGAAGGCACAAAGCCAAGGAGACACTAGTTCATTCCTCTCGCTTAGGAGATCTGCTCATGGTTCTCAGAAAAGAGAAGCCCCTGCCTTCAGCCCTGAGGCTGAGGCTGGAGGGGTATCTTTGAACAACTCAGACTTTGAGGAACAGCATCCTATACTGTGTGTCAAGAGTCTGCAAGGACAACAGGAAGGATATAGACTTCACTCTCCAATGCTGGATGTAGGTCAGGAGGTGAGCATCCCAAGCAGAAGACAGAGAGGGCGGGGCTCAGGAATGAAGAGACAGTGGCTACAAGCACTGGATATTTTTCCAGAGGACCTGAACTTGATTCCCAGCACCTACGTGACAGCTCATAACCATCTATAACTCCAGTCCCAGGGGATCTGATACCTTCTTCCCATCTCTGAAGGCACCAGGCATGCATATAGTACACAGACATACATACAGGCAAAACCACCATGCACATAAAAATAAAAATGTTCTTTAAGGATCGAGCTGAAGAAAGCAAAAGATGGCAACAGATTCCAGGAGGTCATTATATTGCACGTGACCTCTACTACATGCGAGAGAGATTTTGTCAAAGTCTGGCAGAATTGGACTGGGATGCCCCTGCAGACTCCAACAGAGAGAGGAACACGAGCTAGAACACGAGCTAGTTCTCTTCGATTCCAGCAGAGAACTTGGACTATGTCTGCTAGGGACCTGTGAGTACTTGACATTCTATGTGTGCTCTTATTATCCTTCCAAATTTCACTCCAATATCATAGTTTGGGTATTTCCCACCAGGAAAACACATTATACCACTAGGAAGCAGCCCGAGAGGGCATCTTAGAGCCCTCGGTTACTAGACTGTCCTGTCCTCACTTCAGTCAGATTCCTTCACTATCCAGCCCAAGGCCAATCAACATTTAGTGCCAGCAAATGTAGAAGAAAATGAGGTCAGCCCAGGATAGCATTTGCTCTGCCCAAAGATGTGACAGACAAATGCCATTTCACACAGCTAGACTTTTTTTTTTTTTTTTTTTGCCATGTTGCTTCTGGAAGACAGACACCCTTGGGGCCATAAACATGTGCTCTGAGTCTCCGGTTAGTAGTCTGCATTCCTTTATTGGTTTTCTTCTTGGCAGCTCCTCAGAATGTCCACCCCATTGTCTTCTGGCATGGGTGTGAGGTCCTGAGCATCTAGAAGCCCCTAGAAAGTCACTTTGGGGCAAAGCACCAGCTGTATTTCTCATTGGAAGCTTCAGAACTTTGAAGTGTTTTAATGAATCCCAAAGAGGGGTTCAATTGCAAAACAAAGGCCTGGGGAGATAGTTCTGTCCATAAAAACTTTGCCTTGCAAACACAAGGAAGTGAATTCAGTCAAGCCAGGTATGGAGACAAACACCAGTATTCCCAGCACCTGGAGAGACAGAAAGAATCTAAGAGCTGGAGGACAGGGCTGGAGAACTAGGTGGCTCAGTGGTTAAGAAGAGCACTGGCAGTGGTGGCGCATGCCTTTAATCCCAGCACTTGGGAGGCAGAGGCAGGCGGATTTCTGAGTTTGAGGCCAGCCTGGTCTACAGAGTGAGTTCCAGGACAGCCAGGGCTACATGCAGAAAACCTGTCTCGGAAAAAGAAGAAGAAGAAGAAGAAGAAGAAGAAGAAGAAGAAGAAGAAGAAGAAGAAGAAGAAGAAGAAGAAGAAGAAGAAGAAGAGCACTGGCTGCTCTTCCAGAGGTCCTGGGTTCAATTCTCAGCACCCATATGGCAGCTCACAACTGTCTGTAACTCCTGTTCCAGGAGATCTGACACCCTTACATAGTCAAAACACCCAATGTACATGAAATAAAAATAGATAGATAGATAGATAGATAGATAGATAGATAGATAGATGGATGGATGGATGGATGGATGGATGGATGGATGGATGGATGGATAGATAGATAGAGCTGGAGAATGCTATGAACGGATGCCTTCTGGCCTTGAAGCGGCTAATGCACCCTGAACGCACAGCAGCTCCAACTACCTGCACAAGACCTGTGCAAGATCAAGCCAGCCAGAGTCCAGCATGGATCAGAAGGGGCTCATATGGTCCCATTCCTAGCTGAGGACCAATCTTGGGTTTTCTGCAAGAGCAGGAATTGCTGTTAACCACTGAGCTGTCTCCAGCCCTCTCCTCTGCTTTTCATACCACATATTCTACAGCCCCCTTCCCCACTTGAGACTTCCCACGTCTCTTGTGAACAGAGCAAATGAGGCTGGCTGCTGGGCACAGGTGCATGCCCTTTGTCTGGGTCGTGCTCCAGGCCTGGGTGATTCGGTACAGATCAGTGCATTTCCCTATCTGACCCTCCACATCTCAATTCTGAGTTTGTGTTGAAAGTCCTCCCTAATGAGGAGGCTCTCTGCTCCCTGTTGGACTGACCTTTGGGGCTGTGTTTATAATTAGAGTGTTGGACTGGTTTTCTATTAATTGTAAAAAATGGTGATTCTTAGACTGAGTTAATTGCTGGTGTCTGTGTGCAATGGTCCCAGAAGACACTATATATTACAGTAAATAAACCTCTGGTCTGAACCCCATGTCATGCTCACAGACTTGATAAGTGCCCTGTCATGCTGATGGAGGCCCCTAGTTGTCTAGGTCCCTCCCAAGCACGCTCTGGCCAGGCTTTTTGAAAGCAAGCCCACTCCTGGGAGTGGTAGCCTCGTGATTCTCTTTGTTTGTCTTAAATTATGTATAGAGGTGTGTGTGTGTGTGTGTGTGTGTGTGTGTGTGTGTGTGTGTGTGTTTTCACACATGTGGGTATGTGCACAAGAGTACAGGTACCAAGGAGGTCAAAGTCAATGGATAGCTTGGAGCTGGAGCTACAGACCCTTCTGAGCAGCCTGACATGTATACCAGGAAACAAACTTGGAGCCTCTGGAAGAGCAACAGGTGGTCTTAACTGCTACGCCATCTATTCTCCCTCCTCTTTTGGTTTTTCAAGAAAACAAGCTAGCCAGGCAGATATGGTGGTACATACCTTTAATCCAAAAATTTTGGAGGGAAATAGAAATAGGTAGGTATCTAAATTCAAGGCCAGCTTGATCTGTGTAGTAAGTTCTAGACCAGCCAGGGCTACACAATGAGGACCTAGTTTATTTGTTTTGCTTTGTTTTGTTTTGTTTTTTAAAAAATATAGAAGCCGGGCGGTGGTGGCGCACGCCTTTAATCCCAGCACTTGGGAGGCAGAGGCGGCAGATTTCTGAGTTCGAGGCCAGCCTGGTCTACAGAGTGAGTTCCAGGACAGCCAGGGCTGTACAGAGAAACCCTGTCTCGAAAAACTAATATATATATATGACAGACAGAGATACAGAGACAGAGACAAAGACAGAAAAGACACACACACAGAGAGAGAGAGAGAAAGAGAGAGAGAGAGAGAGAGAGAGAGAGAGAGAGAGAGAGAGAGAGAGAGAAGCAGCAACAGCAGCCAGTGCTCTTAACCATTAAGCCATCTCTCCAGCCCCACCTTTAACTTTCATCGGGCTCCCAAGGGCACCTGAACTTATGTGAACAAACCACAGGCAAACACACATATACCTACATGTAATTTTTTTAAAAATCCAGGTGATTGGTAGAACATACTTTTAATTCCAACACTAGGGAGGCAGAAGCAGGCAGATCTCAGTTAGTTCAGGCCATTCTGGTCTACAGAGTGAGTTCTAAAGTAACCAAAGCTACTCAGAGAAATCCTGTCTCCAAAAAGCATAAATAGATAGGTAGATAGATAGATAGGTAGATAGATAGGTAGATAGATAGGTAGATAGATAGATGAAAGCAAAAAGTAGAAATTAAGGAAGGAAGGAAGGAAAGAAAGGAAGGAAGGAAGAGAGAAAGAGAGAAAGAAAGAATGAAAGAAAGAAAGAAAGAAAGAAAGAAAGAAAGAAAGAAAGAAAGAAAGAAAATCACATTATGAATTTGATGTGGCAAATTAAACTTCAAGTTTGTTTTTTGGTTTTTTTTGGGTTTTTTTTTTTTTTTTTTTTTTTTTTTTTTTTTTTTTTTTTTGGTTTTTTTCAAGACAGGGTTTCTCTGTGTAGCCCTGGCTGTCCTGGAACTCACTCTGTAGACCAGGCTGGCCTCGAACTCAGAAATCCGCCTGTCTCTGCCTCCCAAGTGCTGGGATTAAAGGCGTGCGCCACCACCGCCCGGCTAAACTTCAAGTTAAAAATAGACCCTTCTCTGTCTCAAACTTCCTTCAAAATGACCACAGTAATTTTTTTTCTCAGGCTTGATGTTCCTGCAACATCTACAAGGGACTCGGGGCTGTGTGTTCCATTGTAAGGAAGCAGGAATGTCTCTGTTTGTGAGGGAGCAGGCTTCTCTTTAAACGTGTTGACTGTACAGTTGTTCTCAGATAATTCGGACCACTCCTTGGGCGCACTTGGGCAGCACTCCAAAGCCAGCACCTCCTGTCACAGCAGAAGCTTCACTCCTGCATGCTCTGCCACTGACTGGAGTCTGAAAATGGACAGTCACTCCCACTCACTGGAGAGTGCTCTCACTCGAGAGCATTGCCCTCTTCTGGCACACTGTCTTTCTGGGTGCCACTCCCCCCACCCCAGGACAGACTCTGCTCCAAGAGCCACTGCTCCTCCTCTGGCCATGAGCTCATGTCACACATCCTCTTCCATCTCTTTTAAGTGTGGGTTGGCACTACCAACACCCCACATCCCCCAGAACTGAGGGTCCCAAATGCTCTTACAGCCAGCCCTGTTGATGAGCACTTTTTATATTGAGCCTTTAAAAAGCCAGGACCCTAAAAAGACAGCTGGTGGGTGTGAACTGGGGAAGGGACTGACAATGACTACATTTTGCTTTGACTTCGTTCTTCTTTTTCAATTGTAAAGGTAAGATGTGTTACTTTTCTTTTTATTAAAAATTGCTGGCAAGATGGGTCAGTACATAAGAGCAACTGTATGGAAGGCTGATGGCCTGAGTTCACAATCCCTGAGACTCATATGGTGGAAAGAGAGAACTGTTACTTCAGTGTTGTAGTCTGACCTCCACAAGCAGGACAAATGCACCTGCATGCACATGCACATGCACATGTGCACACACACACACACACACACACACACACACACACACACACACATACTGCTCCAAACACAAGAGTAATATATTCCTTTAAAACTGCAAAAAGCATATAAAGTAAAAGAAAAAAAAAAAAGACAGTTACTTCTCAACTCTTCCAATCTCACTTCCCAGAGTGTAATGGAATCCATTTTAAAATTTGTTATTATTATATCCTTTAAATTTTGTTATTTCTTGACTGGGTGTTATGGGTCATGTCATGTCTGTAGTATGAGCACTCAGGCAGGAGGATCTTAAATTTGAGGTCACTTTGGCATGGTTATATAGTGAGTTTGAGGACAGCCTTGGCTAGATAGTGAGACCTTGTCCTGCTCACCACCACCACCATTAAGGTCCTGAAACTAGATCTGCAGATCAGGCTGGCCTCGAACTCACAGAGATCCACCTGTCTCTGCCTCCTAAGTACTAGGATTAAAAGTATGTACCACCAGCACTACCTGCCAGAGACCTTGTCTTAAAAAAAAAAAAAAAAAGCCAGGCACTCAGAGGCAGAGGCAGGCAGACCTCTGTGAGGCCGGCAGACAACCAGAGCTACACAGTGAAACCCTGTTTTGAAAAGGTAAAACAGGGTTGAAGGTAAGAGCACTCACTAATCTTCCAGAGGTCCTGAGTTCAATTTCCAGGAACCACATGGTGGCTCACAACCATCTGTAATGAGATCTGATGCCCTCTTCTGGTGTGTCTGAAGACAGCAACAGTATGTACTCATATCTGATACCAATAAAATAAATAAATAAGTCTTTAAAAAAAACAGAAAGAAAAAAGAAAATGCAAAACAACAGCAACAACAAACAGTGGAGAGAGAGAGAGAGAGAGAGAGAGAGGGAGAGAGAGAGAGAGAGAGGGAGGGAGAGAGAGAGAGAGAGAGGGAGAGAGAAAGAGAGGGAGAGAGAGAGAGAGAGAGAGAGAAGGGAAGAAAGTCAGTCCTTATGGTCAGCAGGATGGTTCAGCAGGTAAAGGTGACTGTCACCAAGCCTGATTCCTGGGACCCGCATAATAGGAAAGAACAGACTGGTAGAATTGTCATGTAATCTGCACACACTAATGTAACATAAAATCTAATAAAATCTAATTGATTATTTATGATTACAAAACTGGTATTTATTTGTCTCAAAAATAGAGGCAAACACACAAGAATACATAAGCTTAGTTCTAATCCTGATGTCCTTCAGATGTCTATATCTATTACTATATCTATACCTATACACATATATATATATATATATATATATATATATATATATATATATATATTTGTTTTGTTTTGTTTTGTTTTGTTTTCGAGACAGGGTAGCCCTGGCGGTCGTGGAACTCACTCTCTGTAGACCAGGCTGGCCTTGAACTCATAAATCCACCTGCCTCTGCCTCTGCCTCTGCCTCTGCCTCCCAAGTGCTGGGATTAAAAGTGTGCGCCACCATTGCCTGGCTCTATTTTTTACTATGTGCAGATGCACATGAACCATTCAGAGTTGGGAATTTGATTATTATTCAAGTTCTAATATGTCTTTTCTTTTGTGAATTTTATTTATCATTTTTTCATCTTATTTGTGTGAGCATTTTGCCTACATGCATGTCTGTGTATCATACGCATGCCTAGTACCCACAGAAGCCAGAGGAGGGCACCAGATCTCCAGGAACTGGCACTGCAGATGGTTGTGAGGTGCTGTTTGAGTGCTGGGAACTGAGCCTGGGTCCTCACAGGTGCAAGTGCTCTTAACCACTAAGCCATCCCCAGCCCCAAAGTTAACTATCTTTTATTTCACTAAATACTGATGCTATTTTCCTTTCTCCTTTCTTCTGGCAGCTGCTGTTACATTTTCTGCTCATATAATCTTGAGACGCCTTATGCAAGTAACATCTTACTGTGTTGGTTCCCCTGGGGCTGATTTATTTCCCTTAGTTAATGTCTATCCATGTTGTCATAAATTATAATATCTCAGGGCTGAAGGGATGGCTCTGCAGTTAAGAGCAGTGATTGCTCTTCCAAAGGTCTTGAGTTCAATTCCCAGCAACCATGGTGGCTTACAACCATTTGTGATGGAATCCGATACCCTCTTCTGGTATGTCTGAAGACAGGGACAGTGTACTAATATGCATAAAATAAATAAACCTTTTCTAAAAATTCCAATATCTCCTCTTCCTTCTCATCCCTCCCCCATTCTCCTTCTTTTACCCATCCCCTCCCTTCTCTTTCTCCCATCTTTTCCTCTCCCTCTCATATTTCTTCTTTCTCTACTTTGTTCTCCCCTCCCCCTCTTCCTCCACCTTCCCCTCACTCTCATCTGCCTTGTCTCTTCCTCTATCTTCCTACATTTCTACCTCCTCTTCATCTTCCTCTGTGTCTGCTTATTCTTCTTCCTTCTCTCACTCCACCTCATCCTTCTTCAACTTGTTATCGCCCAAACTAGCCTGGAGGTCACAATCCACCTTTCTCTGCCCTCTTCCCAGTGCTGGGATAACAAGCATGTGCCACCATGCCCACTTGGACCGCTTAGTTTTTAAAAGCTGCTTGATACTTTGTTGCATATCTTAATCTGTCAATGAACATTTGAGTTCTTGTGGGAAATGCTATAGCTAGCAAGTGCATACAAACATCTCTTTGAAATAGTGCTTTGGATGTCTTTAGTTATACACCCTGAAGCTGAAGTTCTGAGTCATATCATAATTTTATCTTTTTTTTTTTTTTTTTTTGAGGAGCCTCTATACTGTTTCTGTGGAGGCTGCACCATTTGGCACTTCCACCCACAATGCACAGGGGTTCCCTCCAGTTTCTCCACATTGTCATCAATGCTTTGTTTTTCAAGTTCTTTTGATAGGTGTGGAGAGAGGACCTCAGAGTGGTTTTTGTTTTTTTGTCTTTAAAGCTTTATTTATTTTATTGAATACACACTGTAGCTGTCTTCAGACACACCAGAAGAGGGCATTGGATCCCATTATAGATGGTTGTGAGCAGAGCTCTGATTCCCAACAAGTTCTTCCCACACTGAGCCATTTCTTCCACCATAAGTGTTCTCTCTCTCTCTCTCTCTCTCTCTCTCTCTCTCTCTCTCTCTCTCTCTCCCTCTCTCTTTTCCCTTCCTGTTTTTATTCTTCTTTCTTGAGACAGAACTTTATTATGTACCATCCCCATACCTGATTCTAGTTTTTTTTTTTTAGGACTTATTTATTATTTTTCTGTATGTGAGTACACTGTAGCTCATCTTCAGATTGTAGCTGTCTGAAGAGGACATCAGATCCCATTACAGATGGTTGTGAGCCACCATGTGGTTGCTGAGAATTGAACTCAGGACCTCTGGAAGAGCAGTCAGTGTGCTCTTAACCCCTGAGCCACCTCTCCAGCCCTCTAGTTTTCTTTTTAGAAAGAAACTTTCTATATTATACGGGCTGATCTTTAACTTTTAGGCTCAAGTCATCTTCTTGCTTCTATCTCCCAAGTGGCTGAGACTGCAGGTATTCCTCACCAAAGCTCAAGCGTTGTTTTTAAAGATAAAAGTTCTGTGAACTGGCTCAGTTTTTCCTCTATGATCAGTATCCCTGGAATGGTAGCCTTTGTTGGTTTGTTTGTTGGTTGGTTTGTTTATTTAGTTACTTATTTATTTGTTTATTTGTCTTTGGTTTTTCAAGACAGTGTTTCTCTGTGTAGCCCTGGCTGTCCTGAAACTCACTCTGTAGACCAGGCTGGCCTTGAACTCAGAAGTCCACCTGCCTCTGCTTCCCAAGTGCTGGGATTAAAGACATGAGCCACCTCTGTTTGGCTATTTTGTGGAGTTTTCCTGTTCTAAACAACTGCCTTGCTCCTGAGTTTTATCATTAAGATGTAAACAGCCATTGGATCAAACATAAGCAAATGGCTGAAGGAGCGCTTGCTTCCTGTCTACAAGTCCTCCACCAAAGCCCATTGTCCTGCTCTGCCAGTGTTGCTAGCCCCTCCAGAACACAGTAAGAATCAAGACCGTAAGTAATAGGGAGTTATTTGCAAGTGTTATTGTGTTTTCCTGAACAGAACTGTTCCCTGTTAACAAATGACACTTACGGAAAAGTCTTTGAGAACCCTCAGAAGCAGGCAGGGTTGAACAGTCTGTTCCCAGCCACCAGTGGTGACAGATAAAAGAAAGAAAATGGCTCTCTGTCAGTCCAACAGCCCTCCCAAAGAGCCTTCTTTGAAAAGTGAGGGTTTCATCCACTCACAAGAACCAAAAGGTTGTGACCACTTTACAGCCCAGCCATTCAGTGGGAGCAGCTTCACCCTTCACATCAGGCAAGTCACTGAGCCACTCTCAGAATGAAGCCTTCCCTGGTTGATACTTGTAGAAGTGACAGGGAAGGGGAGATTGACAACCCTCATGATTTTTTTTCTCTTATTTTTAATATTCATTGAATTAGCTAATTCGTTTCTTGAAACAATGTCATTACCACCACCACCATGTCTGGCTCTCAAGATTTCTTTCTTCCTTTTTAAAAATATGTATATATTTGGGTAAACAGTCACATGTGTCACTACATATGTGGAAGTCAGAAGACAACTTACAAAAGTTGGTTCTCTTCTACTGTGTAGGTCCCAGGGATAGAACTCAGGTCATTAGGTCTGGTAGTGTCTTAGTTAAGGTTTTACTGCTGTGAACAGACACCATGACCAAGGCAACTCTTATAAGAACAACATTTAAGTGGGGCTGGCTTACAGATTCAGAGGTTCAGTCCGTTATCATCAAGGTGGGAACATGGCAGCATCTAGGCGGGCATGGTGCAGGAGGAGCTGAGAGTTCTACATCTTCATCTGAAGGCTGCTAGTGAAAGACTGACTTCCAGGCAGCTAGGATGAGGGTCTTAAAGCCTACACCCACAGTGACACATCTACTTCAACAAGGCCACCACACCTCCAAATAGTGCCATTTCCTGGGCCAAGCATATACAAACCATCACAGGTAGCAAGTGCCTTTATCTCCTGAGCCATCTCACAGATCCTCAAGATTCTTGGAACTTGCTCTGTACACAATGCTGGCCTTGAACCCACAGAGATCTGACTGTCTCTACCTCCCGAGTGCTGAGATTAAAGATGTCTGCCACCAGAGCTGGGCTGCCAAAATTCTTAAGACCAAGCAATCCCTCTGCACTTGGCATTGATTGGCTGGAGAAGGAGCCACCTACAAATCTGTTGTTAGCGGCTGACCTGTTTAGTATATAGTTCATCCAAATTTATCATGAAAAAGGGCATAAGCTGGGCAGTGATGGTGCACGCCTTTAATCCCAGTACTTGGGAGGCAGAGGCAGGAGGATCTCTGAGTTCAAGGCCAGCCTGGTGTAGAGTTCCAGGACAGTCAGGGGTACACAGATAAACCCTGTCTCGAGAAAACTGGAAAAAAGAAAAAAGAAAAAGCCCATAAACTATATTATGGAACTCCATACAAAGTATACACCATGTGTGAAGAAATTGGGTATCATGAAGGACCCCAATAAGATATAAAGACAAATCCCAAATGGAATGCCGTAAAGAAGAAAGCCTGACACAAGGTAATGTAGCAGCCTGGGGCTATGCTCACTCAGGGTCCAAGGACCAGATAAGACATCCCAGGACTCCAGAAAGACCTTCAGGTAGTGTCCAAAAATTGCCTGAAGGGAATGGAATTCAGGCTCATGCAACCGAAGGGATGAACCTTGAAAATGGGTCAAGTAAAGGAAGCCAAAAGGCCAATTGTTCTGTTTTCAGTCATCCAAAAAAGTCCAGGAAAAAGCAAAGTGGATGATGGGAGCTAGGAGAAAAGGGAGACTGGAGACTACTGACAAGTTCCGGGTTTCTTTGAGGGTGACACGAATATGCTGGAATTGGGGCTGGAGAGATGACTCCCTTGCTACTCTTGCAGAGGACCTATGCTCAGTTCCCTGCTCCCATGTGGCAGCTGGCAATCATCTATAACTCCAGTTCCAGGGATTCTGACACCCTCTTCTGATATTTAAGGGCACTGTACACATATGGCACACATACATACATTCAGACAAAACTCATACATGTGAAATTAAAAATATAAGTGCATTTTAAACATTCTGGAGTTAGATATGTGTGGGAGGGGCGGAGGTCATCACTGCACAAGCTTGTAAATATGTTATAAACCATTGAAACAGAGAACACTTTAAAATGGAGACATTGCTGGGCTTGTTGACAGCATGCCTTTAATCTCAGCGCACTGGAGGCAGAGGAGAGTGAATCTCTGACTTCAAGGCAGCCTGATCTACACAGAGAGCTCCAGGACAGTCAGTGCTATAGAGAGAGACCCTGTCTCAACAGAACAAAAGAACACTTACATAATAGAGCTAGATCTCAGTACTTAATTGGGGGGAGCATAACCTTTGGTGGGAAAGTACGTACAACCAGCCTAAGGCAGCCTGATAGAGTAGGAGAGAAAGGATCAAAGGAGGTTAGAAAAACAGGGTCATTGCTTCCCATTGGCCAGTAGGCAGCCAGCTTGGAAAGACAACAGTGTATGGAGCAGCTATGGAGTCTCGGATGAAGCTAGGACCACAGGGAAGGTACAAGTGGGCGGGAGTGCGCTTTCTAGCAGCTAGCACAGAGGGAAATCTGCCAGGTCCTGGACTGCTCCTGGCCGGGTGCGGGTGCGGGAATGCTATTCAGGAATTCAGGAATGCTAAAGGGCAGGGATGGGCACAGCATCACGGTCTGGCTGGACCCATGAGGAAGATGTAGCTCTTCACTGATAGCCCACCACTTCCTACTCTCACCAGATGGGCCAGGCCCCCTTCACAAGTGGGATCAGTACCACACAATCAAGGGATATGAAGGAAGGCAGCAGCCTTGTTAAACTACTGTCATCTTCAGGAGTTCAACTGTGTTCACCTGCAAAAGAAAATCCATGTGCCCGTCAGAGTGGTACACACCTTTAATCCCAGCACTTGGGAGACCGAGGCATTCGGATATCTGAGTTCAAGGCCAGCCTGAACCACATAGTGAGTTCTACATCAGCCAAAGCTATATAATGGGACCCAATCTTGAAAACAAGCAGACAAAACAAAAACAAAAAAGAAAGAAAGAAGAAAAGGAATAGTTTTCTTTTTGAGGTAGGGTTATCTTACACTGCCAAAGCTGACCTCTAACTCCAGATCATCCTGCCGTGGCATGCATAATAGAACTCACTAAAATGGGAATAATGTCAAATCTAGATTTCATAAGAATATTGTAAAGATTAAATGCAATAATGTTTGACAAGGGTGACATACTACTCTTTGTTGCAGTATACTATGGTAACATTGAAAGGTTTAAATCTCTCTCTCTCTCTCTCTCTCTCTCTCTCTCTCTCTCTCTCTCTCTCTCTCTCTCTCTCTTTTTTTTTTTTTTCGAGACAGGGTTTCTCTGTGTAGCCCTGGCTGTCCTGGAACTCACTCTGTAGACCAGGCTGGTCTTGAACTCAAGAAATCTGCCTGCCTCTGCCTCCCAAGTGCTGGATTAAAGGCGTGCGCCACCACTACCTGGCTTAACAGAAAGTATTCTTAACTGCTGAGCCATCTTTCCAGCCTCTCCTTCCTTTCTGTTTTGAGACAGAATCTCTCACACATCCAGGTTGGCCTCAAACTCACTACGTAATCAATCATCCTGTCTCCATCTCCGATGTGCTTGGGTTACAGGTATGCACCATCACATCCAGTTCATGTGGTACTGGCTATTGAACTCCAGGCTCTGCTTTCTAAGCAAACCCCTTCCTGCTGAACTACATCTCCAGTCCCTCCGTGCTCTCATTTATTTGCTCAGTTTCAGATTTGTTTATTTGTTTATTTGTTTGTTTGTTTATTTATTTATTTAGTGTCTATATACGCATGCTGTGGTAGGGAGCACATTCGGAGGCAGCACAGGCGAAGACACACATGAGGAAGTCAGAGGCATCTCTGTGGAGTCAGTTCTTTCCTTCTGCATTCACATGGGTTCTGGGGATTGAACTTAGGCCACCAGGCTTGTGCAGCAAATGCTTTCTTATGCTGAGTCTCAGTTACCTCATCTTGATAGAGAAAGAGAGGGAGACCCAGGGAGGGTCACAAACCTCGCAGTCAGAAGCAAAGGGTAAGTCAGGAGGAGACCCCACCCCCCCAGTTTGCAGTCCGAGGGCCCCAGGAAACTCCTCTGCAGTGCTCCGGTATTTATAAACTTTGCCTTGGACAGCCCGATCATGTTACGGATGGGTCAAGAGCAAAGACCTCAAAACCGAGTTCTGCTATGCATACAGCAGGTGTTAATAAGTGCGCTGTATGCACTTGTGAGTTATTATCATTGCCTAATGGACCAGGAGCTCTTCAAGGACTAAATCTGAGCCCCATTCCTCTTTGTCTTGCCAGTGCCTGGCACAGTAGCCTGGTATAAATAAAGCGTTTAATAAATATTTTATATGTATTAATAATTAACACCTGTGGCTATTTATAAATATCTCTGTGGGAAAAGCCCAGTTGGGATTGTGGCCTGTATCAAAAGTTAAATTCTCAGCTCATTTACCAAAGGCTATGTCAACACAGGGTTACAATCTCCCCAAGAAGCATAGAATGATACAATAGTGTCAATATTGTCCATTTAAGGTAACCATTTTAAACAAGTCCTGTTTTCATCTCAGGTGGGCAGAATGTGGTGACAGTCAAGTTCTAGCACATGGTACCTGTGCATAAGACCATATTTAGAAAGAGAGTCCTTTACAGCAGTGACCAGTTTTAGGTGAGGTAATTTTGGATTAGGAGGGATCCTCAAGTTAGAAATGATGTCCATCTGAGGGGAGAAAAACAAGATAGAAAAACATAGAAACCCAGGTAGTCATGTGATGACACATGCAGCTACAGGAACAGTGTGTCTACTAGCTGCAAGAGTACCAAGGAGCAGGAAGGGTCTCCCCTGCACCTTCAGAAGGGGAGCCATAGAAACAGAGACCTCTGATAGTGTTTCTTGTTTCTGGAATTGGGGAATAATAAAAATCTGTTATTTGGCCTTTAATCCCAGCACTTGGGAGGCAGAGGCAAGAGGATTTCTGAGTTCGAGGCCAGCCTGGTCTACAGAGTGAGTTCCAGGACAGCCAAAGCTATACAGAGAAACCCTGTCTCGAAAAAAAAAAAACAAAAAAAAACAAAAAACTGTCATTTGAAGTCTCTATATTTGCTAACTCATTACCCAGGAATATATGGAAGGGAATGTACACAAGGGGCCTACTGCTAGACCATGCTGGGAGTTCTGAAAAAGTGCACAGAACACATTCCTGAATGGTCCCTGTAAAAGACAAGAGCCCAGGATCTTTGCTCCTGCTCCTCAGTGGCAGGTGCTCGTGGGTTTCCCTCTTGTCCATTGTCTCCCTGTGCTTCAAGGTAGTTTGAGGGATGGGTGGGTGGTGGCGGAGGTGGTCAAAGCCAAATGCAGAATGTAGGGCTCCCTGTGCTACAAGTATCTGCTGAGGTGTGAAGGGAGTGAGCGTATACTCTACTGTCCACTGCACCTGCTGCTGAAATCAGAGGTGGACCAGACAAATAGAGTGGGGAGCAGCATCCATGGGGCTACAGGGTCTAGACCAAACCAAACCAAACCAAACCAAACCAAACCGAACAAAACAAAACCAAGACTCTTGTTAGTAACCATTAGCAATCTTTGATGGGGAGAGGTATACTGAGACAGGGTCTCCCTAAGTAGCCCTGGCTGTCCCGCTGTTACTGTGTAGCAGGTCAAATTTGTGGGCCTGCTTCTGCCTCTCTAGTGCTGGGGTTACTGCCACCAAACTAAGAAATTCAAGATAGAGAAGGTGGTTGCAGGGAGTTAAAGCAAATATGAAATGTTTCTAAGCATGCTGCTCCATGCACCTCCATAGACGATAGGCAGAGCCCGGGGTGCTTGCTCTGAGTATCACATACTGCACACCATGTTGATGCTTTACACGTGCAGTGCTGTTACCATTTGGAGCCCATGTCCTGAATCTTTCCTCTGCAGGAGGAATGGATTTAGAGAGATGGATATTGCTTCTCAGCTGAGGAGTCACTTGATCAACACTGGGACTTGTACTCAATAAGTGAGAAACACATAGAACTAAAATTACACAGCAGTCAAGTTAATTTGTTTGGCTTTTTGAGATAGGGTCTCTCTAAATAGCCTTGGCTGTCTTGGTACTCACTATGCAGACCAGGCTGACTTCAAGTTTATAGAGCTCCATTTGCCTCTGCCTCCAGAAATTAAAGGTATGGACCACCACTCCCAGCTCACAGCATTCAGTTATTCTGTAAACATTTTCCCAAAGCCTCAGTTCTGTGTAAGCAGAGTTCCTGCTCTCCTGCCCCAACCTCTCTGATGTCTCTGCGCACAGACCTGACACTGATATTTAGCACCAGCTCAGTTTCTGCTGCCTTCTTCAATATACTTCTGCCCAAATGCTATGTTTATGTTATGATGTCTCTCCTCCCATCCACCAGCCATTCATATGAAATTTGAAATGAACGGTCAGAGGTGGGAATGTACCCAGTGGAGAGAGTCCTGGCTTGAAATCTCCTGCATACATAAATCAGACATAGTAGCATACACACCGTAATCCCTGCACTTGGAAGGTGGAGGCAGAAGGATCAGAAGTTCAAATTCGGGTCAGCCTATTTAAAAAAAAATGTTTAAAAGAAAATGACGAAGCTAGAAAGAAGACTCAGTGTCTAAGAGCACTTGTTGCTTTTACAGAGGACTAGGGTTCCAATCCCAGCATTCATGTGGTAGTCCGTAACCACCTATAACCACCAGTTCTAGGGACCTGACATCTCCTTTTGACCCCCACAGGTACCAGGCATACATGTGGTACACACACATACATGCAGACAAGACACTGACACACATGAAATAAAACGCTGACCTTGCATTTTTAACAAATGTATGGCCTGTAATTTCTTTCTTTTTTTAAGATTTATTTATTTATTTTATGTATATGAGCACACTGTCACTGACACACCAGAAGAGGGCATTGGACCCAATTACAGATGGTTGTGAGCCACCATATGGTTGCTGGGAATTGAACTCATGACCTCTAGAAGAGTAACCAGTGCTCTTAACTCTTGAGCCATCTCTCCAGCCCCATGGCCAGAAATTTCTATGGGGTCCCGAGGAGAGCTGAGGCCCCATCCTTGACCCAAGGCTCCTAACAGTGAAACTCCTGGCTCAGAACTGGAGCCACACATTGCAAAGAAAAGTAAGGAAGAAAGCCCAATGTCTCCTTGGGAAAGGCCCCCAGATCCCCATGACCACCAAGTGTTGTTTGTGACTCCGGCGCATTCCTGATCCAAAACGATGTTCTGCAGCTGACATTTGGAACAATCAAGAAAATATGAGACTAGCACATCTCAAGGGATCTGTGGTGAAGAGACAGCTTGTGGTTTCCAGAATGTCTCAGACTGGTGACTTTGTAAAAAGACAGTAGGGCTGGTGAGGTGGTTCAGTGGTAAAGGAGCTTGCTGCCAAGCCTGACAACTTGAGTTCAGTCCCTGGTAGGAGGAGAGCACTGTCCTCTGATCTCCACATACACCATAAATGAACACATAAATGTTACAGTAAAAGTGGCTCTCAGAAAATCCAGTGAAGAATAGATACAATGTAAGCCTAATGGTGTTTGTGTTTTTGAGACAAGATCTTACTTTAAGGCCCCAG
The DNA here is from genome assembly GCF_008632895.1 of Mastomys coucha. Taxonomy (NCBI): domain Eukaryota; kingdom Metazoa; phylum Chordata; class Mammalia; order Rodentia; family Muridae; genus Mastomys; species Mastomys coucha. The sequence continues at coordinate 122,268,514 of NW_022196904.1, read as the reverse complement.
ATGGCCTGAAACTTGTTATGTAGAACAGGCTGGCCTGGAACACACAGACACAGACACACACACAGACACACACACACACACACACACACACACACACACCTACACACACATACACTCTGATGCTGGGATTAAATGTGTGCATCACCAGCACCAGACTGAGCAAATCCAGTGTTACAGTTTAGTTAGGAGGATGGAGCTTGGTACATAACCCAAGCTGATCACAATTTTGAGATCCTCTTGCCTCAACCCCACATATTCTTAGTAGAAATATTTCTATTCCACTTAATACATCTGGTGTTACTCTGTCAAATTGCCATGAAAGATTCTAAGAAAACTTCGATCAGTTTTGGTATTTACCTTGTCGTTCTGTAATAAATAGTTTGCAGTTAGCCACAGTATAATGACTGTAGAGTGTGAACAGTCCTGGGGCTGATATGGTAAAGTATTAAGATTTTGTAGGCATTCTTCTTTCTTAGATATTGTACAACTGTGGCTAGGAATTGTATCATGCACCAGTCAGCTTTATTCTCTTCCTTCCTTTCTTTCTTTCTCTCTTTCTCTCTCTCTTTCTTTCTTTCTTCCCTCCTTTCTTTCTTTTTTGTTTGTTTGATTTTGGGGTTGTTTGTTTTTGTTTGTTTGGGTGTTTATTTTTTGAGACATCTCTATCTAACAGCCCTGGCTGTCCTGGAACCCCCTTTGTAGACCAGGCTGACTTTGAACTCACAGAGATCCCCTTGCCTCTTCTTCCCAAGTGCTGGGATTAAAGATGTGTCACTACACCCAGCTGTCAGTTAGCTGTCTGCCACTATAGAAAATACCTTGAGACAATTAACTTATAAAGAAGAAAGGTTCATTATGGCCAGTTTTAGAAGTGTGAGTCCCATGGTCAGTTGAGGCCTTTGGTGAGGCATAGCATGAAAGAAACAAGCCCCTATATTTTACAGGTAGATGCAAAAGAGAAGAGTCAGCAACTGATCACACTAGGCCCTTCAAAGGCATGTCTCCAGTGACCTAAAGGCCTTCCAGCACCCTCTTACGAGACTCTTCCCCTTCCCAAGAGGGCCACTCTGAGAATGAACCCTTAACACATGGGCCTTAGGGAACACTTATCCAATCCAAGTCACAGGAGGAGTGCAACATCAGGATGTCAGCAACAGGCTTTGGAATGGTCTGGTGTCTGTGTAGGCAAGCATGCCAGCCCCGGGAAGATGGAGGCAGGAGGGCTTCAAGCTCAGGGCAGCTTAGATTGTATAGTGAGATTCTATTTCCAAAGCCAAAAAGGAGTCTTCTGGGCTCCTTGCTCAAGAGGTTTACTAGCGTAGACCTACTCTTAATAAGCTTTCTCTTCCTGCTCTCTGTCTCATGTGTCTGTGGTGCAATCTTTTGCTCTGGGACACCACAGCCTAGAGTTGAGTGTCCTCTGAACTCACATCTGAGGCTCAGCTCTCCTGAGACTCTGGGCTTTCCCACTATTTTTCTGACCTCTGTGGCTAACTTTAAGAAATTACTTTTTCTCCATCTTCCCTTCTCCCAGCAACTGCTGGGTTTTCAGTTTGCCTGTAACTGTTATTTTCCTTTTAAACACCAATAACATTTCCCTTAATTTTTTCTTTTTTCTTTTCAGTTTTCCTTTAAAAACCCCAACCTTTGCCAGGCGGTGGTGGCACACACCTTTAATCCCAACACTTGGGAGGCAGAGGCAGGTGGATTTCTGAGTTCGAAGCCAGCCTGGTCTACAGAGTGAGTTCCAGGACAGCCAGCGCTACACAGAGAAACCCTGTCTCAAAAAACAAAACAAAACAAAAAAACAAAAACAATAACAACAAACTATCTTTGATTTATTTATTTATTTTATTTAGATAAGTACACTGTTGCTGTCTTCAGGTACACCAGAAGAGGGCATCAGATCCTATTGTAAATGGTTGTGAGTCACCATGTGGTTGCTGAGAATGATGGGAATTGAACTCAGGACCTCTAGAACAGTCAGTGCTCTTAACCTCTGAGCCATCTCTCCAGCCCCACTTTTCTAGTTTTTTTGTTTTTGTTTTTTGTTTTTTGTTTTTTTTTTAAGATTATTTATTATCATTACGGATGGTTGTGAGCCACCATGTGGTTGTTGGGATTTGAATTCAGGACCTTTGAAAGAGCAGTCAGTGTTCTTACCTACTAAGCCATCTCGCCAGCCCCCTTTTCTAGTTTTTTGAGACAAGGTTTCCCTGTGTAGATCTGGCTGTCCCAGAACTCACTTTGTAGACCAGGCTGGCTTTGAACTCAGAGATCTGCCTGCATCTGCCTTCTGAGTGCTGGGATTAAAACTATGCACCACCATGCCCACTGCCCTTAATCTTAAAAAGACAATACAAAGAGTATCTCTACAAAGAGGTGCCAAAGCTGAACTATAGGTGATCAAAATGAATCAAATGGTTTCAATAGGCAGTAGGCTTTGGGCTGGTTCCTTGCTGCTTTTGTTGTTGTTTCTTTCAAGGCTGGGTCTTAAGTATCATAATCTCAGGCTGCCCTCAATCATACACACACACACACACACACACACACACACACATATGTATATGTATATGTATATGTATATATATATATATATATATATATATATATATATATATATATATATATATATATATATATATATATATGATTTTGTACTACTTATTCTCCTGTCTCAGAAGAGACCAAAGATGAACTACATGAAATGAACTTCTGCTAAAGTTGTATGAAGTAATATGACTATTATATTTGGTAGTCAGGTCTGTAAGAGTTTTGTGAGATACAACCTTTAGGCAAGAATTTTAGATCCATTTATTTTATGTACTCTATCTGCATGTATGCCTCCATGCCAGCAGAGGGCATCTGATCCTGTTAGAGAAAGTTGTGAACCACCACGTGGTTGCTGGGAATTGAACTTGACCTCCATAAGAGCTGGTTCCTTTAGGAGCTACTTCTGTAACTGATCTTCCTCCACTCTTCTACCTAAGGGGCATTCGGTACTATTGATTCTGGTGTTTTATTTGTTTATTTTTATGGTTTTTTTTTTTTTTGATGCTTTCTTGGGACCAATGGGATGGAGGGTGGCTTTTTTTTTTTTTTAAAAAAGATTACGAGGGCGTCAGATCTCATTATGGGTGGTTGTGAGCCACCATGTGGTTGCTGGGATTTGAACTCATGACCTTCTGAAGAGCAGTCGGTGCTCTTCTCCGCTGAACCATCTCACCAGCCCCTATTTTTGTGTTTTTAAAAGCAAAGAGTCTCATAGATGTTGGATATTGCTGGGCGTGGTGACGTTTACTTGTAACCCCAGCACTTGGGAGACAGAAGCAGGAGGATCAGTTCAAGTCCAGTCTGAATTATATGAGAGCTAATCTCAAAACAGAACACCCAGATAAGCTAAACAGAAGCCAGCCCATTACTAGCATGTCTTACAGATGACTGAACTACAGTCTACAACACTAACACCAATTCTACTTGGGGTTGTATCATCTCCATTCATAATGAGGACCTACTTAAACTGTTGCTCACAGCCAGGGGAGACTGACAGCTCTATCTCTGCCCTGGACTCAGCCATTGCTTGACTTCATTCCTCCATACAGCCCCACACTGACCCAACTGAGTGGTGCCAGTGGTCCCTGTGACTCTGTTCTTAGTCATCATTGCTCATATGTCTGAAGCATTGTGTGTCATATCCCTGCCCTGATACAGAAAAAGAACATTCCAAGGGCAGAACTCAATGCGGAACATGCAAGGATGTTTGAGACCCGTGGTGGCTTCTGTCTGACACCACGGGAGTTCTCTACTCTCCAGCCTGCTGGGTAAAGATAAGGTCTACTGTATCTAGAATTTAAGTTAGATTCTCAAGGCAGCCGAAGTACAAGAACTCCAAGGGGCACTTGGGAGGCAGAGGCAGGTGGATCTCTGAGTTCGAGGCCAGTCTGGTCTACACAGTGAGCTCCAGGACAGCCAGGGCTATACAGAGAAACCCTGTCTCAAAAAACCAAAAAACAAACAAACAAACAAAAAGAACTCCAAGGGGTTAAGGACTTTGTACAGAGCAGGTCTACTCTCTGTGGCAAAATACTTCATGCTCTGAACTAGGCATGGTGGCACAGGCCAGTAATTACAGTACTCAGAAAGCAGAGACAGAACAAAATAGACATGAAATATCTATTGCTCAAAAGCATAAGAACTTTAGGGGGCTGAAGAGATGGCTCAGCAGTTAAGAGCACTGGCTGCTCCTTCCAGAGGATCTGGATTCAATTCCCAGCACCCAAAGATGGCAGAAAACCATCTGTAAGTCCATCTCCAGGGCATCCAGCATGTTTTTCTGGCCTCCATGGATACCGGGCACATACACAATGCACAGACATACATGCAGGCAAAACATCATACACATAAATAAAACCAACAACATAAAAAAAATCTAACAATGAATTTTAGGGGTTGGTGATGTAACTCAGTTGGTAAATGCTTGCCAGTCATGCATGGGATCCCAACTTCAATCCTCAGATCTGCATAAACTGGGTATGGTGGTTTGTCAGATCTGCATAAACTGGGTATGGTGGTTTGTCAGATCTGCATAAACTGGGTATGGTGGTTTGTGCCTGCAGTCCCAGAACTAGAGAATGGTGGAGACAGAAGGATCATAACTTAAAGTTCATTCTCAGCTTCATAACAAGCTCAAGGCCAGGCTAGTTTACACGAGACCCAGTGTGAGAAGCAACAGCAAGGCCAAATGGGGACCTTCTGGCCAAATGGGGACCTTCTGGCACATCTCTGTATTACCAGGTCACATGCCCCTTCAGCCAGCCCAGCATTGAGCTTTCTGGAAGCTTCACCCTTCATAAAGCTAACTGTGGACTCTTAGCCTGTCCCTTGAGGTTTCAGTGATGGAAAACTATTATCAACCTATTGGGATTCAGGAGGCTTGCACCAAGAATCCAGCCTAAAGCAGAGGCAGGCAGATCTCTGAGTTCAAGGCCAGCCTGGTCAACAGAGTGAGAAGGGTAGCCAGGGCTACATACAGAAACCTTGCTTTGACCTCCGCTCCTCCCCCCCAAAAAAGAGTCCAGCCTGGGTCAGGTCAGAGAGTTGACAGGGCTTTCAATTGTGCTGTTATGTGTTGAACAACTCAGATATCCAGCCCTTAACATACAATTTTTAATAACTTGGATCTCATATTCAGTTAGTGATATACCCTTTTACCCAATCTTATCTTTTCATCCACCCACCCAACCACCCCCCATTCAACCACCCACCTAACCATTCCATTCACTCATCCATCCATTTATCCATCTATCCACCCACCCATCTATCTGTCCATCCATCTACCTATCCACCATCCATCTGTCCATCCATCCACCTATTCCCATACCCACACATCTATTAATATTCCCACCCAGCCATCCAAATGTCCAAGCAATATCCCGAGTGCCTCCGAGGGGCCAGACCTACTAGTAGATAAACTCCTCAGACTATTTCATGTTTGTAAACCACTGGGGACTGGAGAGATAGCACAAGTGAGAGGGCCTGGTTCAGATTCCTAGGCTCTACAGAAAACAGCCAGATGTGGAAGTATGTGTCTGCTATCCTGGGGCTGCTATGGCAAGAAGAGAATTGAAGACAGAAGAATTCCAGGAAGCTCGTGGGCCACGTTGCCTGAGCAACATAAGATCCTGTTTCAGTGCTGCCCCCTAAAAAAAGCTTTATTCTTTTATAAATATGATCATATGAAAATATTTACATTGACTTTTCAAACACCACAAACCAGCCCTCTCCCACAGCAAGTAGAGAATCACTTTTCATGGAGGAAAGGGAATGTGGCTTCCTAGAAAAGGAACTAGAATGGCTGGCATCTTTAAGCATTACATTAAATTTTGAGCTTCCTGTGGGCCAAGGTAACAATGAGTCAGGATGCCTTGCAATTTTAAATATGTGTGAGGAAGAAAATTCATTAGTCTTCAAAAGAGAGGCACTTTGTTTTGTTTTTGTTTGTTTGTTTTGTTTTTGTTTTTGAGACAGGGTCAGTCTCTCTCTATATATAGCTGTAGTGGCTATTCCTGGTTGTCAACTTGACTATATATGCGATGAGCTACAGTCCAGAATTGGAAGGATTCTGTGATCCTAATCTGGAGGCTGGGAGAGATACGTTTTTGACCTGGATCTTGGCATGGAGATCTTGAAGCATAGTGGCTATGAATCCCAGAAGATTAAGACAGGGAGATCTCTGAGTTCAAGATCATCTGGGACAAAGCAAGTCCCAGATCCAGGAATGGTGGCACACACCTTTAATCTGGGCTACACCTTCTGCTGGAGACCTACATAAGGACATTGGAAGAAGGAAGATTCACACTCTCTTCTTCACCTTGCTTGTGGGACTGAGCAACTGCTAGATCCTTGGACTTCCATTCACAGCTGCTGCTGGCCATTGTTGGGGGAATTGGACAACAGACTGTAAATCAGCAACAAATTCCCTTACTATATAGAGACTACCCATAAGGTCTGTGGCTCTAGAGAACCCTAATACAATAGCCCTGGCTATCCTGTCACTTGCTATGTAGGCTAGACTTGCCTCAAATTCACGGAGATAGGCCTGCCTGTGCCTACTCACTGCTGGGATCAAAGGCGTCTGCCACCACCTGCCTCAGAGATGCACTGTTTCTCTTGTAGGTAGGAATGCAGGACAGAGGTTACAGACACTACCAGGTAGCTATTTCTGTTTGTTCTGATTTTTGACGGGGTCTCAGATAGCCTAGGCTGGGCTTGAACTCTCTCCCTGTAGCTAAAGATGATCTTAAACTACTTATCCCCTTGCCTCCACATCCAGAGGGGTGCTGGGATTATGGGTATGAACCACAGGACCTCTTTTTATCTCAGATGTTGATGAGAGTCTAGGCCACTGCTACTGCCCCCTATCGTTGGATACTAGCAGTGAATGCAGAAGGTTGATGTAGTGGCAAGCCCTGAGAATGTCCCCACCACCTTTCATTGTGGCCAGATGGAACCCACGGCTGAGAGAAACAGAATGGGCACCCAAATTAAGAGGGGTAGGATGGTACTGCCAGTGGTGTTCCTTCTGCCTTCTGCCTGAACTGTACCCTCACACCTGCATTGGGTACACCTGCCTTCATGTTGGAGTTGTGAGGCTCCACCAGGCCAGGCCTCTCAAAGCTAGGACCTTTTCTCCTGAACCCCAAATTCAGAGGGAATGAATAACCCTGGAACAAAGAAAGAAACTTTGGATGGAGAGTCTGAACCACAAGCAACCAACCAGAAAAGATGGAAGCCGGGGGAATGGAAAGTCCTTGGCAAAAGAGCTGAGTTCCCAGAATGAAGTAGAAGCCCATTGTGTATCAGCGCTGAGCGGGCATTGCAAACCCTCAGAAGCTTGGTTAATGACATTGCCTGAGGGGGAAAAAACAGTACTCTGAGTTAACACAGACCATCAGGAAAAGGAGAATAGAGAATTTGCCTAGAGACAAGATGTAAATGTAACTTTTATTCACCTGATGTAATTGTTGTCTCAGAGGCTTACTGTCTCCATCTGCCAACCTAGGCCTAGTCTAGAAGCTTCTAGCTTTTGTACAATCTAACCTAGACCTAAAATGTTCTCAGCCTCTGAGACTTACTGCTGAATAGGCTCACACTTTCTAGTTCTTTCTGATCTCTGGCTAGCTGGTTCAACTCAGAAGTTCTGGCTCAAACTCCTCTCCAAACAGTCTGATTCAATCTGGCTTCTCTCAGCTTCTCATTGAATTGCTCTGCTTAGCCTCATACTAACACTGGTAACTTGTTCTAATCTTCTGGCTCCTCCTTCTTACTCTCTGGCTTCAGTTGCCTTTGCTGACCTGCACTGACCTGCTTGAACTCATGAATGAACTCTACTCTAGTGCGATGCACTCCCTGCAGTGACTCCCAACTGACTGACTTGACTCCACTGCACTGAACTCAAATGACTGAACAGAACTGATCCAAACTCAATTCCACTGCCTGCACTCAACTGCACTGGTTCCCAACTCCTTAACTCTGAATTGCACCAAACTGACTGATTTGAATTCAACTGACTGACTGAACTCAGATCTGCATGTCTCTGTCTCCTGAGTGTTGGAATTAAAGGCACGTACCACCACACCTGGACCTAAGCTTTTCTTTACCTGAAACTTGCACTATACCAGGCTGGTCTTGAACTCAGAGATCTGCTTGTCTCTGTCTCCTGGGACTAACGGTATATCTGTATTCCAGTTAAATCACACAGACCTAGAAGGTCTTTAGGGATGATCCCTCGCTAGAGCAGGCATGTTGCTGGATTAAAATTCCTCCACACAAGACCTTGCTTTACAGCTCTTACTGGTCTTGAACTTGCAGGGGTCCTCTTGCTTCAGTCTCTTAAGAGCTGGACTTACAATTGTGAGCCACTAAGCCTAGCCTGATCATAAGTAAATACTATGAGTAAAAAAAGTTTGCTGTAAGCCGGGCGGTGGTGGCGCACGCCT